>NW_024870746.1:13997500-14597500 GCF_019054845.1 Dipodomys spectabilis
CTCAGGGCTTCTATCCTTAGCACAGACCTGACTTTTTCCTACCTCAGGGCCTTTGTGACTTCTCTGTATCATTACTCATACTTATCTATTACTTTATTCCATCTCTGCTTAAATGTTACCCCCACCCCCAAACCTTCCCTAGCCTTCATATGTCAAACATCCCCTTCTTCATCTTTTGTTAGCTTTTATCTTGCTTTAGTTTTGCTTAGTACTTGTTACTGCCTGACATGTATCTATTTCTTCATTTATTTACTTTTCTATCTTTTCCTGCAAGAATGTGATTTTTCCTGAGAGTGAAGACTGCACTCCTTTTACTATTTTTTTTTTTTTTGGGTCCGGTCATGGGGCCTGAACTCTGGGCTTGGGCGCTGTCCCTCAGCTCTTCAGCTCAAGGCTAGCGCTCTACCACTTGAGCCACAGTGCCACTTCTGGCTTTTTTCTTTTGTTTTTGCCTATGTGGTGCTGAGGAATTGAACCCAGGGCCTCTGGCATGCAAGGCATGCGCTCTACCACTGAGCCACCTTCCCAGCCCCTCCTTTTACTATTGTATCTACACGCCTGACACAGAATCTGACCTGCTGGGGAAAATTTTTCATGGCAAATAGAAAAAAAGGGACAAGCACTATCTTTCATGTCTTTATCCTAGTTCTAATCTGTAACTAATGATGAGATCTTTCTTCTATGGGTTCTAAAAAATCTCAGAACCAATGAAAGGAAAAGAACATGTAGAACAATGTCATTGGTAAGGAAAGATGTTAATAATCCTCTTCATTTGTCTCTTGATTAATAGAAATGAGTCACTTTCTTTTTCCCCTCTCTTGAAAGAAAAACTAACGCACAAGGGCTGGGGTGTACCTGGTATTGAGAACTGCTTAGTATGTGTGAGGATGTGGGTTTCATCCCCAGCAAAATACCACAGACATGAACATACACACATGCACACACACACGCATACACACAGAATGAGCTCAAAGGAAAATAAACTAGCATCTTAGTAAATCCAGAAGAAAGACACAAAAAATAATTTTTTACATGGTTAAGTAACCTGGAATATGGGTTGGAGGATCCTGGCTGTTTTGTGACTTAAGAATAAGAGCTTTACTATATTTTTATGATCCATTTGCATTCCTTTCTCTGGCGGTACTCTGTAAGCAATTATTTACTAATCTAATACCCTACTGTGAGGTAATTTACAGTTCTTACAAAATACCTAGGCAGGTGTATACTTTTTAATGTAATAGATTGAAAGAATACACAGCTTGAAAGATAATGTGCAGCAGATGTGATTATACTATTTGTCAGCAAAAAAAAAAAAAAAGAATAAGGGCTTGTTGACTTATTTGTTTGTTTTGATTTCTTTTTCTTTAAACTTCTCTGAGATTTGGTCTTCTGATTTTTAATCAATCTCACAATGATTCATTTAGGATTATAGGAGAGGTCAGGTTCTCTAACAAAAGAAGTCAAAGGACCTGTTTTCTCATCGCATGCCAAGAAAAATTTCTCAAAAAAACCCAACTTGGGAATCAATGTAGTAAAGCATAACTTTGAGAGGATTGAAGTGGGACAACTTAGCACAGTGGACCGTGGTGGCTTCCATTTGTCACACTCTGGTAGCTTCAGTAGTGGCCACTATTACATAGGTGTCACCTCCAGATAGCTGGTCCTAGCCCCAAGGATGCAGCACAGGGATTTCCCACTATTTCAGCAGCAACAAAGGCAGTATTACCACCATTGCTTCTCCTCCTCTTTTTTCTCCATTTCTTCTTCTTCTTCCTCTTCTTCTTCTTCTTCTTCTTCTTCTTCTTCTTCTTCTTCTTCTTCTTCTTCTTCTTCTTCTTCTTCTTCTTCTTCTTCTTCTTCTTCTTCTTCTTCTTCTTCTTCTTCTTCTTCTTCTTCTTCTTCTTCTTCTTCCTCTTCTTCCTCTTCTTCTTCCTCCTCCTCCTCCTCCTCCTCCTCCTCCTCCTCCTTTTCCTCTTCCTTCTCTTTACTCTTCTCTTCCCTTGTCTATTCTGCTCTTTCCCCATTCTTCCATTTTCATCTAGTCATGTCATTCACCTTCCTAGATTTGGGGGTGTATTGGTAGAATAGAGACGTACCAAGTCAACAATATTTTAAATACATTCTTAAGCATCTACATATCAACATTGCTTCTGATACAATATCATGTCATCAATTATGATTTAATGCCCTTTAGGTATGTAGAATAACTCTGGGTTAGAGTTGTAGAAGCTTTTGCTCAAGCTCTCCTAAGTGACAGGAAATAGAATTTGAACTCAGGTCTGTGTGACTTCAAGATACTTGTTCCCAGGACACACCGAAGTCAAAGGTAGAAGCAGCATTCTTTGCCGATCAGATGCAGTGAGGGCTGAGGGGCTGTGGGGCAGATGGAAGGAGTGGTCCTGATAACTTCCAGGTTTCTGATTTGGGTGGTCTCTGAACAGATAGCAGAGCCTTACCCAGGATGGGGACACTGACTCCTAGAAACAATTCTGACCTCTAATTAATGTCAAAGTCATATTTTTTTGAGCTTATAAAAGGGGAGGTTGGGATTGAGTTACAAGAATTATTTTCTTTATCCTTCACTTGGTTTTGCCTGTAATTGACTTGCTAAAGAGTGAGTGAGATTCTATTAATTTGAAACTTGTAAACTCCAGACAGCCACACTGTTCAGCTAATGATGGAGCACATTCTTGTTCCCTTTTAGATCAGTTCCCTGCGTTTCCCCTCTCATCTCCTCCAATGGTCACTAGGTATCATGTTATGGCAATGAAACCTATTAGGCAGTGGTTACCAAAAGTCTAAAAAGTAGAAAATTCAAGCATGCTGGAGGAGCCTTGCCCTGTTAAGGAGAGAGACGTCTGGTTCTGATTACTGATAATTATAGATAAGCTGGAGCCCACAGTCATTTTCTGACCACAAACTCAAATCAATCAATTAAAACCTGCATGTAGCTGCACCATGGCTAATGAGTCCCAGACACTTCAGGATGATCCATTAAGTCCTACCTCTACCATGTCACGGCTGCTGTGTTCCATCCGCTGCTTTGACTGTAGATCAAATACACACCTCATTTCATACTCTGACTAATCAAGAATGCTGTTCCTAGCACTAGCCTTCTCTCCTCTTGCTGCAATTGCCGGCCTTGTACAAGAAGCTTGGTGATTGAGTCATCGTTTCCTCTTTTTTGGACCCTGGCATACCTGCAAAGAAAACAAAGGAAAGTTCCTCCTAGCAAGGAGAAGCAATCAGTTCCGAAAACTCCCCTTCATTATTCTGCTCTCTTATGAAACAGACAAGAAAGGGACTCTTACAGGTGGCTGGTGGAAGCCATGTCATAGAAGTATCTGCTGAAGGTTTTGGTAAAGTACTCTCCAAAAGAGCAGAGACTGGGGGCAATGTGACCTCATTTCCACAGCCCATGTATGGAGTAGCCGTGGTCACTCTTGGTCACTCCAGAAGCCCCTTTCACCACAAAGCAATAAAGGAGACTTTTCTGCAGAGGTGGAAAACTGGTAGCCTATTAGCAGAGGTAGCTTGTTGCTTTCAAAGAGTGTTTGATATTTGAATTCATTGCCACCATGTAAAGATGAACTAATTGTATAACATTTTAGGTCTTTGGCTCTTTTTTTTTTTTTTTTTTTTTTTTATTAACTAGAAGATCCAGCAACACTGACTCCCTGGGCCTGGAGGCTGTTTCCTTTGGAAACGCTGTGCAGTTTCCAGCTCACCGCATTCCCCACAACTTTCTTTGGAGCCGTATCAACTTCCTTCACTCATTTATGTTGCTGCCTGGCTCTTGGAGCTGTTTTGGGTTTGTGGGCCCATACGAACTATTGCAGCAGAGTATGAAGTGATGAGCCCCCTGGCCTTTGAAGGGTTCAAAGAACTGGAGGAACGAATATTTGCTGGAGAAAGAGTACACAGTATGTCCTTGACCCCTAGCACCTGGGCCTCCCTCCTCCCCCCTCATCTCCATTCTTTAGGGGCCTCTGCTTTGGTTGCTCTTCTGATGTGCCCCACCCACAGAAAGGAGTAGTAAGTCTATGGGGTCAGAGGCACAAGTCCTCTCAGATCCTACTTGTTCTAGACATTCACTGCTCATTCCAGACAACCAAAAAATCCAGATGTCCTACTGTTGGTGGACTAATGGGAATGGACTGTATTGGTGCCTCATACCTAGGAGACTAGTATAGAATCCTAGGAGTCTATACTCCTAGGTATGAGGATCAGTCAAAGAGGCAGCTAAGTAGGAAGGTTGTATTTGGTGCTCAGATCTGCACATCAATGTGTCTGTGGACAAGCATGTGAAACCCCTCCACAAGATTCAGGTTGGGAGACAGAAGTGGGCTGGGGGTGGGGCTGAATTTCCCAAGACTTATTATTGGAGTTTCTATTGTACAATGCTACACTGTTAACATTATGTTCCAGCAGAAGAGCACATTTTATGTTTTGGAAAACATTGTGTAGAGGAGAAGGGAAGGTACTCTAAATGCTACTCTAAAATACTATAATTTTCTGGCCAAGAAGAAACAAAGAAATTCTAGGCCTAGTTGTGAAGTATGAAGTCTTAGGTTGTGTTATGTTTCTGTCTACCTTGGAATAAATACTTAAAGTCCAGAGAATATGACATTGTTTTAAAGATGGGATCTATTTGTGTAGTCAAGCCTGGCCTGAAATTTATGATGCCCTCTGCTTCAGCCTCGTAAATGCTGGGGTTATAGTTGTGCTGCCTGGAAAGAATATGGTATTCTATCTCTAGTGAGCATTACTAATAATTTCTCATAGCTTTTATCTTCTTTTTTTTGATTGTGGATACCTAAGCTATGCCTATTTTCATGGTTGGTGCTGTAGACTGGTTGGTTCTAGAATGCTCTTGAACTGTCACCTATAATAAACTTTTCCTCGTTAGAACTTGGTGATCTCCAAGTTTTGTGTTCGTGACATGAAGTTGACAGACACAGCTGATCTAACTCCTTTCTCTGGGTGCACACTTACATAATCAAGAACTTTCTCTTTTAGGATTGGAACCATTTGCAAAAGTAGTTTGGGGTTTGTGTAATTTCTGTGGCTTCTTGTCTTTAAAATGTTAACTTATCTCATGCATCTCACTAGATTTCTGATATAAAGGCCATTGCAAAAAGTAATTTGTAGGGGCTGGGAAGTTGGCTCAGTGGTAGAGGGCTTGCCTTGCATGCCTGAGGCCCTGGGTTCGATTCTTCAGCATCACATAAGCAAAATGAAAAAAGCCGGAAGTGGCGCTGTGGCTCAAGTGGTAGAGCGCTAGCCTTGAGCTGAAGAGCTGAGGGACAGCGCCCAGGCCCAGAGTTCAGGCCCCATGACCAGACCTAAAAAAAAAAAAGTAATTTGTAATGTCACCATAGTCAATGCTTTCTCAGGAGACGAATTTAATTTTGGTGTCCTCTCCATCATCTCTCAAGTTATGATAAGAAGCACATTGTACTTTAAGTTAAAAAAAAAATCTAGTCAACTGGGAGAACAGTTTTGATTAAATTTATTTTCATCAAATTTAACTTCAAGCAAATGGATGAGCTAAAGGAACTGGCCAAAGATTAATTCAGTCAAACGCTGTCAAACTTGTTGGACTTTGAAACACAGCCTTGGGCTATTCTGGTTACACCATCACTTCTAACTGCCAAGAAGGAGAGTTGTGCTCCCAATGGGGGCAAAAATGCCCCATTTCAACACTTTTCCTTTATCTCCAATCATTTGGCTGTGCTTAAAATCACCACACCATCAAGCAAACTTCAATATTTGGCCACAAATCACAGAGTTGTAGCAATGTTAATAGCGAATGGCCTATCATCACATTCCATAATTAGAGTAATAGAAAACATATCAAAAATTCTTTCCTTTGATTGCCAACTTATTCTTGTCATCTGATTTGACCTTCAGAAGAAAATATCATCCTGCCTATGGTGCTATTAGATTACTCATTTGTTAAAGGATTGAAACTTGCTATGAACACACAATTTGCATTTGGGTGTTTACCACTCCTGGAAGAGACCTTTATTCAATGAAAACTTCAAAAGCAATCATACTTTGCTGTTATTTTCCTGGTTTATTATTTTTTTTCCTAAAGAGGATATGATTGGAAAATTTGTTAGAAATAAGTCTAGGTATTTTTTTTTTTGGGGGGGGGGTGGTCCAGTCATGGGGCCTGAACTCTGGGCCTGGGTGCTGCCCTTCAGCTCTTCAGCTCAAGGCTAGCGCCCTACCACTTGAGCCACAGCACCACTTCCGGCTTTTTTCTTTTTGCTTATGTGGTGCTGAGGAATCAAACCCAGGGCCTCATGCACGCAAGGCAAATGCTCTACCACTGAGCCACCTTCCCAGCCCCAAGGTATTTTTTGTATTATTTTTCAAAGGCAGAGAATTATTGCAAGAATGGCAGAAAACATTTTTCTCCTTCTTTAATACACTGATTCTCATCCCCAGCTTCACACTGAAATCATCTGGGAAGTTCTGATCACTGCATTTCGTAGCCAGACTGTCTGTTATTATTAGAGCACATGTGTTGTGGGCATTAGGCCCTTTTTTAAAAAAAAATTCTACACAGACAATTCTCTTCTTTCTTCATTTGTTTTTGATGTTGGAATTGAACCCAGGGCTTCCTGAAGTTAAGCATGTGCTCTATCACTGAGATAGAATTACCAGCCCCACCCCAACTCCTTAGCACCTTGCAGGTGACTTTTGTTCATCTGTGTCCATAAGCTGATGGTTTAGTGTAGTTCAGTGCTTGTAAGTCTTAATGTGCAAGTAGGTTACTGAAGGGCTGGTCAAGACATAGATTGCTGGTCTGCACTGTTGAGGATTCTGATTCTTTAGGTCCAAGGTGAAGCTCGAAATTGCTTTTCATTGAAGTTTCTGGGCAATGCTAAAAGGATATTAGCATTTTGAAGGCCCTGACATCTATTCATCTCTCTCTCTTTCTTTCTTTTTTTCTTTCTCTCTCTCTCTGTCTCTCTCTCTGTCTTTCTCTCTCTCTTTTTTCCTCTCTCCCTCTTGCACACAGATCCCACGAAGAGTTCCGCTGAGAAGTAAACTAGGAAATGTGCTCACCTGAGTCTTTTAAAGGAAATGCCAAATCACAGGAGGAAACAAGTCAGAAATGCTGGATTGTGTTGGAGAAGGTGCCAAACCAGTACACAAACTCTTTTTGCCAAGCCAGTAAACAAACTCCTGAACCCCTATGGGAGTGTTTTAATAACAGCAATGTCAACACAACGATGGATTTATGTAGGAAGAAAACTGGGAATAAGCAAAAACAGAAAATCTGATCACATAGACTCTAAATCTTCAAATATGATTTGCAATCCAATGATAACTAGAAACAAAGGAAAGAAATATGGGAAAATTATGAGGAATGTAGGGAGGAGTTTTTTTTAAAAATTATATAACCACAAGGGAATTATTGTCTAGGTGGAACCATACTTGGACTTGGGACTTAGAATGACTTCAGTTGGAGTTTTTTTTCTTTTTCTGAGATTGTTTGTGATTTGACATGGTGACCGGTTTCCTCAGTTGAGCTAGTATATTCCCACTTTTTACAATGAAAATTGTGCACTTTTGTACCTACTAGGATAATTGGTCAGCCCTTATTGGGCAAGAAACTTAATCCCATGACAGCCCATTTTTTTTCACCTATGAAATGTGGACAGAGTTGTTGAGAAGATTAAAGGCAATAAAATATAAAGTATCCAGCTATACTTTAAACCTGGCCCACAAGAGAAATTTATAAATATTGGTTTCATAAGAGGTGTTTCTTTGTTGTGGTTTATGTATTATGTGATTTCCTGTTTCTTTTGTGTCCCCCCCACCTATGGTTTATCCCCTGTTGTCACTGTATTTGATTTTGGTACCCTGGGCATTGTATATACATCCATCTGAATTAGGGAGGGGGAACAACAAAATAGTGAGACAAGGATGAAGGGTAAACCAATGCAACAGCGATACTCACAAGATCATATGTTGGAAATGAACTGTACAACTTGGGAGGTGTTGTGGGGGGGAGAAAAGTGGCAAAAATGAGGGAGAGGGTAACAAGTCCGACAAGAAATGCACTCATTACCTTTTGTATGTAACTGTAACCCTTCTGTACATCACCTTGACAATAAAATTACATTTAAAAAATATTGGTTTCACATCACTATTTTTTTTTCCTGGCCACAAAATTTTGGAAGGATAGGCTCCTTCAAAGATGAACTATGCCAATATATTTAGGAAGTGCCAAATTTGGTCTGTTTGACATTGACATGGAATGGTTATTTTCTAGGTCACATGGGAGAGTTCTAAATCCTTGCTAGTTATTTCCAGTCTTCTGGTGATAAATCGGGGAGGGGGTGTCATTATTGGATAAGAAATCTCAGTGAGAACTCTGATAGAGCAGGTAAATGGGATCATGCTCATTCAGGGGTTAGAGAATCCTCCTTTTCTTCACCAGAGGGCTCCTTTCACTCAGAAAATTTCTCTAGTAGCAATTCATGCATTGAGAGAAATCCTATCTGTGTTGTTCAACATGGTTGCTGGAAACAGAGGTAGCTTCTGTGCATGTGAGTGTGGGTAAGAGAAGAGATGGTTCATTTCTTTTAATTTTAATGATTTTGAATTGGGACCTCTTTCCTATGTCTAGAGGCTGTTTTGGAGGCATAAGAGCGTTCCCACCAGTGAGAGCTCTTCATGTTGATGATGAAGAGTAGAAGGACGAATGGGAGGTGACATTGATCAATATATTTTTACCACCACATATAATATACCTCTTTCTGAATTCAATATACATGGAAGGTTTAATTGAACAAAAAGGATATTTGGGGATAGCTAGAAGCAGCTCAAAGTTGTGGGAGTCTGAGACCCAGTTGGGTGTCCCACTAGGATCGACATGCTGACTGAGTTCTACTGAACAAGTCACTGGACTACATTGGGAGAGCTTTACAATTCTACTGTTTTTGAAAAAGGACAGCACCTGCACTTCATAACTCTCATCTGAGCCTATTGCAAAGCTACCCTGATGGTAGTATTGTTGAAATAGTAGGGGGAGAAAAATCATATCTCCCCAGAGAGGATCTCTGGGGAGCCACCATAATTTAAGTTCATGCACCTTCAGTGTTTACCTTCTATGAGCACAGTCCATAGAAGATGGATAACATCGATATTCTGCTCTTTGAATGCTGTTATTCTGGTTCAAGAGGCAGGTAAGGCAGTTAATATGATCCAGGCCAAAATGAAATAAATATGAAATGTATGTACAAACCCTATAGGGTTAGAAGTTTAAAAAAGGTGTTCTTCCTTTACAATTTTATTTTGCTGAAACATGTTAAATTTTATGACACGAGAACACGAAGAACTCTAACTCCTGTCCAATATTTACATGGCTATTTTTTTTTTTTTACTTTGGATAGTTCTAACATACTTCGATGATTATAAAGTTAACTACCGCTCTTTTCCCAACTGCTTCAGTTTAGAAGGACGTTCCCTTCTCAAGGGGAGGAGTGGGAACAGTACAGGAAAAGACAGGAGATATGCATGATCATTTCTAGTAGGTACTCATTATGATGTAATCACTCAACAAAAACAATTTTGAGGACCTGCGGTGTAGCTATAATAGGATTCTACCTGCATTTGATCTTGCAACTCTAAGTCAGCTGCTAATTAGAATGTATATTTATCTTTTTCTCCTTCTGAGTGCCTATTAACACCCAGCTGCCCCCACCAAAAAAAAAAAGCCCAAACAAACTATGCAAACAACTTCTACCCATACCTTTTGGTGGCTTTCCAGACCTCCCTGATGCAATTTTCATAATTATATCTTCCAGCATCCCCAGCTGTACCCTTGAAGCAGTTGCCACTAATCCTAAATAAATATTTCCTGTTCTCCTTAGAAACAATTAAATCTAACCTGTACCAATCTTCTGGAATCTGAGGTACACCGTGGTGGTTGGGCTATAGTTGGAGCGTTTTTTTTTTGTCCCTGTGGATTGAGCAGAGACTAATTATAGTCTATTCTTATGAAGCTTCTTTGTCTTGAAATTGTCTCATTGATGTGATTCTAGCCGTTTGGTTATGTACATTTTTTTTAAAGAAGTACAGTTAAGCAATCACTCACGGGAGTCTTCTGCTCTCTGATCAACATTAGAAACAGGAGAGTTATATGCCAACACATACGTTAGCTTGGACATGAAAGGTGCCCATGGTCTTGGTTGTAGGCTTGGAGGTGAGGGGGCTGATGTAGAGCTGGGCTTTTCCTGCTGCCTCTCTCTGCTTTCCCATTAAATGCTGATGGTCTGAACCATTGGTTGTCAAACTTGGCTTCCCTCAGGAAACTTGAGTCTATCCTAAGAGATCTGATTTAGTGGATCATGGAGGTGACTTCAGGGTGTTTAAAGACTCTAGTAGCAGCTGGGCGCCAGTGGCTCACATCTGTAATCCTACTTAGGAGGCTGAGATCTGAGCATCGTAGTTCAAAGCCAGCCTGGGCAGGAAAGTCTGTGAGACTCTTATCTCCAATTAACCACCAGAAAACCAGAAGTGGCACTATGGCTCAAGTGGTAGAGTGCTTGCATTGAGCTGAAGAGCTCAGGGATAGTGCCCATCCCAGAGCCCTATGACTGACAACACACACACACACACACACACACACACACACACACACACACACACACATCAGAACAAAACAAAATCTCTAATAGCAAATATAACAAGAATTACTTATCCAAATGAATGTCTCCACACATATAACTCCTAGCTCTTGTCTGCAGTCATTTTTCCCCCTCTGTTCTTTCTGATTGTTATTCTGTTAGTGTTAGTCAGCATTTTAGTGCTGTGGCAAAATAAATACCTGGGATAGATAACTCATAAGAAGGAAGAGTTTATTTGGACATTGGTCTCATCCTATCAGTCTATGGTTGTTGGGAAGATCAAAAGGACTCGCACAGTGGCAGGGCAGGTGGCATTTCCTGTCTGAGGTACAGAGATGCCACCATTGGAGCCTGGAGAAGTATTGGAGTGAGTGCTCTTTGGCAGGTGCAAGCATATCTGAGCCAGAAGGGGCGTTGCCAGAAGGACCAAGGTACCTTCATGTGACCCAGTAGGGCTTTTGTCTCAGCTGTGTCCAGTCCCTTCCCTGAGACCTCACTGGTTGTTCTTCATGATCAGTTTTCAGAGGTGGTTCACATTTCTCCTCATTGATACAGTGACAGGAGACTCAGCAAGAGGTAAAAATTGCAGTGTATGTACACAATGGAGGTCTGGTTGCAGGGAGTTCTGGACAACTGGTTCTTCTCCCTTTCCATTGACGACAGAGGAGTCAGCCGGATGCATAACTCCAGTTCTCTCAACAGCAGCTAATCCATCATTTCTATTTCATTTCATTCACACTGAACACCATTTCCCCTTTAATGAAGGAGTTGAAAAGTTCATGATGAGGCAGATAAAATGGCCCAAAGTAAGTTCTGGTAACAATCTGCGTGTCTTTGACGAAGTTGAATATTTTGCTTTTTTCTAGTATTCTGTGTGTGGATGAAGGCGATGAGTTCAGGAATCACAGGTGGAAACGGTTGGGCCTAATGGTTCTCCATCACACCTGAAGGCTGAGATTTCAGTCAATGACACTGATTGAGCCCATGTTTACTACTAAGCTGTGGAAAATATCACTGTGGGTCAATCACACATGCTTGGAGGTGCACCATGATTCCTGAAAACTGATGTGAAGTGTAAGTGTCAGGGTTTGTGTTCTCCCTAATTTAGCATGCAAGCGATGGGACGAAAAGCCTTGTGCATCCACTACTCTAGCTAGAAGCTATTGAGCCTCACCAGCTCAAGTCATTGTTGGATGTCAGAGTTACAGAAATGAACAAGACAATCAATACCCACAGACTTTATACTAGAAAGAGGAGGAGGCAGGCAAGAAAAAGTGTAGGGAATGTTAAGTCTTTGCCATGCAATGATCTGAGCATCTTCCATTCATGAGTTCATTTAGATTGTACAGTGGCCCTTGGGAGTGGGTGTTCTTGCTTTCTTCCAGTTGTGTAGTGAGGAAGTGTGAGGATAGAGGGTAAATTATCTGACCAAGGGCATGCAGCTCCTAAGTGATAGGAATGAGTGTGTCTTCCTCTTCTATTAGCAATCTAGGACTTCGCTGGGTGCATCCTGAGAGAAACAGATGGAAAGGGAGGGCGAAAGGAGGAGAGAGCAGCTTATTCTCTTTGGAGGGTTTTATGGAAGGCTTTGTATTAGACCAAGAACCCCAAACTCTTCTAAACTGTTGCTAGTTGTTGATTAGCTACCCCTAGACATGTGTGTTACTACTAGATGGGGTCTTGCAAAGGAAAAATAAGAACTCTGAGCAAGAGCAGTTTAGAGGCTGGCTTACAGTAACTGCCACCTATGTGGCTTAGCAGTTCTCTCTCATGAATGTTACTTCTTAGTGTTCCCATGTGGTGCTTTCACCCTTACCCATCAAAATCCCCACTGTTAATCTTTAGATCAGTTTACCAAACACTCCAATGAAACACCTCAGAATGAAATATCTTTCCCTGGAGTACCCTGGAGGAGCTGGGGTGAGGTGAGGGATTTTTGGATGCTTGATTCTTCTCAGATCTTTCAAGACAGAACCCAGGAATTCCCCACAAAGGGGGGTTCCAAAACATGTCTGCAGAGCTCCCCCAAGCACCGCAGAGCAAAGAAGCACATGGGTTTCCTTAAGATGAGTGGGCTGCTTTCTACTGCTTCCATGTTGGAAAGTTAGAAACTCTGGTTTCCTTGCATTCTTTGGTTTGGATTCACAATGTGTTTTCAGGATCATGGCCATTTCCCCTTCTAATTAGGAGGGCAGCTAAGTCCTGCGATACTCCTCCATGTCTCTTAGAACAAATGCCAAACCTTTCAGATGGCCTCCTTACCACCCAAGTGACTTGTACCTCTTTCCCCTTTACCTCTGTAATTTCAGCTTTTCTCATTTCCCTCTTGGCTCTCAGTGAACCAGGCCAACTGGTCCCATTTCTTTTCCTTCTACATGTCAGGCATGTATCTGTCTTGAGACCACATAGTGAGATGGGATGATACTCAAGGCAGGGTGCACACTGAGGCAGCTTTCTTCCCAGTTGTAAAGTCTGTGAAATCAAACAAGTTAGTTGCTTCCAAGTGTCTCCATAGGACAGACATTCTCAGTTCGTAGAAGAAAACTAGGACTAGGTGTGGTGGCTTAAAACTGTAATGCCAGCTATTTGGGAAGCAGAGATTGTGGTTTAAGGCCAACCCTAGTAACAAGTTAGTGAGACTCAGTTGCAACCAAGAAGCTGGGAATGGTGGCACACACCTGTCATTCTCTGGGCGGGCCTCAAACCTTGATCATTCTACCTTTACTTCCAGAATAGCTAGAATTGTAGCCATGTGCCATCATGGTGAGCCTTTATTGTCTTGTTGAAAAGAACTGGTTTTGTTTTTTTAAAATCTTTCCTAGACTTTTTCTCCAAAGTCTTCCAACCATCACATGGTTCTAAAGCTTTTCCCATATTTTCAAGTACTTTTATAGCACCCCCCCATCTTGCACTACCAATTTTAAGTCTTTAAGTACATTTTTGTCATTATAATAGAATACTGGATAATGTATAATGAACAGACAAGGTTTAACTCACACTTCTGGAGGCTGGTGGGAAGTCCATGATTGAGGACTGGGCCTGGGGAGAACTTTCTTACAGTATCATTATTTCATGGCAGAAGGCAGAAAGGCATAGGAGGGTTGGGAAAATGGGGAGAGAGAAAGAAAAAGAGAGAGGGAGAGAGACAGAGAGACAGAGACAGAAACAGATACAGAGAGAGAGAGAAAGAGAGGGGGGAGGGAGAGCTGAACTTGTCATTGTATAAGTAACCCACACCTCCAATAAGGACCCCATGCTCATGCTAGTAAAATTAAATACATTTATGGGGGCAGAGGCCTCATGGCCTCCTGAAGATCAAATCTCTTAACATCTCTTAATTTGGGGAGTGTTTTCAAAACAGGCTTTTTGGGAGCACATTCAAACCAGAACAATTGAAAACAAATAAAATGAGCTTGGAGTGTCTTATGGAGTATCAGAAAGTATAGAAAAGTATAGGAAAAAAGTTCAGAAAACCCAGCAGCCAACCAAACAAAGGCAGAAATAAAGCCTATAGAGATGGAGCTCTGTCAAAGGGACCCAGAGGCGAACTGACAGAGCATCAATGGCTAACACTCAAGTAATCTGAGTAAAAGCAAAAACAGTAATAGAGAATCATAAAGCACACAAACGTCCACGAGTCCACACTGATACTAGTAAATAAATGAATAAATGCACAAAGAGAAGAGATTAATCTTTTTTCAGTTAATCTTTAAAAAAATTATCCTTAAGTAGAGGCAAAAAGGAGAGATGAATCTCTCTTGAAGAATTTCCGATAATGTATGTAGATAATCCTTGAAGAAAGAGCACACCTCCTTATTCCTTAACAATGGGCTGCTCAGTGACTTCCTGAGCAAACAGCATAAAAGGTAGGGAGGAAGTAACTTTGTAGTGGAGAAAACTCACAACACTGCATCTGATGGGGGTCCAGTTATAAGTCCTGGTGAGGGTAGGTGTCCTTATATTAATGAGATGATAACAGCTCTCCTGTGATCTTCTTCCCCCAAACCCAGAGCCCTAGCTTAAATAATGAGGAAATCATCAGATGATCCCCATCGAAAGATATCTTAAGAAATATTGGTTTGTTATGTTGAATGCACAACACTCCTGCAAGGTGCTGGTTATAGGGGGAATTGGGTGTGGAATATATACAGATTCTTTGTTATCTTTACAATTTTTCTGTAAACCTAAAACTGTTCTACAAAAATAAAGTCTAGTTAAAAAAATACATCCAGGCCCAACTTAGTTAGGAAGCAAAAAAACCATTATTATATCTTGAATGTCAATTCAAGTTGGAAGTGTGCCTGTGCTCTGAAAACTAGCTACCCTGACAACCCTATTAATCTTCTGATACTACAAACAGCAGAACTCCTTTCAGAAGTACCTTAGATGGTCATTTTTTTCTTCCACCACCTTTCCTTCTATTCTTTATATTGCAGCCTCAAAGTAGTCTTTCATAACACATTTATTTTCCAAAGAATCCCATCATTAATAATTCTGTATCTTGTATCTTAAATTTGCCTTTTACCTCCCCCCTCATGACTTTTTTGGAAGGGGAGGTAACTTATTTTAAAACTGTTATTTTTCTCTTGGTCATAAAATTGGAGACTTTGTCTCATGCTCCTAGAAAAGCAGATTGTTTCTGATGTGATCCACAATCTATACTTATATATAATTTTAACTTAGTGCATTCCTTAGGTGAAGTTTGCTCTTTCAGAGAATAATAACACAATAGCATTGTTTCATGTTCCTTTTCTATAGCGCAGTATTTTCATCTGGAATAAAATTCATCAATTGAAACAAAAAGAATTGAATAAAAATGAATAATTAGTCTGTTATGTTTTAGATGCTGAGCACGGTTCCATCCAAAAGAAAAAAAAATTCTTTGGCTTTGCTTCCTTAGCATGTGGCTGTGACTCAATTGCTCTCCTTTGATCGTCTAGTCTTAGTACTTTGTTTCTCTGGAAAAACAACGAAAATAAGTGTTAACAGAATTGGCTTCAGTTGGGCTGAGTTTCCTTTTAACCATGCATTTTTAACTATACCTGAGTAAAGTAACCTTATTAGTCTTGCTTGATTTTTCCGGGATGTGTAAGTGTAAAAGAAAAATACCACAATTCAGCCATGCGGTAATCCCAACATTAGGTGGGGCAGGGAGCTGAGATAAGAAGATTGCAAGTTCAAGGCCAGCTTGAGCACACATGCACAGGCGCACACGCGCACTAGAGCTTGAATTCATGGCCTGGGAGTTGTCCTTTAGCTTTTTCACTCAAGGCTGGCACTGTACCACTTGAGGCAAAACTCCACATTTGGCTTTTTGGTGGTTAATTGGAGATGAGTCTCACAGACTTATTTCCTTTGAACTGCAATCCTCAGATCTCAGCCTCCTGAGTCGCTAGGATTAGAGTGAGCCACCAACACCCAATTCACTCTAGACTTTATATAATTTAGTTTTTATTTTGGAAGTCTTTCCGTTTGTACTTAAGGCCTTGTACTTTCTGGCCAGGTGCTCTACCACTTGAGCCAGGCTGCCAGCCTAGACTTTCAACTGCTTCAAACTTGGATTTCTTAACTGACAAAACAGTGACTTGAAATGTGTTTCTTGCCCATTTTTCATATTTAATTGAGACAAATGAGGCGAAAGACACAAAGTGTTAAAATAAATCACAAAGTACAAAGAAAAGTACCCATGATTGTAACTAGAAATATTTCCAGTTATTAACACATGACCTTTTCTTGAATGGTTTTAAATGATCAGTTTGGAATGATTTTTAGCTGTTGTATATAAGCTTTTCTTTCATCTGTCTTCAACCTGACCCCTTTTACACCTTTCTCTTTCACATTTTCCCAGAATTTCTTCTGCCCATCAATTCCTTCCATTCTGTTGACACAACACAAAATTTTGTTTCTCTTTTTGTTGTTTGTTTATGTGGAATTAGAGAATGAACCCAGGGCCTCAAACATTTTATAAATAGTGTAGTACCAACGCTATACCCCCAGACATTTTTTTTGTGTGTGTGAATGTTGTTTTTGAGTTAGGGTCTTGTTAAATTTGTCTGAGCTGGTCTTGAACTTTTGATCCTTTTTACCTCATGCTCCTGGGTAGCTGGGATTACAATGTACCATCAAGCTTGGATTTTTTTTTGGGGGGGGGAGGGTCTAGAGATTGACTTCACCTTTCTGAGCTTCAGTTTCTTTGTCAGTCAAACAAGGATAACACTAATGGTTGTTTGGGTGATTGATAGGGATAGTTTTGGGTGACAGTATCATAGAAACCTTAACATGAATTCAACACATTTTTTTAAAATAGAAGAATGGATTTCACTGTCTTCTTGGCTGCTTGTAGGCCAAGTGTGTATTACAAACCAAGTTTTTCAGCATTTCAGTGACCTGGACCTGTGAATATGGAGGCAGGGTTTATACAAGATGCCATTGAGCCAGGCGCTGGTGGCTCACGCCTATAATCCTAGCTACCCAGGAGGCTGAGATCTGAGGATCACGGTTCAAAGCCAGCCCAGGCAGGAAAGACTGTGAGACTCCTATCTCCAATAAACCACCAGAAAACCGGAAGTGGCGCTGTAGCTCAAGTGGTAGAGTGCTCGCCTTGAGCTGAAGAGCTGAAGGACAGTGCCCAGGCCCAGAGTTCAAGCCCCACGACTGACAAAAAAAAAAAAGATGCCATTGATCATTTAGGTCACTTCTGGTCAAATCTTTTCATTTTTTTGGTCATTCTTGGATTGAATTGTCATTCTTGAATTGGAAAGAACATGCTATAAACACACAGTGGACTTGAGGGTCAAACAAACTGCCCATTTGTGTGCTTCTCCTTGATTTGTAATTGTGTATATAGCCTGTATAGTTCATCAGGGAGGGGGTGACTTAGGGTGTGTCTTATAACCACATGGCTTATTGGATGGAGATGGTTGATATTATTAGGAGGAGGGTTGACTTTTGAAAGACCTTGACTGCAAAAGCTCCTAGCAGAGTCTCAATACAGCAGTCCTCAGACTTTCCATAACTGTTCATCAATGTGAGACCCAGACACATAGGAGTTAGGTTTCAGAGAGATAGGTCCTACAGTCCTTGTAAGGAGAAGGAAAGAAAGGAGAGAGGGAAAGTGGGTGCCAGTGACTCATGCTTGTAATCCTGAGATTCTGGGATCACAGTTCAAAGCAAGCGGGCAGGGAAATCCATGAAAACACAGATCTCCAATTAACAACTAAAAAAGCCAGAAGTAGAGCTGTGGCTCGTGGTACAGTGCTAACCGTTAGTAAAACGGCTCAGGGACAGTGCCCAGGTCCTGAGTTCAAGCTCCAGGACCAGCACAAGAAGAAAAAAGAAAAAAAAAAGAAGAAAGGAAAAGAGAAAGAGAGAGAAAAGGTAGAAAGAAAAGTTGGAAGGGAAAGGGAAAAGGTAGAATGAGCAGTTTCTAAATACGTGATGTATGTCAAACACCAGACTAGGTCCTCCCGGCTTGTTGCATTTTGGAGCAATGGATTTAGCATCTCAGCTCTCAATTCCACCTTGCTTTTTTTTGGTTCTTTGATTTTTTTCCACCTGGATTATTTCTGATTGCCTATGGAACAAGAAGACAGGGACAGGCCTTTTCAGTTAGGGCTTTTGGGTGTGACCTGTGGCAGACTCAGGATCCATACTCTGGCCTTGGAAAAAACCTTTGAGGACAAGGCAGAGGACAGACAAACCTTGCTTAGGGAATCCCAGTGCTTCGTTCCTTATCATCAATGGGAACTTAAAGAGTTGTTGCTCTGCCTTTCAAAGCTATCAGTGGTGGTAGAAACCTTGGTGTTTCAAAAAATGCTGCCAAAGGTAGTCTTTAAAAATACTAAGGGTAAACAAAGGAGGAGGCTACAATGCTTGATAAGAAATGTACTCACTATCTTGCCCATGTAATTGTAACCCCTCTGTACAGTATTTTCACAATAAAAAAAAATACTGGCTCTTTTTACCGTGTTATTAAGCTCTACTGTGTTAGGGAATAGCAATGAGAACTACCTTTCACTATGTTCTTTGGGAATTCTCCTTCTGGAGAATAAAGAAGTTTTTATTCTCTGTCCCTCCATGGCTTGGTAACCCTTTATCTGTGGTCAACTCTTAACTTCTAAAATCTTTCTCCCCACTTTTTTTAAAACCACAATCAGAGGGGCATGTATATGGCTATTTTTAGATTTTTCTCCATGTGGGGAGTCTCTGTGACACGCATGAATACCTGTGTGCTATTTGGGTTACGTACATGTTTAATTTATTTCTCTGGAAAACTTCATGCTTATCCAACCAGGTACCATAAATCTCTTCCCAAATGTCATAGCTTGGGTTAAGTTCAGGGCTATTAGACTCTAAGGACTGTGCTAGATCAATCAGTCTATTCGTTCCTTCAGTGCCAGTCCAACCAGGGGATTCATTGAGATTTAAAAGTGCACTCTGCATTTCAATATTTTTCTGGTTTTCTGGCTACTTCTTTGATACTCCTGGGAGCAACAGGGAGCAATGATAACTACCAAAATTCATTTGGTCCATAACTATCCAAGCAGAACGCAAGGAAGTCAGAGAAGGCTGGTGCCAAGCAGAATGAGACCCAAAGATACCTGGCAAAGATCTTTGGAAAAGTTTTCTGAATTGAATCTTCAAAGTTTCATGTTCACTGAGGCAAAGATCACTTTTATGTAGAGAATGTCAAAACACCCAATAGCCAAAAGATGGCACTCCTCATCCATGTTCATTTCTGTCCATAGTGAAGCTGTCTCACGTGGTCTTCTGTTCCTTCTATTAGTTGGTTCAAAATAAAATATTATGCTCTCATCCTCTCCTGGTAAAACGTGGCCATAAACTAGACCTTATTCCTTGGGCTGATCTGTGTTTTGACATATGCCTGTCCTTATCCCCCTGGGTGGACAATGCATAAGGTAGACTGTTTGTATTTTCAGTAGAGCTTGTAGCTCTGTGTGTATCTATAGACTATAACTGAGCACCTTTGCTATAAAATCATCTCTGGCCAGATCCAAGACTTTAATTTGTCTCTAGAGTTTGCCTCTCTTCAATTTCATAAACCGTGAAAACACAGCTGGAGCAATTTACAGACTGTGGAAAAACTCTTGAGTATTTTTTGCTGAAGTACTAATTCAAGGATCATGCTTTGTTATTTCCTGTTTCATTGTTGTTTTGTAAAATGAGTTAATGGGCAATGGGCTGTTTCAAATTTGCTTGGCCTTTCAGAACTGTTTGCATGCACCTTTTGTCTGGGCAGGGCCTGGACTGGGGCACAAGCCTGACAGCAAACCAGTATTAGCTTGAACAAATGCACATCACTGGGAATGAAATCAGAGCAACAATTTGGAAAGAGCGAGGTATTTACAATGTGAGTTGTGTGCATGCATTGCCCGAGGCTTACAAAAAATCAAGTCTTGTTCTGCTATAACTTTCCACTAATGGGAAATATCCTGATATACTTTCAGGATCAGTACTGTGCTGGTCTTTGTTGTCTCTTGACTTATATAGATCATTACAAATAAAGACATAAAACATGTTGAAAGAGCAGAGTGTAGTTCAGTGGCAGAACACTTGCCTAGAACATATAAAGCCTTGTGTTCGGTCTCCAGCATCCTGACAAACAACAGTAATAAAAAGTATGATGGAGATTAACATGCCCATCCTGTACTATATAAAGCAAGATGATTAGCTTCTGTGATGCCCCATGAGCCTAGAATTTGAAAATTTAAAACCTTAGTCTTTTAGAATCTATGTCCACAATCATAAGTAAAAGGAGTTGTTACAGAGTGCAAGAACTTTTCTCCATGAGAACAAAGAATAGGAATATTGGAATTTCAGTACTTAACACAATACTAGACAGATTTGCAGTAATAGTTCATGGAATGGGCAGATGATGGATCGAGAGAACCCGAAGGGAGCAGGATTTATGAGCCCATAGATAAACATTTCCCTACCCTCCTCAACTCTCTCTCTCTCTCTCTCTGAAGGTTATTCTCACTATAGTACAAATCAATGATGGAGGCCTTTCTTGGAAAGTTGGTGTATTAACCAAACAAGAAATTACATTTAGAGTGTCCTGTGCATTAAGACTGAAATGTATGCAATCAGAATGGGTAGGGTTAAGTGTGACTCACGCTTTTCAAAAAATCACTTGTTTGTGACCATCAGATACTTGCCAAGAATTCGATTAGGTTCTAGAACATCATGATACCTCTTCTAGTGTTATCTAGACTGATGATTTCCTATCTTTATAGTGTCAAATAAATGATGCATTAACATTTTGTTGTAAACATATCGAGAACAAGTGCATTTGAACAGAACTGATTGAGAATACTTGTAATTCTAGGTCAGGCTATTATCTGTGAAGCACAGTTGAGTGGAAATTATTCAGTATTACATAAGGTCGATTTTGTATATGGACCTTTGATCTTTGTTGACAAACTGTGATACAGTTTTCTTAGTGGACCATAGATTCTAAGGGTTCTCACCTTTTTCTCTCTTACTAGACCAGAACTGCCTGAAGCGATTATCATATTTCTCAGATGGCTCATGGCTCCACCAGTGCTCTGGTTTCTAGTACATTTCTAGGTAGAAAACACCATGCAGCTTGATGTGGAAAAGATGAGAAAGTGGCCCCCTGGTGTATAGCAGTAAGATGAATTTAGTTTCTCTTATCCCAAATATTTTCTTACCACATCTTAGAAATAAATGACTCTCGAAACCATACTTTAGGAGCTATCTATGGAAAGCTACAGCTGGTGTAAGTTTAAGCTCAAGTTTAGTGGTTTGTTTTATCCCTTTAAATGGGGAAGACCTTAAATAATGTGTCCATTTTATTCTTCAACATGCTCAAACATTAATTTCCCCAGTAATCTTAACAAGATATATATATTTTTTATCACACGTGTAGTGCTCTTTATTATTTCCTTTCCATTTCTGGGATAAAGTTGGACTGTAGCTTGGAGTTTGCATGTTCACTGGAAATGATGGAGCAGGCCTAGAAAAACGTGTGTCTTTAGACCTTTTCACCGCTGGTGCTCAATGAAAAGTACAGAGAATGCACTTTTCTGACACTAATTTCAAATTGCTCCAAATGAAAAGATGTATAATGATTTGGACTGCTATTTTAAATGAAGACCTCCTCTCCCCCCCTGCATTTTTATAGGGAGATGTTGAGTTTTCAGAATAGTCTTTTAGAAGAACACTCTGGATCTTCCCAACATCAATTCATTGTAGTGTTTCAGAAACTCAAGAAGCTTTTATGAAAATTTTCATTTTTACTCAGTTCTCATAGTAAGATGGTAAAGATCTAACTCAATCTCAGAGCAACTGTCATAGATAAGAGATTAGTGCTATTTGTGCGTGGGAGATATAGTTCATGCCTAGAAGCTAGCTGTCCTAACTCACTGAGATTCTTGAAAGAATCATTCATACCACCAAACTAAACCTACAAGTGTGTGACTTATTTTCTCTCTACGGAATATTTTATCCCATTGACAGCCCCAGGTTCAGACAAACAATAAGGTCGATTCTAACTTGTAGTTTGAACTTCTATATGGCTCCCAAAGATTAATGAAGTACCAAAGCCAAACCAAGGGAAAGCTAAGCCAAGAAGAGTTAACAAAATAAGCCTGTTTCCAAAATATTCACATATCAATTGGAAAATAGAAAACCCAATCTGCATTCTATTAGCTGAATTTTATTGGTAGGCATGATTAAGAGTCAACTATATGTGTATTTCTGAACCCTTAGTCCATCCACATTTCCAGATTTGAAAACTATGGAAAGTTCCACTCAGAATGCATGTTCCTTGTTTGCTTCCATCAACATTTCTCTGCCCAAATGGTTTCTTTTGTGGTTTAAATTTTCCATCTTTTTAATACAGTGGGTTGATCCCAGCTGTAATCGTGCATACTTATATACTGACAAACTTTCCCAAATGGGTATCAGCATACAACAGTCCTTTGATAGGGTGATGTCACCATCACTGGCATTTCAAAAGCAAATACAAGCAGGCAACTTGGACACCTGTGTCAGCTCTTCTTTCTCCCTGGGCCTTGATGATGAAAGAATTATCTTTCTTGAAGGTGGAATGCTCTGTTGATACCAGCTCCCTAGTCCCAACTCCTGGAAGATCCATTTCATGTCAACTTGTTTACATTGATATGGAGACCACCTGGACATCAGCTGTCAGGAAACCAAGTGCTTTGCATAAACAGCAAGCAGCTATCAAAATAGTAGGAGAGAGGAAAAAGGGCTGAAGAAAGGGAAGAGGAAAGAGTGGGGAAAGGAAAAATAGGAAGAGAGGTGAAGAGAGGGAGAGGGAGGGAGGGAGGGAGAGAGAGAGAGAGAGAGAGAGAGAGAGAGAGAGAGAGAGCTATCAGAGTTAATGTTGGCACACATGAGAAAACTGCAGAACTCCCAGGTCTGCTAATGATGCTATTTCCACTTGTCAGGTGTACATTCAACCTGAGAACAGGGACAATGGAGTCTTTGTAGGATCCTGAATCAACATTCCATACAATTCACCCACTGTTCCTTACCACTGCCGCCCCCCCCCCCCCCCTTCTCCAATCTCTGCTCAAAGAAACCATGACTGCTTCTAACCTCCCAGGAGCATCGCATCAATCGCTACATTCACTTCTCTCCAATGTGACAGCTGCTTAAGTAGCACCAGGAGATTCTCTCCTTAATAGCTCATGGAGGGAAACAGCTGTTGGAATAAGTTTCATGTTGTTCAACCTTGTTTCCAGCATCAGAGGATTTAGAGTTTGGGTTTGGTGCATATTTCAAGCAAGTGTTCTCTTTTGTTCTAAATCTGTTATTTTAAAACAAAGAGTGATTGCTATTTGTGATGAAAGAATATGGCAGGGGGTGGACAATTGGCTTCTCAAGTTTATAAATCATCTTCATTTCAGTATTAAGAATGGCATGGATCATATGTGCCTTAATAATCAAATGCAGAGAGGGAAATGTGAGCCTTGCTGTGGTCAGCTACCTGGGTTGGTTTGCAGTGAGTGGGTCTACTGTGTCACTGTCACTGGGATTGCTCCAGCCCTCTGCTCCATTCTGTATTTTCTTTTGAATCTCTCTCTCTCTCTCTCACTGTTAGTATTGAAGTGGAACATAGGCCCTGGGCATTGTCCCTTAGCTTTTTTTTTTCTTGTTGTTCAAGGCTTATGCTCTACTACTTGAGCCACAGCTCCACTTCTTTTTGGTTATTAATTGGAGATAAAAATCTCTTGGGGTGGGCGCCAATGGCTCAGATCTGAGGATGGCTGAGATCTGAGGATCACAGTTCAAAGCCAGCCCGGGCAGGAAAGTCCATGAGACTCTTTTTTTTTTGGTCTGGTCGTGGGGCCTGAACTCTGGGCCTGGGCGCTGTCCCTCAGCTCTTCAGCTCAAGGCTAGTGTTCTACCACTTGAGCCACAGCACCACTTCCGGCTTTTTTCTTTTATTTGCTTATGTGGTGCTGAGGAATCGAACTCAGGGCCTCAGGCATGCAAGGCAAGTGCTCTACCACTGAGCCACCTTCCCAGCCCCCCACGAAACTCTTATCTCCAATAAACAACTAGAAAACCGGAAGTTGCTGTAGCTCAAGCAGTAGAGTGCTCACCTTGAGCTCAAGAGCGCAGGGACAGCGCCCAAGCCCAGAGTTCAAGCCCTACGACCAACCAAAAACAAAACAAAACAAAAGTCTCTTGGATTTGTCTCCCCAGGCTGTCTTTCAACCATGGTCCTCTTATCTCAGTCTCCTGAGTAGCTAAGATTATAGGTAGGTGTGAGCCACTCATTCCCAGTCTTTGCATCTTTAATAAACCACCCAGCTAGGCCCATACCTCCTCTGAAAGGGTTTGCTTTCCTCTCTGCTAGCAGGGCAAAGAAAATGGAAGTAGCTCAGAGGGTGATGTCAAATAATTAAAGGAAAAGTCACCTTCTTGCACACTGTGGTCAAACTCTCATACTGGAAGTACAGTAATGTCATTGCAGATTTCCAAAGATTAAAAAAAGATTGGACCTAACCTTTGCCTCCCAAATAGACTGTGAAGACCAAAATTGCATCTTTCAATGGTTCAGTATGTAGCCCAGGAAGAATTTTCCAGAGCCCTTAAACATTTGTTCGGAAACTATCATTAATACCATTACAGACACTGAGAACAGAAGACTTCTTGCCAGGACTTCATTTCTGGCACCTATTTCCCCTTGCCTCCTTTTAGGTTTTTCCTTCCTCAGTTCATGAAGCAGTTATCAAAAGGAAGTATAAAGTCTATCCTTGTACATTGAGCCATAATTTATGAACAAATATGATCTTATATTTTCTGGCAGTATGAGGGTTTGAACTCAGGACCTCATGTTTACTAGGTAAGTGCTCTATAACATGAGGCATATCTCTAGTGCTCCTTGTTTAGCTTTGGGTTGTTTTTTAGCTAGGACCTAAACACTTTGGCCTTGTCCATATCCCAGCTGCAATCCTTTTACCTGGTTTTCCACCTAGTTGAAGTATACACCTGGGTTCTTTGTTGAGATATGGGTCTCACTAACGTTTTTGTCCATGCTAACATTGAACCACAATTCTTTTTGAACCCTACCTCCCCAAAAACATGGGATTATAGGTGTGTTCCACTGCCTCTAGCTGACAAAAATTAAGAATGTACTACATGGACTTGAACTCTCACTGAAGCACCTATTTTAACCTAATACACAAGAAGAAATGAGTCTCACAGCTTCTACTATTTGTAGGTGTGGCCTTTGACTCAGTTCAGCACTATGTTAATTCCAGCTCAAATAATCAAGATGAAATGATATTTTTGTTTTCTTCTTTGTCAGATGAAAAAAAATACTTTAGGGTCAGATGTAGAAGTTGCAAAGCAGTCTCTCCACTGCAGAACACTGCAACAAACCCATTTTCAGTAGTATCTAGAAGCAACTTTCAACACGTTCACATGGAATTTAGTCACTAGGATAGCTAGATTCTTCTAATGTAGTCACATTAAATGTGCTGAGCCTTGGAGTACAACATGTACAACCATCTATTCTTCGGTGTAGCCTCACAGTTACTGCATGCACTCAACTGCTGAATGCTGGAAGAAAATGTCTCGTACTCTAGAGGTGTAATTCTTATTTCTGATTTGTATTAATCCTCTTAGTTCTTTGATACTGGATGGATGGAGTTTTTTTTATTAATTCCTTTTATTATTATATTTAAGTAGTTGTACTTAAAGTTGCCATTTAACAAGGCACTTTATGAATACAATACATCTTGGTCAATGTCACCCCTTTCAACATTCTCTCTCATTCCTCCCCTACCACCCTTTCCTTTACTGTTCTTAATTTTTGAAGCTATATATTGCATTCCTGAGTTCATTCTCTCTCTCTTCTCCTCTTCATTTATCTACCCCTTTCTAGTATCCCCTTTCTGTAGTGTTTTATTTTGCTGAACATTGATCATGCCTTTCTAAGGAATTGCATTATTTGAGATCTCCCTTGAATCTATCCTATTTCAGTTAATACATTTGTCTACACTTGCATACCACTCAACTTACTTGTGAATTTGGAAGCCAAACCTAGCTTCCACATTTAAGGGAAAACGTGGATCCCTTGTCTCTCTGGGACTGACTTATTTCACGTAGCATAATTTGGCCAAGTCTTTCCATTTCTTTACAAATGATACAATATCATTTTTTTCTAATGAAGGAATAAAGTTCTAACACACACACACACACACACACACACACACACACACAGACACACACACCTCACATATTCTCGATCCAGTCATCCATGTAAGGAATTCTTTATTTCCCTTCTGTGTTAGGTGCCTCTTCACAAAGAGTACCCCAAGTATAGCAACTCCCTAAGTCCCTGCCTACTAACTCTTCAATGCAGATGGGAGAAGATGGGAAGGGGGAGGGGGCCACATAATTAGATCCTTTGGAGACCCTCAGTGGTTTGTTTTTTGTAAGAAGTCAGAAACCAAATACTTTGTAAACTTCCTGCTTTCTAACAAATCTTCCAAGGCTGCTGTTTTTGTGGTAGACTGTGCATGTCCTGTTTGGGTTTTCAATAGTAAGCCATTTCACAAGGAGGAGAACATTTATTTTCGATTAATACATCCCCTTGTAAATTACCTTTTGTTTGTAACCCTGAACATGCTTCTCTGTGTGTTTATACACAAAACAGGTCCCAGTTAGTTGCTCAAGGCTGTCCCTGCCCCTCTGCTGTTTTCCCCCTCACCTTCTCCCTGATGCTAAAGTTCGATCTCATGCCAGGCAGGTCTGCAGAGCTATCTATGTAGACAAGAACATACCACATTTCAAATCCCTCTGTGAACTGAAATGTATCTTTCCTTCTCAACGGCTTAAGAAGATTTTCCTCCATGACTTCTGTGAATCAGGTAACTTATTTTCAGTAGTCCTATTGGTTGTCTCCTTGTCTTCATTATAATTATGGTTTGACAGGGACAGCTGCAGGCCCAGCTGTGCGTGATCCCCAATTGAGGGGGAACTAGATGCCTGTGGAGAGCCCTGGATGGGTCTCTCTTTCTCTTCCCTCTGCGGACACTCGCGTTGTAGATCCTAACAGGCTATGGTGTCCATATATAGTTTTAGATGGGAGACCATATAGGGAAGCCTATAGGATTAATTTGTATGGTTCTTTTCTTCTTTTGGGTCCTTTCTATCTACTCTGAGCCATCAAGTCTCCACTTTCATCCTCTTATCCTGAGGGGAATGACTGAAGAACTAAACTAATATAAGACACAAAAATTAACCTCCATGCTTACTGAAAGACGGAAAACTCTAGATCTAACAGGATCAGCCAGTGGGCATGAAGCAGTTTGCTACTTGTTGAAGCTGAATATTGACTATTTCTCCAGGTTGTTGAGATTCCTCCTGAAAAACACTTGTTTGTGGGGAGGTAGAAACATTTCCAGCTCAACCTTCCTAACAAAATTCTGAACTGAAGCAATTCATAATTGTTCTTTAAGTTTGGTGGAAGCAGAAATGCATAAATCAGAAAATGTTGATCATCTCTGGGTAAGCAAAGCTACATCTGCACTGAAACCTTGTGCTGTATGCCATTCTACTTTTTCCTTAGCTGTTTAATAACATATACTGAGTGTATTAATAATGGGTTTCACTATGCCATTTTCTTACATGTATATAGTATATTTTGATCACCTTATTGCCCTCTGTTGCCATTCTAGTTTTATTCTATGGGTAAATACAGGTATCTATTCATCCAGCCTTTATCATCATTTATTCTAATTATGATGCTATTCACATATTAATGTAGCTCCCCCACCCACCAAGCAATATAAACCTCATTATTTAATGGCTTTCTTGAATTTTACTATATGACTGTTAGAGGACAGTTTCCAGTATTAACATACTTTTAATGTTTGTTTAGAACTTTGGAGGCGAGGCTAAACAATACAAGCAGGAATAGAGAAAATTATTTTGTCTAATCAAACTCTCTACAATCTACTCTTTTGTGATTTGACATGTTGCTGTCACATTGAAAAATTCAATTATTATGCTAATTTAAAACTCATGAGCACCTATAAAAGGTAGATTTATTGTCCATCATTTGCCTACATTCTAAGAACTTTCATGGATATGTAACTATACAGTTTATAAATGATGTAAGAAGGAGCAAAGGGGTTAAGTGTTGGGGATGAAGCCACACAGTAAATATTTAGTAAAACAGGCTAGAAATCACAGCCTCTACATCGATGTTTATATTAGACACATCTATACAGTGGAGTTTGGGGTTATTACTTACCATTAAAATTCATACTGGGGCCTAGAGATACATTTTTTTAAAAATATCCTCAGTTAGGTGTTTGACACATTGCAAATGGGAGTTCATATGTTCTTCAGAAACTTAATTACAGAAAATAAAGGGATAAAGGATAAAGCTGAATATCTCAGAGGCACTATACAAGGTTGAGAAGATTGTGAACTATACAAAGACATTGCAGCACCACAGTTCCAGTCATAACACAAACAGCAAAGGTCTTTGTATTTATGACAATGATTTTCTAGCAGTGGATTATGACAGTGTCACATCAACAGAAATGAAGTATACAGTGCCTCTTTCATCAATTGTCAGCATCTCTCTCTCGCTTTCTCTCTCTCTCTCTCTCTTTTTGGTCATGGGGCTTGAACTCTGGGCCTGGGTGCTGTCACTCAGCTCTTCAGCTCAAGGCTAATGCTCTACCACTTGAGCCATAGTGCCACATCTGGTTTATTGGAAATAAGAATCCCATGGACTTTCCTGCCCGGGCTGGCTTTGAGCTGCGATCCTCAGATCTCCGTCTGCTGAGTAGCTAGGATTACAGGCTTGAGCCACTGGCTCCCGGCTCTCTTTTTATTCCCTTAACTCACATGCTTTTTCATCCTGCTGAGTCAGTATCATCTGGGAATCCTTCAGGTGTTCTGATTTCATTATGAATGCTTCTCATTGCTTATATAAATTAGGGTGAGAAAGACAAAAAGAAGAATGGAATGTAGTAACTACTGACAATCCATATGCCCCAAAACCCACATATATAAAGTTATCAAAATTTTGAATTTTGACATGTAATTCAGTAGACTATTTCTATAGCCAATGCTCATATTCCTGACAGAGAGAAGTATTGTACCATTCTAAAATAACTTCTTAGTCTTTAAAAAGAGATTGAGTTGTCTTCAAAAGTGTTGCTGCACTAAATTTTTTTCTGGCAAATGGTTAATCTCTTGCTTATATGTGCAGTGTCTGAGATGAATGCCTATTAGAATAAATTACATTACATATTCTGTGGGGCTTCACATCTTTCAGAGTATCTTCCTGTAAGCATGCAATTACAATGTTGAGCAGAAAGCATCATTAAGGAAGTGGTGGCGTGGTAAAGGCAAGCAACTTACCTGGATTGCTGGAGTCATGAAGACACACGGGCAGGACCATGCCCTTTACATGGTCCCACTCTGCTTTAGAGAGAGGGAATAATCAGAACCTACTATTTTGCCAACTACCCTTGCTAAATAAATGTGTTGATCATGGGATCAGTGTTCCCACTTTAAAGAAATGTATTTTCTTACAGTGCTAGGATAGAATCCAGGACCTTATGCATGCTAAGCATGTGCTTTACACTGAATACCCCCGGACCTTAGGATAGTCCTTCGTGCATTTTCCTTGAAAATGCAGTTTTGGACTTTCTTCCTCCATGTTTCATCAATCCTAGATGAGCACAGTTACTCCCACTTTTTGTGCAGTTTCTCCAAACTCTTCCATATTTATATATTATATATATACATATATACACACATGCACACAGATTCACATATCATAACATACACATACATACTTGAAAAGCTACCTTTAAGTCTGACTAAGGCTTTAGCATCTGAAATGCAACTGGTAGATTCCATTAGTCAAATAACTTGTCAATTACCATTACTAAATATGTACCTCCATCCTTCAGATCTTTCTGTCTATCTGGTCATGTATAGGCCATGGTTATCAACATAGGATTTTATAGAAAAAATACATACTTCTACCTTATACCAGTCAGAATGTTCATAGTCAAGAAATCTAACAACAACATATGCTGGCAAGGATGCGACCAAAGGGGAACACTACTACACTACTGGTGGGAGGGCAAACTTGTTCAACCACTCTGGGAAGCAGTGTGGAGGTTTCCTAAAGAACTACATACGGAACTCCCTTGTGACCCAACAATCCCAGTTCTGGGAATCTAGCCAAATGTCCCCAGACAAGGCCACACTAAACCCACCAGTCCGATGATGTTCATCACAGCATTATGTACCATAGCCAAGATATGGAACCAATCCAAATGCCCCTTGGTAGATGAACGGATCAAGAAAATGTGGTGCATATACACAACGGAATTCTATGCTTCCAGCAGAAAGAATGACATTGCTCCTTCTATTCATAAGGAAATGGAAAGACTTAGAAAAAATTATATTAAGTGAATTAAGCTAGACCCAAAGAAAAGCAGGTCGCACGATCTCCCCCATTTGTGAGAACTAGAATATGTAGAAGATACTCTTAACAGGGGATCTCAAGAACCCAAATGCTTACTGAATGAAGCATATAAACATGAACTCCAACTCATGGAAACAAGAGCTTCTCATTAGACCCTGTATATAGTTTGTTCTTTTTTCGCTATTGTTCCTTTTTTCATTTCTCTTAGCTTTTTTTACCTTGTGTTTTGCATAATAGACAATGCAGTATGTGAAAGGGAAAGGGAATCACAGAAACAGCAGAACAACGGATGAACCACAGCAACATTGATACTCCCTTGACACTGTGGGATATGAACATTACAACTTGGGGAGGGGGCGGGGAGGGAGGGGCAAGTGGAAGATAAAGAGGGCTGAGGTGACTGATTAAAAACAAAGGTACTTATTGTCTTACCTATGTAACTGTAACCCCAGCACATCACCTTTTCAATTAAAACATAAAAGAAAAAAGGAAAAAAAGAAAAAATACATCTTTCATAGATCTTAGAGACACAACCATGTCTCATTAACATCTAACATACTTTCTTGTTGTTGAACGGGTTAGAAATGAATTTAGCTGGAGAAGCTCCATGATTTCATCTTTCTGCAGTGGGGAGGGACGACATAATAAAGAAGCAAACCATTTCTATCGCTTTCTTCAGGTTGCATTCTCCACAAAAAAGCAAAACCTTCCACCTTTAAAATTTACCTAATGAACACTCTGATGTATTTTGGGGGGGGGGGGGTTGGGAGTGGATGAATTATTTACATATTAGCATTAAGGGCTAATGAATAATGAACTGGCTGGAAAATATGGCAGTCTGAAATGATTAACAAAATGAACGAGCAATTTCCATCTGTTAGAATCTTCTTCTTTTCCTCGGAACTTATGTGGGCTATCTTACTTCAGCCTCTTTGAAAAGTTCTAGCGCAGGGCTCCTTCGTTTTCTGAATGTCTGAATAGAACAATAAGATGCTGTAACTACTGGGACTCATCAGGGCCTTTGTCAGAGGGTAATGTAAGCTACAGAAAGCTCTTTTCATCTTTTCGCAAGGGCCTATTATGTCTATGTATCTCTCTGCCATGCTTTATGAAAAGGTTTGTACAGTAAATAATGACTGACTATGGAATAGTCCTTTCTTCGTTTGCCAAGCCCTTTTTTAGCTCTGGCAGCAACTTTGTTTTCCCTGTCATCATCTAATGTCTATTTATTTTACATTGCTACAAAGCCAGTGAAATTCTCTTATAAATCCTAGGTCATGAAGATGAAGCAGCAACTCGATGCCTCTTATTAAATGTCTGCAGTGTCCTCTGCTTTCTCTAATTAGGTTCAAAGTGATCAGTGGCTTGAAAAGCCCTAGGGCAGGAATCAGATCTGTTTGAACAGTGCATTCCGAAGGGCTGTGCATATTAGATTCAGGGGTTTAATTAGAGGACAGGTATCAAAACTCAGATACACTGATTGCATTCAGAGTCCTCCCCATAAATCCAGGCTGTTGGACCAAATTGCTCCTGCCCCTCCGCAGATACTACCCCTCCCCCTCCACTCACACTCACACGCAATAGTTAGGTATTCAGGGCTTGGGGCCATTATTCACCACTGGTTTTCAGGGTGACACTTTTCTTTGTCAGCACTGCAAAAGCATGAAGGTGAGAACAAGAAGCTCTGAAATAGAAAGGAGATAAAAGAGAAGGAATGCAGAAGAAAAGGGAGGCTCTCTAACTGCTCTGTCAACTCAATTTCCCTCTCCTTCTCAGCCCAGGCATGTTTTGAAGATGGATGGGCCTATGCACAGCTGGTACAAGGGAGCAGCTGTGAGTTCCATCTGGGTACCATTTAGTAGCAGATAGGTTTTTCCAGACCAAAGTCTCCTCCAATTGTTGTGGTTAGAAAGGGAAAGTGAGAGGCCCCCCCCTCTACTTTCTTCTACCTTAGAGGCGGAGGTTCCAAACCATTGCTTCTCCCTGTGTGTTGGCTCATTATCAAAGAGAAGGGGATGATTTGGCTGTGGGGTGAGCTGGGTGTAGGAGTAAGCTGATGAGTGCTGGTGCGGTTCAGACACCAACCACTTCATGGAGCACATTAATTTTAGATTTACCTAACACATATTTCTTATTTTACTGTCATGCTCCTCTTTTGGAGCTATAGCACTGTCTAGAATGATGATTTCTTTCTGGGATGTAGGGTCAGTGTTTATGTTTACACAGTGCTAAAGGAAGTGGATAAAATGTTAAAAATTTTAGTACATCAGCCCAAACTCTTTTTGGTGAATTCCAAGGGTCCACTTTTTTTCCTTCCTTCCTTCCTTCCTTCCTTCCTTCCTTCCTTCCTTCCTTCCTTCCTTCCTTCCTTCCTTCCTTCCTTCCTTCTTCTCTCCCTCCCTCCCTCCCTCCTTTTCTCTCCCTCCTTTTCTCTCCCTCCCTCTTCTCTCTCTCCCTCCCTCCCTCTCTTTCTTTCTTTTCTTTCCCTCCCTCCCTCCCTCCCTCCCTCCCTACCTTCCTTTCTTCCTTCCTTCCTTTTTTCCATCTTTCTTTTTTACCTATATAACACAGTTAACAGGTATCTAGTTGCTAGAAGTACCTCTTTTTTATGCCAATACTGGGGCTTGAACTCAAGACCTTGAGCTCTCGCTGGGCTTTTGTGCTCACAGAGCTGGTGTTCTATCATTTGAGCCATGCCTTGCGTTCCGGCATTTGGCTGGTTAACTGGAGATAAGAGTCTCGTGGATTGGTCTGCTTGGGCTGGCTTTAATCTGATCCTCAGATCTCAGTCTCCTGAGTAGCTAAGATTTGTGGCATGAGCCATCCACAACTGGCTCAACAAAGACTTTAGATACACCTTCATTTTATAGCATCATAGTTAACGATAGAATTTGTGACTTGCACTTGTGATTTGTAAAACATCAAGTAGAGAATATGAAACTTAAGGAGAGTTTCAATGTCTAAACCACACAGAGAAAGTTTATAAATGTCTCATGTAAACAGGCTGAGAATCTGTGATTTCTAACTTGTTTACCTAGGTATTTACCCTGTGACTTGATCCCTATCATTTGACCCCCTTTGATGTTTCTTAAGTACTAAACACTAATAAAGATATTAATAATTCTTAGTGCTTAAAAAAGCTTTATCTGTATGGCATGGGTGTTGATTGAATTAAGTTATTTATATCTTGAAGTGCATTTGTTGTATACTTGTTCAATATCTGTTCAAATCCGTAAATCAGGATATCTTTGCCAGTATGAGTTGTTTTACATCTTCAGAGGATGCTTGGGGGCTGGAAGTTAGGTTGTTTTTTTTTTTAAAGTAAAGTAGGAATACTTTTTGGAAAGATAAAACCAATGATTGTTGAAGGGCCCATTCTTCCTGGGATTCAGATTTTAAGACCTGAGTTACTTCATAAGGAGTCACAAGTATTAGCAAATGTAATTGGGGGGGGGGGGGGTTGAGAGAGGGAGGGGAGAGAGAAAACAAGAGAGCAAGAGAGAGAGGTTGTGATATCTCTTCTGGTAAACCAAACTCTCCCCCTCCCTGCCCCAACCAACATGGATATTTTCCAATGGTGGCTCAGATTCTTCCATTCTCCTAATGTAGTAAAGGTTAATGTTTCTATCCCTAAGGAGAAACTATTCCTGAGAGATATAGTCAGGGCCAATTCTTCTTTGCCCCTTTACCTTTAAATACCCAGAAAAAAAATACACTGGGAAATGTACTGAATAAATGCCTTGAGGTCTGGAATTGAGAATTCCCTCCGAGTGGAGGGAAGTTGAGGGTGCTGGTCATGAGACAAGGTGTATAGAGGAGCAGTAGATATGTGGACTGATCAGAAGAGCCTATTGTTAGAAGAACTATAAAGCAAGCTATGTATATATGTTTTATATTTTATTTTTCAATCATTTGGTGCTAGCAATTGGACCTATTTTCTTTGGCATGATAAACACACACTGTACCACTGAGTTACACTTTCCATCCTGACTGTGCATTTTGTTGTCGTTGTTATTGTTAGTCATAAGGCTTGCACTCCTGGCCTGGGCACTGTCCCCAAGCTCTTTCATTCAAGATTAGTGCTCTACCAATTAGAGTCAGAGCAGTACTTCCAGTTTTCTGGTGGTTAATTGGAATGAGTCTCACAGACTTTTCTGCCCCTGCTGGTTTCAAATAATAATATTCAGATCTCAGCCTCCTGAGTAGGTAGGATTACAGGTGTGAGCCATTGGCACCTGGACTCGATTGTGCATTTTTAAGGCACACTAATTTTTAAAAAGTGGAAAGAAATGAATGCAATCGATTGTAACCCTATATTTTATTTCAACAAATACCCAAGATGATATCATTTGGATGTGTAATTAGTATAAAAATTATTAATGAAATACTTTTTCTTATTTGATTGTAGTACACCTTCAACATCTGTTGCACTTTGTATTTATAGCATACCTCAATTTGAACTAGCAACATTTTAAATTTTCAGGAGCTATGTGAGGTTAATGGGTATCTTATTGGACGGAGTATATCTAGAGTGGATAAGGGAATATATCTCAGAAATAGAGCCTTTGACTAGTTAAAACAAGGCCCTGGGATCAATCCACAGCACTGAAAATGAAAAGAAAAGAAATGGAGTAAGTATGCAAAAGGGATAGGTTTTGCTGAACATTTTATATACATATGAATATATAAATTGTGATAGCTATTAGCCTTCATAACTGTGAGGTGATTATTATTTTCATCTTACAGAATGTGGTGAGCTTAAAACCTGAAACCTTTTAAAACAATTTAGAGATGCTTTTGACAACTATGAAGATAGCCTTGGTTTAGCTCAGGAAAATTGGGATGAATGATCAGAGTGTACAGGGTGGGAACAAGCTAGAGAAAGTACTTATTTTCACAAGATCACAAAGCTAACAAATGGCTGTTAATAAATGTCAGAAGATTTAAAGGTAGATCCTTTGCTTCCAAAGCTCATTCCTAGCTCGTTGGCAGTGGTTCGTGCTTGTTTTCCTTAGCTACTCAGGAGGTTTAGATTTTGAGGATTGAAGTTCCAGGCCAGGCTGGGCAAAAAGACTGGGTCCAAAAGTCTTTCTCTACCAAACATCTAGCAAAAACAGAGCTGAAGGCATGGCTCCAACCCAACTAGCTCAAGGCCTTCAGGCTCTGAGTTTAAGCTCCATTACCAAAAAAAAAAAAAAAAAAAAAAAGCCTATTCTTGGAATGGACTTCTGATGTTCCTTTTCGAATTGTTCCTTAATAGTTCGGTTAACCATTCTAACTTGGAAGTATTGGTTTCAAAATCTGTAGAAAAAGTCTCATGACTCTGTTCTTAGAAAGGCCTTTCCAAGGAAGCATAACACAGTCAGAAGTTGATTACATACTTGCCATTTTTAGCAGGAGTGGAAAGCCAGCTTTGACGCTATCTTTATTTGGTGGCAGGCAGGTGGGTGAGGAGGGATTGAAAGCCCCAGTAATTTCCTTTCAATGCTTTGGCTCACCAAGTTGCTTCCCCTCTTGGAAAACTTATTACTAGAATATGTTTATAGACATATAAGAGGGCCAGATATAGGCTATGAAAACATTGTGCCCTACTCTGAGAAAATGGGTCCTATGTTCATAATATCTTTAATTGTGTGTGTGTGTGTGTGTGTGTGTGTGCAGATATGGGTGAAGGTTATTTCTACGTTGAACAAGAAGGATGAGTTTTTGGATCATGCTAGCATTCCTATAACAGGATGAAATGTTGGTAAATGTTTGTATAAATATATGGGGTATTGATTCGCACCCTTGTGGGTGAAGTGGAGACCTTCCTAGCTTCTCAGAGGGCTGGCAGTCTAAGCCAGGGTGGAAGATTATCTTGGCCTCTCTCCAGATCTGCCTGTCGATTATGTTCATTTTTGAGCTTTGTAGTGGCTGATGAGCACTGTCAGGTCTTTTCTTTATAATCTTTTAGTCAATTGAGTAAGTTAGCTATGTTGTCAGACTATGAAGGTTCACATGGACTCAATGAATAATTTCCAGGTGGAATTAAAAAAAAAAAAACAACGAGGCATAGCATTTAAATTAAAGAATCCTTGTGAATTAGTTCTCATGGGGAAGGGAGCGTCAGGGGTAGTTGGACACTTGACTTGCTTCCCTCTTCATGTTCTGGAATGGTAACTTATGGGACCTTCTGAAGTGTAAAGCAGAGATTTGAGCAGAATGCTATAAACCAGGTTTATTGTTTGTATTGGACGTATTTCAGAACGGCTTGTGACTTTAATATAAGTGGCTTGGTAACAAGTTTTATATTTCTAATTGGCATTTAAAAATTAGACTTTTCCTATGACATGGTCCTATAGAGGTTTGTGTTCATTGTTGATCATGTGCATGAGACACACAATGGCTGACACTGAGAAGATGCTATCTCCCGATAGAGATGGGCTGGGTCTTCAGGAAACTGGAAACCCAGAAGATCAGCTGGCAGGGCGTTTCCAAGTTAGGCTTCTAAATCACACAAGGTGAGTCTGTGAAGTGTTATTGCCAAGTACCCCCTGGAAAAGAAATAAACTAATCTTCCTCATGTTCAGCCTTTGTGGCAATCTTGGAGCTGGGGCAAGAATAAAATAAAAATTGCATTTATAGGTCTGGAAGAAAAGAGGGAAGGATTATCTCCCTCATAAAACTGATGTTTAAACCTGAAATTGTATTTCGTCCAGACTAATATTTTAGTTTATCTTTGATCATTATAAATTATTCTTTTTTTTAAAAAAAACAAACTCTTTCTGGTTGAGAAAGTAGTTTGTTCCATGTGGAGCTGAAATGGACTTATTTATTGAAAAAAATATTCTAAAGTATAAATTCTAGAGTGCTTCCCATGACACGCTTCTGAAGGCACCATGCCCGTGGCATGGACCTGTCTGTGTAGAATTATAGGCAGAGTCGGGTAACCAGCTCTGGCGGCGGATACAACTTTCCATGCCTCCTAAGGCCAAATACGTTTGCCTACTCAGATTTTCACTTGAATCACAAGCTCTTTATTTTCTTCTTCTGTTTTTTTTGGGGGGGGGGAGAGAGGGGGTTGATACCAAAGTATGAGTTGGTTGTAAGGGGCAGCAGAGGGGGTCTGAGAAAAGGCCACAGGGAGAAGAATGGAGGAATGAGAAAGAAGGTAGATAGATCTCTAACCATGATTCCAGGTTTCGAGAAATGAACTTCACAGGGCAGTTCCAGGAACCATATGCCATATGGATGTATGGGAATACTATCCAAGAGAGGGTAGAGCCACATCAACAGAAGAGTTCCTTTTCCATCAGCTAGTATGGTCCAGGTGGATTCTGTTGTTAACCTGGTAACTTTCTGAAGTCTGGAAGAGTGGTGGCCAACTTCTGTCTTCCTTGTTTGAACTCACAGTTTTTCATCCCATACCTTACGGAGGTATTGTTAGCCTCCAGAGCTAGAAGCCTGGTGATTCATTTTATTAGTAGTAATAACAACAGTAACAAATAAATTACTGACAATAATAAAACAATCATCAACAATTAGGATTTTATGGTTCAGAAAGCATTTTCTCATTTATTATCTAATCTGAGATAATGGCTAGTTGTGCCCAACACGGCTGGTCTAGAGAAGACTGTCCATGCTCTTATTCTCAAGATCAAAGGAGAGTTTCCCCCTAGTGCCTGGGAAAAGTGGAAAAGTGAATCTCCAAAGATATTGGCCTGGCCACCCTGGAGAACATAGGAGGAAAGGGGGAGAAATAAGAAGGAGAAGAGTGGGTATGATGCTATTAAATGAAGGAGCTTTGTTTCTTCCCAGTAGAATTTTAACTGTACCCTTAGGACTTGGGGAGGTGGTTGGATGATCACATACTCTGTGAATGCTCTATTGTGTTTGAAACATAAAGCTGCTTCATAAAAAGTTTGTGTTGTGAAATGTTAAGTGTTTGGCATGTGTCATCTCTGTCCATTGAAGTTATGTAAACTGAGCTCTCCAGCGTGACCTTTGCCTTTGCCTGGCGTTGGAGAAAAGGTCTTTAGAAGAAAGTCTAAGCCATCTGAAGACAGGTGCTGCCCATTTCTCCAAGGTATAAAAACAAACAAACAAACAATAACAAAGCACTCTAAAAGAAAATGTCTGGAAAGCGAAATCATGGAATTCCAGGGACTGGAATTCAGGACGTATGTCAAGTTCCTGCTTTTTAGACCATAAGGAAGAGAGAGGGAGTGATTGATTGATTATAAATTGCCACTGGGGATTTCTACCATTTATTTGTGTGTCAGATAGATAGAAAGTCAGTTGACTACGCTCTTCTCTGAAACCAACTCCTGTGCGTCTCAACCAAAGCCATTCCACCATTTGCTGCATAAGTAAATCTTTTAGGTAAAGCTTTAGCAGTGGAATAAGGGAATGAATAGATGTGGTAGGTTCTCTACCTGAAAGGAAAACCAGGTAGTAATTTGGAGAGCAAGTTCCTGCTGGCTCAAGCTTGTGTTTAGTGAAAATGGGATGACAGTCAAGTGAGAAAAATCACAGACAGAATTTCGCAAGAGACCACAGCTTGTGTTTCCTCATTGTCTATGGGAAAGTAGATTTCTTTTTTGGTTGCACAGTTCCCAGAGTTACAGAGGAAGTTGAACTCCCTGGGATGTTCCTTGGGTTAATTTTATCAGCATAAATGATCTGGGAAACATGCAAAAGGGTAAGCTGCAATGGATACAGTTCTGGAAGCATGTTAACTCTGATTGCATTATCCATTTCCTAAAGTCTGAGTCTCCTAAGTACTACTGGCTGCTCATTCTTCTACATTCATCCTCACTGTTGAGGATTACAAGTTAGTAGTATCTGCAGAGCCTCCTCTCTGTCTCCTCTCTCTTAACTTTTCTCAAACCATTCTTCTCCCTCGGTCACAGGCCTAGCATTGTCAAGTAGAACTCTTGTGGGACCTGTAACTCTGCTATTCCACATCCAAGAAGATTTCTGCCATGATGCCCTTACCTCTATTACGATAGGAAAAAAAAAGACATCCATCTAAGAAGACATTTATAATAGAAAACACTTCCTTTCTGGTTGTAGTTACTCAATATGTTTGTGTATTGCTTGCATAGTAATAAACAAAGCCTACTGGGTTAGCCATGATGATAGGATCGTATCACCTGTGTTGGGGCCCTTGGTAAGGCATGAGATTGGACCTAATCTAGAAAAAAAAATGGGCATGAGTACAGATAAATAACAAAACCCACAACAATGAACACTGAGAAAGGTGGATTTGGGTTAGCTCTGATGGTTGGAGGAAGATCAGTAACAATGAAGCAATCCTCCTCAGGAGATGACCAGCTGAAGATAATGCTTGTAAAGGAATGGTGTGAGTTGCCACACGCAAGGTCTCGTGCGCAGCCTCAAAATCGATTCCACATTCTCAGTGCCTTTTACAGGGTGTTTGCACTAAGAAGTGGTGTGATGTATTTATTTTCAGGCGAAATTCAGTTTAAAAGCAGAAATAATTGAAAACATCATGTTGAATGACGTGGTTCTAAAAATGGAATAAAAGAAAATGTTGACAGACCTTCTGAGTTCTCTCCGTTCTTTACCACCAGAGCAACTTCTAAGGTCCAAATGTCTTCTGTTTTCTAAGACATTCTATGATTCTCCTAAAAAATGTATGTATATGCTGAACCTGTCCTGGTTCCTTTCAGCCCTTGGGCTAGTAAATCCCTGCTTCTGCTTTCCGAATGTTGACAGTGAGCTTGTAGCAACACGAAATCTAGCCACTGAGACTCACCTAGAATGTGTTTGGATATCCAGGTGTTTGCTGGCCATTAAAGGCATCAGGTGACCCAGAATTACTCCTGGGCCTCCTTTTAGTTCCAGACAGGCCCTTTGGTGTCCAAACAACTCTTCTATTAATGAGGAAACCTCTCTGAGTAATGTTTACCTCCATAGATCGGGTACATAAATTTGCTTATTTGTTTAGGTTAATAATGTCTTCCTCCTACTTCTCTTCAGCTTTGGGAACCTCCCAGTGTTCTACATTCTCTTTCTTCTATTAGAAAGAGACCAGAAGTACTTACAAATCATATAATTATCCGGTTGCCCACAATAGAAACTGTGGACTCAACTATGACTCTTTCTGTTCCCAGAATAAATGTAGCCAATTGAATGTGCTTTCTTGCTTGCTCTGAAATCCATCTCTGACACTGATGTTGTCTTTCTCTTTTCTTAAGTGCTTTGCTCAAATTGAATTCTCTCTGTTCCACCAGCTCTTCACACTGTTGCTTCGGTTAACTTTGTACAAGGCCAATTTGTCTATTAAAGTTAACTCTATGCAATGCCAAATTGCCTAAAAACTACCCTGGATTTTTTTGTCACCTTCGGAGTAAATATTGAAGTCTTTAGTGAACTCTAATTTAACCATGTATCCACATTGTCTGTTTTACAAAGCCAGATGACATTATAGGGATAGTCTGCTAGGTACATCATGGTTTCAAATCTCTGCCTTTTTTTCTCTTTCTTTCAATGCTAGATTTTGAAATGATAGCCTTACAGTTGCCAGGCAGGTGTTTTACCACTGAGCTATATGCCTCTGGTGGGTTAATTTTAGACTCCATATCTTTGAGATTCAGTCTTGGATCTTGCCTGGCTAGACCATGGCGAGGCCATAACCCTCCTGGAGTTTGCTTTCTGTTTTCTCTGGAATGACAAACACTTGCCTCCATACCCACTTTCTTTCCATTGGTAGAGTTTTGCACAGTTTTCTGCTCATGCTGGCCTGGAACCAAGATCTTCCCAATTTTAGCCCAGGTATTGGTTGAGATAGAGTCTTGCAAACATTTTTTTTTTCTTTTTGCCTAGTCTGGCTTTAAACTATGACCCTCCCAATCTCAGCCTACAACAAAAGCTGAGATTATAAGTGTGAGCCTCTGGCAACACAAAGCTTTTGTTTATAATCTGTTTTTTCATATAATGCCTCTCTTTGGTCCCCTACTCATCTCAGCTGCTTGACTATGCCTGCCATTTAATGATCAGTAAAGTTTGTTTTCTTCCAAGGTACCTTCCTGCGTATCCGCATAATAGGCCTGTGTTTCTGCTCCCTCTGCTCACTCCATGGCCTGCTAATATAGAATATAAGATTCATATACTGCTTGGTAATTGTTCCTCCATTATCCTGAGGTCTCATTGACTGGAAGAGAGAACTTGGGTCTTGTTTGCTTCTGACCATGTCTAGTAATTGGTACAGTAAACTTGTATAGTGCACAGAACATTTCTCAAGGTCTAGGCTCTGCTTCTTTCCCTGAAATAGGAGTTTTTTTTCATCTTTATCCATCTGTTCTGGTCCTTGCTTTGGAGATAGGTCACAAGCTGTCATAAATTTGGTCTAGTCTGTTATGCTGGAATCAGAAATCAGAGTACAGGGTGCTGCTTTTGGTATTTACATTAGTCTAGACCGCTAGACCTATAAATATGAAAGAGGGTAAGAAAGAGTTACTTTTCTTTCTGGAGTTCAACTGGAATATCTTTGTTTCTAAAAGCCAGAACAGTTATTGTTTAATTTCTTTCATTAGAAAGTCACTAAATGTTTTGGCCCTCAATTCTCTATTTCTGAAAGCCAGCTGGAAAACAGTACAAATTTCAAGAAAATGCTAACACACCAAATTAGCCACACACACAAAAATCTGTGTACAAAGTCTCTCTCACCCAAATGTTTTCTAGTTGCTCCCTCTTTCTTGTACCTACTAAAGTTTTAATTACTCTCTTATGAAAAAAATGGAGCCCAGTGCATGCTTACTCTTCTAAGTTTTTACCCACAGGTCATGACAAGAAACTGTGACCCCAGTGTGTTTCATGTATCAACATTGAATCTAGCAACACAGTGCTGCAGTTGATACTGGAAAATTAGGACCAGGATACTTCGGGGTGCTCAGCTTATGGAATATCAAGAAATGGCCTGTTGAGAAATTCAACAATGATTGAGATAATTGGCTGGTGCTTGTTGATTGTTCACGATGTTAGGTGTTCTGCTCAGCAGTTTTACACATTACTGCATGTAGAGCTCAGGTCCTCTGTCAAATAGGGATTATTGCTTCCCTAATTTTAGCTCATAAGGGAACCATACTTTTCAAGTATGTTCATACATTTGAAAATGTAAATAATATATTTGGTATGACATTTATAAAACACTCTTATCTATTCATTACCAATGGTCTTTAAAGATTTGACTTATTACAATATATCATGGATGGGATGACTTCCACAGTTGGCCGAAATTCATCCTGCTGATGAATCTGTGCCTCTGCTGATCCATTAAGTTTGATCGATTCCAAAGTCATGTAATAGTTCCCTGTTCTCAGCCAACTATCAGGAGTTTCCATAACCGTATGTGTGTGTGTGTGTGTGTTTGAGGTGGGGGAGAGGGGGAGGAATTGATTTCTCTATTCCATCCCTTTACTGAGGATTTCCTTCCAGGAGTATGAACAGGCAGTTATAAACTTCTAGTGAAATAAATAACAGAGAGTAAAGAATTCTGTCTTATAAGAAATACCTTCCTGTTTTCAGTCAAGTTTTCCTGTTCGGTATAGCAATCATAAATACCTTTTCATGCCTGACCTAAACTTTTGGTCTTCTATTATTATTTGTAGAGATTGGGGTTTTGATCGACTGCTCAGGCTAGCACTGAGCTATTTGGTTTCAATCGATCATTCTGCCTCAGTTTCCCCAGTAGCAGCACTGACTTGCTCTTCTGTTATTAAACATTGCATTTCTAATGGCAGACACCAAATTCCACGCGACCCCCACTCCTCTGTCCATGACGTTAAACATCTAGGAGGCAACATCTCAAAGCTTAGACTCTTCTGATGGGTTGCTGGTGACAACAGCACCTGACACTCACGAAGTCCCCTTTAAAAATCTTTTAGAGTGCCAGTATTTTCCCTATTTTTCTTTGACTTTTTATAGCAAAGTAACTGGGTTTGTCTTTCAGTTGCTAGAGGAAACAAAGGGGAGAGAGAACATGTGAGGGTGGAAGGTTGGAGGGAGAGCTTTGTGCCAAAGAGGGGAAGCGTTTGAACTGGGAGCATTTGTTTCCGTTATGTGGCCAGTGGAACCCAACAGAAGAAATGGCTCCTTCCCAGTCAGGGTGGCAACAGCAGGATTGCTTTAGAAAATGAATCCACTGGGAAATGCTACCAGCTCTCCAGCTCCTTATTTTTCCTCAGGGTGGGTTCACACAGCTGGATTTGGGTTGTGCAATGCCTTGGTGGATTCAGGGAGATGGAAACTGGTGAATTCCTTCGGAAGTTTCCCAAAGGTCACATCGGAGCATGTGTCATAGCTGGGAGTGCCACGCACTTATACATAGGATTTGCATTCAATTTGCAAGCATTTGGTTGTCAACATGTATTCCTTGCTCTTTCTTGCTAGGTTGTTCGAACTGGAGAAGAAGAAGAAGAAGAAGAAGGAGAAGGAGAAGGAGAAGGAGAAGAAGAAGAAGAAGAAAGAGAGAGAGAGAGAGAGAGAGAGTGTGCAAAATAGGATGAAGAGGGAGAAGGCCATGAAAACAAAGAGAGATTATAAAGGTTTATAAAAACACAAGAAAGAAAGAAATAGGAACACGTTTGGAAATAGGTCTGGATTGGAGACTTCCCTTGACTCATCAGCAGGGAAATCTTGAAAAAAATCCCATTCTTCTATTGAGTCATATTTTCTTTATTTTGTAAAATGTGAGGTTTGAACTGGAAGTTCTTTGCATTTTCTCCCAGCCCTAAGAAATTAGAGGTACATTTTATCTCGAATGGGCTACCAGGATTTGGAAGTTAATCCCAAGTCCAAATCCAGGGTATGTATGGTTAAAAGAGTTTGAATTTAGAAAGCTGTTCACTTTTAATTCCTTAACACAGGAGTTATTTCTTAATCTCTCATTTAAAATTTTGCTTTTAGCTTTCTTTTACCTGTCTTCCTTCTTCTACTATCTCGAGAGTCTGAGAACATAATGTTTGTCATTCTTTGCATGGTCAAAGCTTTGGGATAAATTCATCAGAAAATTCATAAATCTCTCTTCTTTGCTTTGGCTGAGTTTATGTGTTTTACTTCTAACTTAACATACTTTCCTTTTTGTTGTTGTTGATAATTCGAGAGGAACAAGTCAGCACGATGCCACTCTGTCCTAACGTTTTGAATGCAAAATTATTTTATTAGGAGAAAAATCAAACCATATCCAAGAGTAGCAGGACTTTCCAGAGTGAAGTCATCCACCAAACAAAGCCATTCGGGTGTATTTGTGTTCATAACCCGGGAGCCTATTCATTTCTTCAGTTCATGTGTGGGTGAGAGCTACACAGACATTTTACAACAGTTATTTATTTATGTTTTTCAATCCATCAAAATTTCACTGAACTAGTAAACCCAAGACAGACATACTGTGGGATTTGTGAGGCAATGAATAGCCCCCTTTGAAACTCCATCCTGATTTTCAGGCAACAGCACATGGTAGTCAAAAAGTGTCCAGCTCTCAGGTACAGGGCTAATGCTTTCTGTAGCCTAAACCTTGTTTTCAGGAACAACAGAGCACCTCACTGGATAATGAATGCTCAATTACTGGAAGGCGAGAAATATCATTCTATGACATGTTGCATCCAAATAAGAAATCAATTTGATAACATAGTTGCCTTTCATATACCAAGTGAGAATGCTACCAAAGAATTTTAGGAGTTAAAAAAAAAACCAAATTAGGGGGGAGTTCTCAAGATGGCGACGGGGCAGTAGGGAAACGCCACAGCTCTCTCCAACCAAAAAGAGAGTTCGAGTTCCAACCTTTAATCTCCCCAAGAGACCGACAACAACAAAAAGACGAACACTCAGAGAAAAACCAGAGGTGGAAAATAACAAAAAAAGAAAGAGAGGAAAAGAAGAATTTCAGAACAGAGAAGAGCGAAGACCCCTCCCCCAACCTTTACTGGCCGCGCGGCAGTGCGCCAAGCCGCCGGCCAGCCGGCCCGGCGGGGGCTGCCGGAGCCACAGAGACACAGGGGGCTGCTTGCAGATCACCAGGTACCGGATTGCAGAACAGCAGATCGCCAGGAACAGAGAAACCTACCAGCCGGGAGTCTCCAGGAGGATCCCACCCCACCCATCACTCTCCACCGGAGCGGAGAGGCTCCATCCCGCCAAAGCCGCCCGGCACCAGCAGCGCCACAAAGGGACCTGTCGTGATCGCAACGACCCGGCGGGGGGCCGCCCAACCCAGCCCGCAACCACCCCAACTGAACTCGGACTGCAACAACAACTGACGGACTGCAACAACAACTGACGACCTACAGGGTGAGTACCCATCAGGGGACAGGGAATCCATCAAGGGAGACCAGAGCTGGAGGGAATCCCCAGACCCTGACCTAGACTCCCTACCCCAACACCCGGACCACAGGACCCACTAAAACTGGGAACTGTTCGAGAGCCCCACCAGCCGGTGGAGCACACTCTGCTGGCCAGGCCAGAGCAAGAGCGCCCCGGGAAGGGAGCTTAAATGCTCAAGCCAGGAACAGTGCCCCTGGGTCAAGACTACCAACAGTAGAAGAAATTTGAACTGTGTCCTCCAGGCTGCATAACCAAGGTGGTATACACATTAGCACAGGCCTAACGAGCGCGCTCCAGGCTGGGGCCGGAACCAGGCCAGGGGACCGGCGCCTGAACAAAGCAAAAAGGGTCAGAAGTGGGGCTGTGGCTCAAATGGTAGGGTGCCAGCCCTGAGCTGAAGAGCTGAGGGACAGCACCCAAACCTAGAGTTCAAGCCCACAACCAGCCCAAAACAAACAAACAAAAACACATCAGGAGCCCATAGCAGACTCCAGTATTTGGGAGAGTGCATCCAGAGCATCTGATCTTCCCAAGAGCACCCGCAAGAGCAAACACAAGCAGTCTAGGCTGCTCAACCCTTCCAAAGGCGGGAATTGCTACAGCAGAGAGCTGAGAATCCTAAGTGAATAGCAGCTGGAAATAGGCACCCAACAGAATCCAGATCAGGCACAGACTCTCTCTACCAATACAGAATCAGCAACCAAGCAAAGACAGACACACCAAAACAAGATTGAAGAGCAGTCTCCTGAACCCCCATGCGAAAATCACAGAGAAAAATCACAAGGTTTACCACTACCCAGGACAGCAAGCTCACCTCAAAAGCCAGCAGCCACGCAGGGGAGAGCCCCAGTGGGAGCAAAGCAGGAATGGAAGACAAAAACTACATCCAAGGGTTGCTGGAGGCAATGACTCAAGAAATAAAGCGAGAAATGGATCAGAAATTGAAAGAGCACAAGGATGAACTATCAAAAGATATACAGGATATCAAACAAAAATTGGATGCAAAAATAGAAGCTGCACAAACCTCAGTAAGAAGTGAGATAAACGCCAAATTAGAGGTAATGCATACTGATATCACCTCATTGAGAGGTGAGATCAGTACTCTGAGAACCAACATTGAATCCATAAAGGGATCCATTTCCACCATGCAAACCACAATAGAAGCCACGGTCAACAGAGTGAATGAAATGGAAGGTAGAGTGTCAGATACAGAAGACAGAATACACCAACTGGACCAAAAAGTGACAGATATGGAAAAATCACTCAAATTAAACCAAAGGGAAATTCAAGAGCAAGCAGATAATGCTAAAAAATTTAACCTTCGCATAATCGGAGTGGACGAAGGTGAGGAATTCCAGAGCAAGGGAATGCAACACCTATTTAACAAGATAGTCAATGAAAATTTTCCCCACCTCAAAAACGACCATCTTAACTACATCACAAAAGCTTATCGAACACCCAACAAGCAAGATCCCAGGAGAAACACTTCTAGGCACATAATAGTAACAATGATGGATCTGAATAATAAGGAAACAATCCTGCATGCAGCAAAAATGAAGAAGGAGCTATACTACAACGGGAAAAAAATTAGAATCACTGCAGATCTCTCCACACAAACAATGAATGCAAGAAAAGCCTGGGAAAGCACCATACGAGCCCTGAGAGCCAATAACTGCCAACCCAGACTGATATACCCGGCAAAGCTAGCATTCACATTCGATGGAGAACTGAAAACTTTTAATAGCAAAGAAAAACTAAATGAATACATAAACATTAAGCCAGCATTACAAAGAATTCTAAGAGGGGGGACACAACCTGAAGAAAGCAACCAGGAACTGGGACCTGCCCCAAACAGGCATTACTCAAAGTCTAACTGAGCAAGCACAGGAGGAAAGGAAAGAAGAAAAACTTAGGAAAACGGAATGGCAGGGACAACAATGCATCTCTCTATACTTTCTCTTAATATAAATGGGCTGAATTCGCCAATTAAAAGAAAACGAACTGAGGACTGGATCAGAAAACAAGACCCATCCATCTGTTGCCTTCAGGAGACCCACCTCTCAGCCAAACATACAAACAAACTCAGAGTGAAGGGGTGGAAAAGGATCTACCAATCAAATTCCCCCAATAAGAAAGCAGGTGTAGCTATCCTGATATCTGACAAAATAAACTTTTCATTAAAATCAGTACAGAAAGACAAGGACGGACACTACATATTAATAAAGGGAACAATCCAAGAGGAGGATATAACCATCATCAACTTATATGCCCCAAATATCGGTGCACCCAGATATGTTAAACAAATGCTCTCAAACTTACAGAATAAAATAGATCCCAATACGATAATACTAGGAGACTTTAACACGCCACTCTCACCAAAGGACAGGTCTACCAACCAGAGGATTGGCAAAGAAGCTACCGAATTAAGTGAGGCCATACTTCAAGCGGAATTAACTGACATCTACCGAGTATTTCACCCTAAAACAACACAGTACACATTCTTCTCAGCAGCTCATGGAACTTTCTCCAAAATAGACCATATCATAGTTCATTCAAGGAACTTAAGCAAATACAAAGGGATCGACATAATCCCCTGTATCCTATCTGACCACAGTGGAATCAAGCTAGCTCTCAATAACAAAGCATACCGCAGAAATTTCTCTAATACATGGAAATTGAACAGCACACTCCTTAACAAGGCCTGGGTAACAGAAGAGATCAGAGAAGAAATAAAGCAGTTCCTAGAACTCAATGAAAATGAAAACACCTCACAAAGAAACTTGTGGGACACAGCAAAAGCAGTCCTGAGGGGCAAATTTATTGCCCTCAGTGCCCACATCAAGAGAATGGAGACAGACCAAGTAAATAATCTCATGTTGCAACTAAAACAGCTAGAAAAACAGGAAAAAATCGGACCTAAAGCTACTAGACGAAGCCAGATAACCAAATTGAGAGCAGAGATTAACCAATTAGAAAATCAGAAAACCATAACCAAAATAAACCAAACAAAAAGCTGGTTCTTTGAAAAAATAAACAAAATTGATGGCCCGTTGGCAAGATTAATTAAAAAAAGAAGAGAGGAAACCCATATTAATAGGATTAGGGATGCCACGGGAAACATCACAACACGTACCCAAGATATCCAAACAATTCTAACAGACTACTTTCAAAAGCTATACTCTCTAAAGGAAGAAAATCTGGCGGAAATGGATGCATTTTTAGAGAAATACAAGTTACCCAAACTGAGCAAAGAAGAAGTTAACCAATTAAATAAGCCAATATCCTATAACGAGATACAGGAAGCTATCAAAAGTCTTCCAACAAAAAAAAGCCCAGGACCAGATGGATTCACAGCAGAATTCTATAAGACCTTTAAAGAAGAACTAATACCCATACTCCTCAAGCTCTTCAGAGAAACAGAGAAGGAGGGAGCTATCCCAAACTCATTCTACGAAGCCAATATCACACTCATCCCCAAACCAGGCAAAGACCCAACCAAAAAGGAGAATTACAGGCCAATCTCCTTGATGAACACAGATGCAAAGATCCTTAACAAGATTCTAGCTAACAGAATCCAGAAACACATAAAAAAAATAATACACTATGATCAGGTAGGCTTCATCCCAGAGACACAGGGATGGTTTAACATACGTAAGTCAATAAATGTAATCCAGCATATCAACAGAGCCAAGGTCAAGAATCACATGATTATCGCCACAGATGCAGAAAAGGCCTTTGATAAAATTCAACATTCATTCATGCTAAAAGCTCTGGAGAAAATAGGAATAGAAGGAACATTTCTAAAAACAATAAAAGCCATTTATGACAGACCAATAGCCAATATTATACTTAATGGGGAAAAGCTACAACCAATCCTCCTAAAAACAGGAACAAGGCAAGGATGTCCACTGTCTCCACTCCTCTTCAACATAGTCCTAGAACCCTTAGCCAGGGCAATAAGGCAAGAAAAAGACATTAAAGGGATCCGCATAGGGAAAGAAGAAGTGAAACTATCCCTTTTTGCAGACGACATGATACTATACCTCCACGATCCCAAAAACTCCATCCACAAACTTTTAGAAATCATAAGTCACTTCGGCAAAATAGCAGGATACAAAATAAACCCACAAAAATCAGTTGCCTTCCTATACACTGATAACGCACAGGAAGAGAGGGAAATAAAGGGAGCAACCCCATTCACAATAACCTCCCAAAAAATAAAATATTTAGGAATTAACCTAACCAAAGATGTAAAAGAACTATTTAATGAGAACTATAAAAAGTTAAAGAAAGAAATTGCAGAAGACACTAGGAAATGGAAAGACCTCCCATGCTCCTGGATAGGCCGACTTAATATAGTAAAGATGGTGATACTTCCAAAATTAATATACAAATTCAATGCAATTCCTATTAAAATCCCAATGACGTACATCACTGAAATACAGAAAACAGTCCAAAAATTTATATGGAACAACAAAAGACCTAGAATAGCCAAAACAATTCTAGGGGATAAAGACAATATGGGAGGGCTATCCATGCCGAACTTCAAACTCTACCACAGAGCTATAATCACAAAGACAGCATGGTACTGGCACAAAAACAGACCCGAAGACCAATGGAACAGAATAGAAGATCCAGATATAAATCCACAGGCCTACAGCCAGCTGATATTCGACAAAGGAGCCAAAGACATACAATGGAAGAAACACAGCCTCTTCAACCGCTGGTGCTGGGAAAACTGGGCAGCCACATGCAGAAAACTAAAAGTGGACCCCAGCCTATCACCATGCACCAACATCAACTCAAAATGGATTAAAGACCTTAACATTAAACCTGAATCTCTGAAACTACTGCAGGACAGAGTAGGAGAGACACTTGAACTAATAGGCACAGGAAGGAACTTCCTGAACAGAGTCCCAGGGTCACAACAAGTTGGAGAGAGACTCGACAAATGGGACTACCTTAAAATAAAAAGCTTCTGCACAGCTAAATCTATCGCAACTAAGCTAGAAAGACAACCAACTAATTGGGAAAAAATATTTACCAGTAATATATCAGACAAGGGGTTAACATCCTGTATATACAGGGAACTCAAGAAACTAATCCCTCCCAAACCTAACAAACCATTTACTGAATGGGCAAGGGAACTAAAGAGGGACTTCTCAAATGAAGAAATAAAAATGGCAAAGAAACACATGAGGAAATGTTCATCATCCCTGGTGGTGAAGGAAATGCAAATAAAGACAACCCTGAGATACCACCTTACCCCAGTCAGAATGTCCCACATCCACAAATCAGCCAACGACAAATGCTGGAGGGGATATGGAGAAAGAGGAACCCTATTACACTGCTGGTGGGAATGTACACTTATACAACCACTTTGGAAAGCAGTCTGGAGGGTCCTTAGAAAGCTAAAGATTGACCTCCCTTACGACCCAGTCATACCACTTCTAGGCATCTACCCTGAACAACAGGAACCAATATACAAGGACACGTGCACCTCCATGTTTATTGCAGCACTGTTCGCAATAGCTAGGATATGGAAACAACCTAGGTGCCCCACCACAGATGAATGGATCCAAAAATTGTGGTATCTATACACAATGGAATATTATGCAGCCATTAGAAATGACAAAATAATGGCATTTGCAGGGAAATGGATGGAGCTAGAAGGAATCATGTTGAGCGAGGTAAGCCAAGAACGAAGAGACAAACGGTACATGGTCTCCCTCATAAGTGGATGCTAAATCCAAAAGGTTAGTGATACGACAAAACTAACAGGACTTAAGAAACAAAGAACTCCCGCTCATCTGGTTGAACCACTACTAAATATCCTCATGCTGCTGATCACAAATATGGTATATAACATGTGAACACTGTTATATATTACAGACTGTGGTAGACAATTTGCTCCAGGGAAGTTAGAATGAACTTGTGACTTTGAAATTATGTAATCATTTAATCACAATCAAAAAAAAAAAAAAAAGAACCTCGGGGAAGGGAGGGAGGGAGGGGATGGTAGGGGGAAAACAATGGAGGGGGTAACAATGTTCAAGAGGAAGTGTACTCATAACCTCACTCATGTAACTGTAACCCTCTGTATAGTAGCTTTACAATAAAAAAAAAAAAAAACAAATTAGGCAATTAGGGTCCCTCTAGTGTTTATGTCTGGGAAGGAGGAGAACCTGCAAAATTTTGAAGTTACTGGTTGTTGAACTTGAAAACCTTAGTTTACGTTTGCGTGGCATGAGTTAATTCAGAGTTTATGCACAGGATATCAATGTAACATTAAGTGTTTTTAATTAGTTGCTTGATATGAATGAATGTTAGCTTATTGTCAAGGCTGCAAGCTGTGTGAGGGGTGAGTATGAGTTACATTCTTTGCATATCTCCAGTTTTAGTAGCTGTAGACTTGAGGTTTCCTCAGTGCTGAAAGGATTGCTGTATAGAAGTTTAGGTGTTAAACCAGGTGTCCATGGCTCATGCTTGTAATCCTAGCTAGGCAGGAGGCTGAGATCTGAGGATCATGGCTTGAGGTCAATTTGGGCAGCAAAGTTCACAAGACTCTTATCTGTAACCACAACAAGCTAGAAGTAGAGCTGTGTTTCAAGTGGAAGAGCATAGCCTTGGGCATAAACGTCAGGGATAGTGCCCAGGTTCCAAGTTCAAGCCCCAGGACTAGAAAAACAAAAGTTTGATGTTGTCTATGGTTAGGTTTCCAGGCCTCTGACAGTATATGTAAGACAGGCCAAGAGCAGAACTAAAGACACTGAAATGATCTCTAGACAAGGAAGCCAAGAGCTTAATAAGGTTTTCAGACTATTAAAAAAGAGAAAAAGAATAAAAAACAAAAGAAGAAATGGAAAGAAAACTAGAGAGAGATAATAGGTATGAGAGAGAGCAGAGTGAAGGGAGGAGAAGGAAAAGGAGAGGAGGGAAGAGAAGGGGAGAACAAGAGAGGAGAGAGAGACAAGGAGAAAGAGAAAGTGGAGAGAGGAAAAGATAGGAGAGGAGAAGAGAAGAGACTAGAAAAGATGAGAAAGAAGAGAAGAGAAGAGAAGAGAAAGAGAAGAGAAACTTTCATCATTTGGAAGCAGATAATGGACAAGACTCTCCTAATGCTTCTGTTCTAGTGGAAGAAGAAACATGTTTTAAAAAATACCCATCCCACTTGACTGCCTCTCTGCCACTCTATAGTACCAATGTCCTCTATGGAAAACGGCGAACAAGCCTTTGTTGCAGCTATTTTCCTCCCTTCTGCAAAGTCGAATTCAAGCTCCTCTGCACCTACCCACCGCTGCTCAGCAAACAGCCCACTGCAAACAACTACAACCAATTTTGAAACTCAAAAACCTAAGTGCATAACAAATACCAGAAACACCTTTTTTTTGTCCTTCTGAAAATAACGACTATTTGGAACAGAATCTCAGGCCCAATGGTAAGCAGCACAGAAGCAATTAGATGCTGCCCTAGGAAAAAAGGAGCTTATTGGAAAGGAATGGCCTCCATGGACCCCACTGACCTTCTCCTGTTCCCTGCGTTTCTTACTTTTATATGAATTATGAGTGAACTCGAGACCACTATACACCAGGGCATAGCTCTTTCTGCTTTTTATGTTCTTCATTTGTTGTTTCCATATGGTAGAGTAATTCTCTAAAAATGTAGCCCTGGTATATTAAGTGGCCACTCTGGGTGGGAAGGGAATGCTCGGCTCATAAAGACGTTGATAAAAGAGTTCCCCTGTACACACATATCACACACTTATGTAAGATTGATAAATGCAAATGGTATTACCTTGGTCCCATTTAAAGGCAAAATGGGATGCAGGCATTTGTGTATGTGTGCTTTTGAGAACAGAGATGGTGTTCATTACCCAGGAAAGCATAAAAGGCATCTAGCTGCTCCTCCCATGTGAGCTGGATAGGGTCCACTGGCTGCAATGATTTAAGAACCCCGGAGCAAAGAGGTCAGTTCTGAGGATGCCAGCTGACTCTACTGGAAGTTGACAGATTCATGTGGGAAAGGACCCATCAGTCTGTCCTTCCTGCATACACATTGCTCAGGTCCATGGGCAGAAATGATCATGCCTGCCATCCAAAAGACTCACCTAGGAGATAGTATCAATTGATGAGGTCAATTCCATTGAAACCTCAAAGGGGCAAGATACTAAGATTTTATTTTGCTCCTCAGCGGGGGGTGGGGAAACACCAAACCCAACACTCAGTGAAGATAATCTACTGGTGTATTGGTCAATTGCTCTATGAAATAGTTTTGCCCTGCTAGTTTTTCTGCCATCATGCAATCAGAGATGTCTCTGCAGGTAGATTTATTTTCCATCATGCAGGAAGTTGCTCCAGCCATTGTCTTATCCAAATGTACTTAATTATTAAGGGTGATTTGGCTTGTGCTATTGGCTGAGGTTTAGGGCACAACAGTCTAGCTAGAGTCAGATTCTGTCTGCTTGAATACCTAGTGTCTAGGTATTTTTATGCCATTTTATGAAGGGATTAACCTCTTCAAGGTTGGAATTTGCCTGCTTTGTAGAAACTAATCCTTCCAGAGGGTTTCATGATTCACTGAACACCAACCCTGGACACATGGATCGCTGTGTGCTGACAATTGATGTTGGCTACTTCTGTTTTTGAAAGAACAAAGATCAGAATGGTTGAGTGACTTGTCCAAAGTCATAGAATAAACCTGCCTTTGAGCTGATAAAAGAAACCAGGGTTTTTTCTAAGTTTTTGTTTTTGCCAAGTGCTGAACTAATTGGGTTGAGCAGTACGAAGTGGGACCAGACCAGAAGAGATTGCAAAAGGATACTGGCAGGGCAGAGGGTTATACTTTGGATCTAGAAAGCCTTAATATAGCTGGGTAGTAGGGCTCCCCCTCTCCCACTACCCCTAGGTTTGATACAAAAAGACAACCAACAATTGTTCTGAAGGGAACCAGAAACCCAAAGACAGAGGGAAAAGCTGTGTTGGGAACTTGAACTCATCAGACCGAAGAGAAATGTATCACTGACAGGTTGGCTTCTGTTTCACTCACTGGTATGTTTACTGATGGGGCTGGTCTGTGTGTGGTGACCTTGGTCTAGGGCATTTTCAGTATCACAGAAATGTCTACCAAACCCTACACAGATCTATTTGCGGTGTTCTTCTCCAGGAAAGTAGCTTTGGCTTCCAGAGGTCAATATAAAGCAGACATTGCAGGAAAAGGCAGCAGCTAAAACCTGAAGATTTTGGTTGTTATTAGTGGATGAGTCTCCCTTTGCTTCCAGCATCTTGCTGTCCAGCAAAGAAGCATCATTTTCTGTTCTTTTATTATGAGGACAACAATCTGGTTGGAAGTTTCTTTCCTTTAGTAAAAACAAAACAAAACAAAACAAACAAACAAACAATGGATGGTCTGATAATTTTTTCCCTCTTTTTTTTTTGTCCAGTTCTGGGTCTTGAATTCAGGGTCTAGATTCTGTCCTTGAGCTTTTGTACTCAAGGCTAGAGCTCTACCAGCTTTTTGATGGTTAATTGGAGATAAGCGTCTCATGACTTTCCTTCCCAGGGCTGGCTTCAAATGGTGATCTTCAGATCTCAGCCTCCTAAATAGCTAGGATTACAGATATGAGCTGCTGACAACCAGGCTTATTTTTATTTTTTTGCCTTCTTAATATGCCTGAAACAATTGAGCACCCCATTGTTATATGTGTAATTTAGTTGTGGGAATTTGCTTTCTTCCAACTTATATTTTTCCCACATTGTCTAAGTAAAACCGGAGGGTTCAGTTTAAGGTCTTACCTCTGGGTCTAAAACAAGTAGATTTCTCTTTTCTATTCAATCCACCTGATAGAGATTAAACTGAAGTCCCCACTGTATTATGTAGATGCTAACAGCCTCGATTCTGTCAGGCAGGCATGGATCCAGACTTCCTTGAATAAGAAATCAAGCATGGAGATTATATTTTGTATTTATATTGACTTATTTTATCCTTGTAGTCAATCAAGTTTTCCAGATCAGAGGCAGATGATTATATATTTGTAGAATATCTTTTTTTTTTCTTTTGTCAGTTGTGGGACTTGAATTCAGAGCCTGGGTGCTGCCCCTGAGCTCTTTTGTTCAAGGTTATTGCTCTACTACTTTAAGCCACAGTTCCACTTCTGATTTTCTAGTGATTAATTGGAGATAAGAGTCTCATGAACTTTCCTGCACATGCTGGCTTTGAACTGTGATCCTCAGATCTCAGCCTCCTGAATAGACATGAACCACCCATGCCTGGCTCTTGTAGACTATCTTAATAACAGCTAGGTACATCACATTCTTTTTGCAGGGAGGTAAGCTGCAGTAGACATCACCTGGATATACAAAGAGGGAGCATGTGCAATAACGAGAGGAATCCTGGAATTATAAATCTTGGGGTTCACATAGAAGCAGCTGCTCAGCAGTTTCCTTTCCTCCTGAGACAAGACTTTGTTCTCTGGAAAGAGAAAAGGAAGGGCCCTGGAATGACAGAACCCTCTGCAAAATGAATAAATGACTCTAGTGGAGAGACTCTTGTAACTGTTCTTGGACCACTGTTTTTGTTTAATTTCCAAATCTTCTTTGCCATTCACTCATGCTTTAACCCAGAGTCTTTAGAAAACCCCAAATATGGAGAAACATGAAAACTTGTGCTTTGTTTTCTGACACTAAGTGACCATGTTATTTCATACTGGGTTTCTTTTTCTTTTTTGCCCTTCTCTATTTAATTATTGTCTTATAGGTGAATGAACTGAAATCCAGCCACAGCAAGTGGTTGCACAGGACACTGATATTTCCCCCTCATTATTTGAAACTGGGATTAGGATGTTGTTAGGTTTAGGAAGGAAAGCCCATGGGAGACTACTGGAATAGTTCATTTCTAAGCTGATAGCCTTGCTCCAGCCTTTGCTCTCACCCTCTAATATCAAGGTAAATGGATGATGTGAATTATATGTTAAGGTTGGGGCAGCTAGGTCTTGTTTAGAATCATAAGGGGATAAAGGAGGAGAGAATAATGGAGGAGGGAAATCCCTTTGAGCCACTGGAATGGAGATGCTGGTGTCTGTCTTACAGGCTTAATGGCTTTGGCTGGGGAGAGGGAACTTAATTCAGAAGTGCTGCAGTTGAATGGATTGGCTAGGAAGTCCCAAGGGCCCTGGGTGTGGAACAAGCAAGGAAATGCTTTTCATAAACTAAAGAAGGAGACAATATCTTGGCACATGGTGGATTTTATATGAAGCCCACTACATAATTTATTTCAGCTCACTTTTTTTGGCACTCTACTAGACTCTGCCTTCCCCATCTCTATGGGCTTGAAAGGATTACGATGCCCGCACATCATGCGAACTCTCTTCAAACGTATCCCCAAGGCCTAGCAAAAACAGAAAAAAAATCATGCCTGGTTCTTTTGCTGGCTTCAAAGTAGACGAAACCCAGAGAGTTTCCCAAGTACTTAACTGAGCTCCAACTCTGGTCTGAAATTAGGAGCCTGGGGCTTAGTATGGGAAAGATTGGCTTATTTTCTTGTGTGTAGAGATAGATATTTCAGGAGGGAATTAGAGGTGCAGGGTACCTGACAGCTTACTGTATACTTCCCAAGTGCAAAACTCCATGAACCACAGGTTAGATTTTTTTGAAAAGATGTATGAAAATGTAACAATGCATATGCTGTAGGCTTTTAATATTTTAAACTCTATTTAATTATAATGTTATGTATGGTTTCATACTGCATTTAATTTAAAAACAAAGAACCTCATTGGACTGCTCTGATTTTATCAAAAAGCATTTTACAGATGGTGAAAGAAATAAAATCTAAACCATGATGCAAGTCATTGTGCCCTGTCTTATGTCTCTGATTTCATTTCCCATCATTCCCCACTTCCTTACTTGTCACTTGGCCTCTGCTGCTACTTATGGCCTTTGCTTTCTGTGGATTTGGGTTGTAGTACTCTCTCCTCCATGTTTTCTTCCTTGTGAAGGACTATGATCGATAAATAGGGTTCTCTAGATAGTCTTCTTTAATCCTCATTTGTACTTGACCCAATCTATTTCAGTCACTTTCTATCTCATTACTCTACTTTCTTTCTTGTACTGACCAGTATGTGTCCTCAGGCACATTTATTGTTTTTTTCTCTTCTATCAAAATGTAAATTCCCTGAGTAGGAATTTTGTTTGCTTTACTTCCTGTAGATCCTAACTACTGGATCTAGAACAGTGCTTGACTTACCGTAGGTGCTCAATAAATATTTCTTCCATACATGAATAAGAGTGAAGGAAAAATGAAAAACACTAGGAGGGGTCTAGGGGAAAGGTATAAAGAGCTATTTTCAGTGATGTTATGTAATGATTGTTAATTTGTTGCACTAATGAAAGTGAGTCTAGACAAACTAGTCAATTCATTTTTTCCTCTTCTTCCTTTTCTCCCTCCTCCTCTTCTCCTCTTCTCCTCCTTCTCCTCCTCCTTTTCTTTTTTAAAAAATCTCTTCTTTTTCCAAGTCTTTCCATTTCCTAACAAATGGGGTAACGTCATTCTTTCTGATGGAGGCATAGAATTCCATTGTGTATATATACCAAATTTTCTTGATCCATTCATCTACTGAGGGGCATCTGGGTTGGTTCCATATCTTAGCTATGGTAAATAATTCTGTGATAAACATAGCTGTGCTGGTAGTTTTAGTATAGTCTTGCATCTTGTATATACACTTTTCTAATTTGGAGGGGAGAAGGGAAATAACAAAATGCTGAAATAAGAATACAGGTTGACCCATTGTAACAATGAGATGTACAAGACACTATGTTGAAAATGAACTTTACAATTTGGGGGGGTGTGGTGAAGGAGGAGTTGGGGAGGTGGGGAGGGAAGGGATGGTAGGGGAAAGACAGAGGAGGAGGTAACAATGCTCGATAGGAAATGTACTTATGACCTTACTCATGTAACTGTAACTCCTCTGTATACTATTTTTACAATATAAAACGTTAAAACATCTCTTTTTATTTTTGAGGTAAAGTCTCACTATGTTATTTAGTCTGGCTTTAAATTCATGATTCTCTTGCTTCAGCCTTCTGGGTGCTGAGATTTCTGGCAGGTACCACCACAGCTTGTTGTTTTCTTCTTGATTGCTAAGAATTTTGATTTAATTCCACTCTTGCTTTTTTATTTTTGTGCTAGTTCTGGGGCTTGAACTCAGGGCCTGGGAGCTGTCCTTGAGCTTTTATGCTTTACCACTTGAGCCACAGCTCCATGGCCAGCTTCGTGGTAGTTTACTAGAAATAAGAGTCTCATAGACTTTCCTTGACTAGGCTGGCTCTGAACCATGATCCTCAGATCTCACCCTCCTGAATAACTAGGATTATAGATGTGAGCCAATGATGTCTGGTTCATTCTTGTTTTACTCACATTAGATTGAGCCAGCTCAGGTCAAAGACTATTTTCTCTAGCAGCACTAATTTGGTTTATTAACAAGTATTGGTTTATTTATTTTTGAGCTTTATTTCTTACAAGATTTTATAGTTTGAATAAACACCTTAATTAATTCCAAATCTGTTTGGGTTGGCATCCAAGGTCTGCATGTGTGTGAATTTGGACACACAGATTTAGAAATTGCTAAAACAGGGTGAGAGTTCAGTATGACAGAACACTGGAGATCAGAGAGGGCAGGTAAGATGAGAAAAGCAGCAGAAGTGGTGGAAGGCAAGACAGCCCTTTCCCATTGCCTAAAAATTTACACGGCCTCCAGCTCTTTAGTGCTCATGGATGTTTGTGTAGAAATGGAGGAAGAAAGTGAGTTTCTGCATGTGTTTGGATATTGGTTATTAGTGAATCATCTCAAAGGAACATGCCTGACCCCTGTCCCCACTTTGCAGATAAGTAAAGTCAAAGCCATATGGTGGATAGAGGCCACTCTGAGATCCAGACCCACACCAGCCTTTGCCTGCTTCTGTGCTTTGTCCTCTGTCTCACGTTATTTAACGAATTTCTAACCACAGGCCATACTGTCTGTGGAGGTCTTAGTTTCTTATTCTAAAATCGAGGATGGTAAAATGAGGATGACTAAAGTTGTATAAAATCCTTCTTAATTGTAAAGTGTATCAGGTTTGAGATTCTGGCTTCTAACCTCCAGTCACTGATCATTCCCTAATGACTATTGGAGTGGAAAATAAGGAGCAACACTATTCTCTCAGTGTTTTAGGCAGAAGTTGGTTTCCTATAGGGAAACAAATGCTTTGTATTACTACCAAAAGACTGAAAGAATGGCAGGCAAGACTCCAGCATTGGGTTACTCATGGTGTGACCAAAGCATCAGAGGCCAGGACTGCCTTCACTGCCTCTTGACACTTATGCTCTGGCTATGTAACACTGGATCTTTGTATGCAACCAGAAAAATAGCCTCTCAATGATACATAACTCTGTTTTTTCAGTAGGGACATTTGCATAAAATTAGCTTCCTTATCTTCCATCCAAATAAAAAACCAGACCCAATCCAAGGTAGTATGGATATAGACTAGCCTTATCCTTAAGTCTGCTGCAAGCAAGTTGGATGTATAGAACCTAGTTCATGTACCCATTGCTTTGGCCACTAGGGATTCATGCTGGGAATTGCAGCCAAGCTGCAGAAGAAGGAAGAGGGAGGCTTACACCTAGGCTGAGAAAACAAAACCATAATACCCACCACATCTCTGCACTTCCTGTCATCTGCCTCTCCAAACTCTGCCTGGAGCAGCCATGATCAATTGTCAGACTCTGTTGCTATCCACTTTTCCATAAGGGAACACTAGCAAAGATGTGTCTGTCTGACTGTTTCCTGAAGTATCCCATGTCCTCTAACAGGCATTTGGAAAGGTGGGCGATAACCTCACCCTGTCTCTAGACTAGCAGAATATAAACTTGAAATGCAACCCTGTATATAGATTCTTGGTTATATTAGATGCTTTAACATTTCTTCTTTTTTAAAAGCCCACCTTTTCCTCTTGAAGTAATTTTGGAGAGGTAGAGAGCTCTGTGGACACCTTGTTAGGAGAAGAATCTGAAGGTGGATTATCCTCTTCGGAGGAGAAACTCGCCGTTCCGCTGCAGACACGTGGGATGTGTTAAGCTGCACAGTGGCCCTGCCTTCTCTGGGAAAAAAAACCCACCAAAAACCAAACCCCAAAAACGAAAAAAAAAAAAAAAGCTGATTCTGCAACTGAGTGTGGCCTAGAAGAGCTTGTCCATGTGAAAGACGCAGCGGATCCTTAACCACTTTTCCAGGAGCCCACAAGGACAGCATGTTAATTCAAACTTTTCAAAACCGTGAAACCACTGAATATCTCAATATCCGCGTGTGTGTGTGTGTGTGTGTGTGTGTGTGTGTGTGTGTGTGTGTGTGTGTGTGTGTACTCCCATTTGCCTACTCTGTGTTAACAGAGAAACATTTGGTTTTAAACAAGACTTTATTTAAGGGGAAGAAGCGTATAGGATTACATTTGAAAATGTAATTACTGGAAAGATAAACCATATGTCGTAGTCTTTGTTTTTACCTTCTTTTCACAAAACCCTGCTTTCAAGAGTTCATTTGGAGGTGTATAGAAACTCTACTTCTCTACCTAAGCTGGAAAAGCCTTACGGATCATACTCACGGGCATGTATGTTTACATTCTGATGTGGTTACTGCCAAAAGATCTTAAAAGTGCAGTGGTACAGTCTTAATGAAAAAAGAACATGAAATATTGACTCAGATACCAAGTTAGAGGCTTCATTTTCTTCCTATTATCATAGCCACAGGAGACTGGATGAATCTGAGTTATTATGAAGATATAGAGGTCGAAGACTAGGGTTAGGCCCAGGGTGAGAATAGGCAAAGAAGAAAAATTGTGTTTTCTGATGAAGTAGGTTATATCCATGTCAGAGTACTGTTAGGAACAAAATGTCGATGGGTAGATGGGTCTTTCACAGATGCTAAAGTCCATGATCAGTCAACACAAAGGCTACTTTCAACTTTCAATCAGCAGAATTAATAACTTTTTCCTTAAAGGACAGACTAACCATGAGACTAATTTCTGTCTGTTTCAATTTTGTCTGCTCATGTGGATAGGTAAAACTCTTAGGTTCTTTTTTGCTAAAGGAAAGACAGTAACTCCAGACAGTTGCAGTTGATAACAGGCTACTATTTCAATGCATCCTTCAAGGTTAGATAAAAAGAAGCATCTGTAATTCCTTTGCAGGCATAGGTATTAACATTTTCTTTTATTATCTTTAAATACAAAGGGGGTGCCACTTAATAAAGAAGTTTATGGATACAATTCATCGTGATCAGTGTCACCCCTTCAAAATTCACACCTCCCCTTCACCCTACTTTTTAAAAATTTTGTGGTATAGGTTTTTTTTAGACAAACCTTTATGTACAAGCAATCACACTGCTATCATTTTTTTTCTGTTGGGTTCAGAAAAGGAGATCCCAAAGTATGGTGCTTTGGCATGCTGAATACTTGGAATTAAATGAGATTAGGAGGGCTCTTTGCTAGGTCTCGTAGACCTACTGCTGCCCTGCCTTTATCCTCTGTCTTTCTTCCCCAACTGAATCAGGGAAACCAAAATTATTCTTCCACAGGTTGAGTCATAGAAACTAGAATCCCCATCCCGCTAAAGCAGCCGGAAAATCTAGAAAACTCTCCCTTTCTTGCTCCTCCTTTGAATATTCTATTCTGCCTCACACCAGAGCAGAAGTAATACTGAGCAGATAGGCCAAGAAGGACTTGCCTAGATAAGTCTTGTTGGGTTTCCTCTCTTTGTGTCCAATTATATTTCGATGTGGTTGTCAATACTCCATTGAACCTAAGCATTGAAATAGATAATTTCTCTTGAGTCTTCATTTGGGAAGCATTGTGTTATGTAGAACTTTAAAGACATATGTTGGGTTTTTATCTGTTTGCTTATCTTCTGTCTTTTGTTATAAGAATATTCACAATGACCCTTATAATGGGTATGGAAAGGACTCATACTTGCCTGCCTTCAAAACTCAGTGTGATGTCAGGAATGTGATGTCAGGAAATGTGATGTCAGGAATGTGATGTCAGGAAAATGAACCCTTAGATATGTATTTTAATGTTTTTTTCTTTCATGCATGTGTTTCTAACGCATTTATAAGATTATCTCTTTGTTGCTTTGTATGTCCCTCCCCCACAGTATAACCCCTGCTTTCACTATATTTGATGTCAGTATAACTTGTGGAGGCGATGGGGAAAAACAAGTCGTTTAAGGATACAGGTGGACCTGTTGCAACAATGAGAAGTACAAGTTGTCATGTCCAAAACGAGCTTTACAACGTCGGTGCGGGGGGGGGGGGGGGGGAAGGGGGAGGAAGGAGAAGGATTGGGATGGGGTGGAGGGGGGAGGCTGGGAAGGGAGGTGAAGGGTAAACAAAGGAGGAGGCTGCAATGCTTGGTAAGAAGTGTACGCATTATCCTGCCCATGTAATTGTAACCCCTCTGTACAGTATGTTCACAAATAAAAATTAAATTAAATTAAAAAAAAAAAAGAACCTCGGGGAAGGTAGGGAGGGAAGGGATGGTAAGGGGAAAAATATGGAGGGGTAACAATGCTCAATAGGAAGTGTACTCATTACCTTGCTCATGTAACTGTAACCCTCTGTATATTATCTTTACAATAAAAAATTTAAATTAAAAAAAAAACTCAGTGTAGTCCCAGTTCCTTCTTTTAAAACAATTTAAACACAATCTTTAAGTGGTTGTACAAAGGAGTTTCAACATGTCAGTTTATGAGTACAATGCATCCGGATCCGAACCATCCATTCCATTCCATCCTTCCTTCTTTTGATAGCTAAGACTAAGATCTTGCATGGAAAAAGTAGCCTGAGGAAAAGGGATCAGCTTTCTAGATGAAGCTGTTACTTATTTCTTTAGTAGCAACTGAAATACTCCTAAATACATGGAGGAATATAGGTTTATTATAACAAACATAGGGAAAGACTTTTCGTAGGATAATGTACATTGTTTAGGAAATAACATTTTCTGGTTATTAGATTTTGTGTGAGTCTGCATTGCATTGGCTTTGAGCTACGTTGCCATTCTGTACATACAAATCAACCTATAGGATACTGATAGTTTCTTGTCTTTAACATACTGATCAATTATCTCCAGTGGAATCTACTTCCATTGACTTCCTTCTTTTGCCTGCAGTGGATGGAACTGACACTATAATTAAGAATTTCATCTAAGTCTTACCAATGAGCTTATATATTTGTTTAGCCTTTGAGTTTGCCTTTGAACAAGCTGTAACTTCTTTTCTGATTTTCCTCATTAATGAATCATCTTTCAAGTTTATTGTATATAACAGAGTCATGATTATGCCTATTAAAAATATCTCTAGTTATCTTACTACTATTACTAAAGGCTAATTTGGAGCTGGCCAGGCTCATTGCACTATTTATCAAAGAGTGCAGGTGGAATCCAAAACACTTCATACAATTTCCAGTCTACATATCTTAATTTTTTTAACTTTGTAAGATATGTCATTTCATTCATTATCCTGAATTTATTTAAATTTCACTAATGAATGTTCACTCACATCATTCTATGTACTGATTTTGAGATTTTGTTTTGTATGATGCTAATTATCAAGTCCCCAGGAGCTGATCAAGAAATAGAATAATATAAAACCCCATAGTAGCCAATTGTTATCTTTTTGATATAAAACTTATTTTCCCTGAAGTACAGACTTCCAGTCAGAGGAAGGTACTGTCTACTGAGCTTAAGGTTGCAAGGCATAATTATAATATTTTATATAATTCATAATTATAATACTCTAAATGCTGAAGTATTTCAAGATACATTACAATTATTATTATATGATATTTAAGGACATGAAGACAAACTTTCAAAACCAAAACTTCTGCATTTTGGAAATATATTAGGTCATGTAATCTTTCAAATGCAAAATAAGTTAGGATTCAGATTGTTAGGAGTTGAAAATTGAATGATGTCTCAGTTGGGTTGAATTGAGTTCTGATAATTGGGATCTTTATCATATACCTATTCACAGAAACCTATAGAAAAAATTTGCAAACAAATCTTAACATAAGTATAGTTTTAAAGAGGAAAAGGAAAACATACACAAAGTAGGTAATAAGTTAAATTACATTTCTGGCTGTATATTTTCAACCAGATCAGAATTCCCAGTGAGCAGGAGGCTTGTCTTATTTACTGTACTGACCCTAACACTTTGTACTCTATGGCTAGCCTGCAGACCTCCAACAAATATTGGGTGGAATATGGAAGAAGTGAACTGTAAAATGGGGTTCAGTGAATTTCATTTTACGCAATAGGAACTAGAGGTTAGGTCCTGGTGGCTCATGCCTGTGCAGAAAAGCCCTTGAGACCTCTATCTCCAAAATAACTAGAAAAATCTGACTGGAGGTGGTACTCGAGTGATAGAACACCAGCTAGCCAACCAAGCCAGCTGAACAAGTATGAGGCCATAAGTTCAAAACTGGGAAAAAAAATCACCAAACGAAAGAAAGAAAAGAAAGCAAAAATTAAAAAAAAAAGAGACGGAAAATAACGCCCAGTTTCCTTTTCTGGTCATGTACTAAATAGGAGAATTTTTAAAGAAAATCACTTAAAATTGCACATAAAATATCATCAGTGGTCTTCTGCAACTACTAGGGAACAAACTGAAGTGAAAAATGAAAACCATAAAGTTACCGTCAGCCAGGGTTGCTGAATATTTTTAACCCAATGCCAGTGTTGAATAAAGTCAAGTAGGTACAGAACCAAGGGCACAGCTTATGTCTGGGCAAAGTGGGTAGTCAGAATTTTTGAAAACTATTCCACCTTTCTGAAACACTAGGTAGAAAACCTCACAGAAAAGAGAGCAATAAGGAAACTTGTCCTTTTTTGTCCTCTGGCTAGCAAAACAATTTTCTCTGAGAATTAGTAACATAGAACCATCCTTATATCTACCAACCTGAGCTGTTAATGAGATGGCATATGAGCATTTTGGGGATACCCAGTATTGGTAATAAGTTACCATACAGGGACAGATTTTGACAGGCTTTTCAGAGGTGTACATGGGCTGAATGAATGAACATATGAATTTACTTTGCATGCCAAGAGACAAATATCCACAAGATAGAAAGAAGAAAGGACAGTTTTTAAAGAAAAATAAGAACAACAGGCCCACTTTGGTTTGCAGGGCTTATTTGTGGCAAAAACTTGGGCTGTGTTACATTCAGGGCTGATGACATAATTTACCAATGAGTTCAAATGAAAATGCAGGGCTCCTTCTTCAAAAATTAGGAGAAATAGTCTTTACAGAAACTAAAACGAAGAGATTTTCTTTCAAAACATTTTGTTACTTGTAAAACAGTAAGTGTAACAGTGATAGATCTATGAGTAATAACATAAAAGTACAAACTTCAGAAATATATCATAATTTAATGTAGATAATTCTTGAATGTGATATGCTGACTAGTAACAGTTTTTTTTTAAAACTTACTGTTCTACAACTTCATTTATTAGGTCATGAAAATGTGTATTTTTAGCAATTTCATTTTCATCAATATAATTAAAGGCAGCATCAGTTCCCTTGGCAAAGGCAAGATCACAATTAATTCTCAACAACATTCACTTTTAAAAGGGATATTTCTGTTGGCACAGCTGTTTTGGAGCTGTCAATAGTACTCCATACGCTATGAGAACAGCAAGATCAATTTCTAGTACTTTATTTCAAAGATACATTTTAGTACCTCTACAGTTCATGATTCTTGCTGGTCATTTTTTATAAAAATGATTTAACTCTTTATATAAGTCAGTCTAATAGATGCCTGAATTTGATTTTACATGTAGATATATATAAGGGCATTATCATTTTTTTTTAACTAACATTTCGTGTAACTTAGGGAGTTAACAAAACTATCTGAAGGTAATTTCATGGTTTGTATATAGGTCGAAAACCATTGTTTGTGAAGTCTGTCACAACGTAACATTACTTTAAGGTTATCTTCCTTGTTAATGATTAATTCATCCAAGGCTTCATAGGCGAATGCTACTCTTTTCTGTCAAACTGAGGACATTGAGACTTAATTGTGTAGCCTGGGGATATTTTTTAAATAATATTTTCTGAAGTTTTTCAGACAGATAGTTTAAAACCTTTAAATTTTTTTAAAAACAATTCCTTGACGGGCTTCATGGCCAAAAGCTCCTTTCACGATTTTCTTTTCCTGAGTTTTGAACTTGGAAAAATACTGTATTGCCAAGATTTAGAACCTGAACACAGGTGACTTGTGTCCCAGCTCTCAGCCTGAAGTATTAAATTTGGTGCAGATGCTGTAGGCATAGGTGTTGAGGATGGATGGGCAAGCGATGAGATTGGAGCTGCCCTCATGTACAGTCTCTAGTCTCTCCCTGAGCTATGATAGCTGCTCTTCTTGTCGAAGCCTCTGCTCTTTGCTCCCTATTCCAGAGGAACTGAGCCTCATCTGTTCTAGTCATGCTCCATTGTCCCATCAGACTTCATTTGCAAAGCATTATTTCAAAGTGCAGGTTGGTGGTGTGAAGCAAGTGTGTGGTCCTCCTGTAAGCCAAACTCTGTATCTACATCTCTTTCACTCTTATAGAGCTGGGCTTGTTCTGTAACTATATTCTCTCCTCTCAAGCCACCTTTGAAAGCAGACACAGCAAATAGACTCTCCCCTGGAAAATACAGGACAATCACTGTATAGTATAATTAACGTGCCAGTCTATGATCAAATAGGAAGAAGTGGTAACAAAGCTAAGTGTAGAACCTAGAACATCGTACTTTAAGACTGAAGTTGTTTGGATTGCGTAGGCTACTTTTCCACAGTCACGACAAAAAGTGCACAGATTATTTCTTTACTGACTTTTTTTTAAACCAAAGTTCCCTTCAGTGATGTGCTAATTCTCTACACAAGAGCTGGGAAAACCTTAGCTAGGCTAGTGATTCAAGTCTACCTTAAAATTCCATTTTACATGCAGTCCATATAGTGACACTCAAAAGATAATTCATTAGTTTCCATGATTAACTGATACAGAAAATAAATGGTTTTAGGAAAACCTTCTGTAATGAATGTATCTGCTTAATTATGGGTGTGTATAAACTACCCTATAAATATGTTATCCCTCAGTCTCTCATCCTAGATGCTTTTTGATATTTTAGTGGCAGAGGACATGCATTTCATATGGTTGCTATGTGTTAATGGAATGACCTAGAATGTGAGCTGTTTTATGAAGATGAATTCTTCAATTCTCCCCTTGGATTCTTCCTACATCTTTGCTATTTCCATCACTGGCTAAAACTCACTGAATCAGGCTGGGCAAGGAGCAAATGCATAGGGGAGTTTTTCAGTTTTATTTTTTATGATGATTTGAAAGAAAGGTACATTGGAAGTGGCCTTTGGGAAACTATATGATTGAAACATTCTAGTAGCCAGCTTGGAGCCTTTGGATGTAAGTAAAGCTAAGTAAAGCCAGTTAGATGAAGGGTAAGCGTAACTCATTCTTTCCAGTGTCTCATCTATCAAAAAGAAAATGTAAGGGTTGTGTCTCCCCTTTTAATATCATCGGATAAACACTGAGAGGGAATACCATTCATTTTGTTTAATATCTCATGAAGGTATTCAAGCAGGGTAATAGTTTATTGTGTGAGAATATAACAAACGTCTATGTCATTTCTCAGCATGAAACATGTCAAGAAACAATCATTGAGTTAGGAGAGTAAAGTTTAAAAAAGCATGCTTTTGCTAATAAATCAGAGAGTGTAATGCAATATGGTATGACTATGTTAAGCAAATAACTATATCTACAAATAGAATCTGAGCCCTAAGGGAAGCCTAGGCTTTTTGTACTCCAAACCAACCCACAACAGGCACACACACACTCACACTCACTTCACATGCACATGCCAGATCATGCTTAAGATCAAGGATCTATCACCTGATGGGTAGAGAAACAACACTAGTGAAAACAGTTCTTGAGATTTGTTTACTTCTGCCCACTTGTTCTTCCTCTAAGTACTCCTGTTATGCTATCCTCCAGGAATGTGATGTAAAAATATTTTCATATTGAGCCTGCTTACTTATTCCTAGCATAGAAGAGGGCTTAATAAAATTGATTAGGCAGCTAAGTTACCAAAGGCTCCAATCTCCTTCTATCCCTCCAAAACCATTACACAAAGGTCCCCATTTAGAATCTTCAGATGTGACATTCCCATGCTTATTTCAAAGTTTGCCACTTCCTTCCTTCTCTCCTTGCCCCTCATATTTGAAAGCAGCTAACCTATAAACAGTAGTCATGGTTTATCGAAGAAGCTATGTTCTGAAATCTGGACATTAAAGTTAAAACTCCAGATAGTCTCAACCTCTATATACTATATATATATATATATATATATATATATATATATATATATATATATATATATATGTATATATATATATATATATATTTCTTCACACATATAGACATACCTATGATGAATTTTAATTTATAGACTAGACATATTGATGAACAATAATCAATATTAAGACAGGTCACTTATAATAGTGTACCGAAAAGAGAAGTCATGGGACTGTGATTTTTTTCTCCCTCACTCTCCTCCAGATATCTTACTGTTTTGTCTTCAAACTTCTTGTGATGATGGGAGGTAATACAATGTGCACTAAGGTGAAGCAGGTCAGGGATGTAGGTGTTGAGATATAATGTAAATCTCTTAAGTAAGAGTTACTTGAACCCAAGTTCTGCAGAGCTGCCATAGCTGATCTGCTAAGTGAGAAAGTTCCTCAGTAAGTAATGAGCAAGTAGCATAGATACACTGGACAAAATGATGATTCACATCCTGGGCATGTTTTAAATTGAACATCATTCAATTTAAAGCATGGATTGCCTATTTCTGGAAATCTCGAGGAATTTTGAATTTAATGTTTTTGACTAGATTTGATGGGAATTAACAAAGACCATGCAAAGCAAAACTTGGGCCTAGGGAAAGTAGATCACTGAAATAGTCATCACACAGTCAGCAAGTAACAATAAGTACCAGGTGAATACTGAAAATTCTTTCTAAAAGCAGACCAATTATTCCTCTATACGTTTTCAATCTTTTTGACAAAGGCTGGAATGAATAGATATTCAAAGTGGTCTCTGAATAGTCAGTTATTCTGGTTGCAGAGGTCAACTTTTCGGGGTCTAGATCATTCTGGTCTTTTTGTGTCCTCTAAGGCAGAGTTTATATGCTTTAAAGGTCTGAGTGAGCTGTGTGGATGTGTGTAGATGTGTGTGGGAGGAGGGGAGCATACTAGGCTGTTCTGATGGTGCTTTTTTTTTCTGAATGTTATTACTTTTGGCACAGTCTTATCTCAGATGAGGTGGTAAATTAGTAAACTGCCATGGTGAAGTATGATTTTGTAAAATTAGATGGAGTATAAAGAAACACAATTAATTCCAGGCCCTCAGGCAAGAGTGATGAAGTAACTGGATTCTTTGTTCTCGGAGATTATCAGATACACCATCTTTTCTCCTGAGTAACAGCAGGCCCTCTCTGGTTGTCAGCTGATATGCCAGGTATGCACTGGTAATGTGGACAAGGCCACCCTAGGGTTCCATGCTGGTATCTTTGGGAAGGAAAAGAGTGACTCACCTTCCAGGAGTTCCTTTTCTCCAATGAGCCCTAAACCCAATGGTCATGTTTTATCACATTTTAAAAAGATGACCACAGAATTGGTTAGCAGATCTTTTCTCCAAACCATTCCAAGTGAGCCCACTAGATCCACACTGAAAGCTCTGTAGATACGTAAAATACATCTAGATTTATGAAATGTCTCAGATTTTAAGGGAAGGTCCTAGAAAATCTTTTGGGAGGTACAGATTAAAAGCCTTTGTATGTATCTGTACACAGCCTCATGTCGTAGAGGAAGTAAGGACTAAATGAAAAGGAGAATAGGGAATGCAGAGTTCCATACCTCCATAGCTCTCCTGGGACCTCACAGGAGCGTCTATGTTCTTCTATGTATTGTTTGAGATCTACTCTTTTGCTATCCATCTCAATTATTTCTTTCTTTTAAATTGACACACAGTAGTTGTTTGAATAACTCAATTTTGTTCTGACACATGGAGTCAAAACAAACTATTTGGTGATGTTATTGCTCATAACAAATTGTGTCCCCTAACACAGTAGGTTAAAGAGAAGCTGCTGGAAAAATTCTAGGTCAGTGTGAGTTTCCAGATCCATATTGCTTTAACAAGACCTTTCTGTGTTTGCACACAGAGAAGGGAGAGAATAGAAAAGTGTTCAGAAATTTAGAAACTTTCCTGTTGGATAAAGCTAATTACTTTTGTGCAGATGGTTTCTGTATGTAACTCTGAAAAACAGAACAAAACAAAAACGTTAAGCTCATTAGGAAGATCTGAAAACCATTGTTATTGAAGTAAAAAAGTGCATGTCAAATGAGAAAATAAATCAAGAATTAGATCCATGTCCTTGGGTTTGGTTATTGATACACAGAATCAACTGGAAGTAAAAGCATGTAAGGTCTACCAACGTTTTGTGGAAATTAACAAAAAACACAAAAGGTTGCTTAAGCCTTATTCAATCTGCACGTCATTGAAATTACACCAGTAGGAAATTCACAGTTGTTAAGAGAACATAATTCTTATCACCCACTTTTGAGTGGCCTTGAAGGCTAATGGACTAATAAGAACTTACTAGAGCTCAGTACCCAAAGAATGGACAATGATCAAGAATTCCTTCGAGGGAGTAAGTAAGTAAGGTAAGCAGTTGCAAGAGTAAACTCTTCAAAGTTCTACCCATTCAGAATTCTATCACTGCTTTAAACCAGTATCTAGTGTATAGTTCATATTCTCCCTTTTTATGTTTAGTTTTTAACTTCACTTCTTTTTCTTTGAAACGGTTCTCAACCATATAGCCTAGGCTGATGATCTAAAACTCCTGATCCTTCCGCCACTAGGATTACAGGCATGTACCATCATGCCTCGCCTCTCTTAATAATTTTCAACTTTTTATTCTAAAATATTGCAGGCACACCAAAGTGAGTCTCTACAATGCAGAGTTCTCTTTTTCTGTTCCTCAGTTTCTTCCAAAGTCAACATTTTACATAGCTGCAATAAAATGATCAAACTTAAGAAATTCACAGTGGAAAAATCATCTAAATTTGGAAGCCTAATTTGCAATGTCGCTAGTTTCTCAGTTCACATCTTTCTCCCCGCCTTGTTTGTGCTATAATCCAGAATCCTATACCATACTCAGTCATCCATCTCAGTCTTCCCACAATCTGTTGCAGTTCCCCCCGACTTTTCCTGTCTTTCCTAACCATGACCCCTTTTGAAGACGGTCAGTGATTTTGTGGGTTTTCTCTGTTTGGGTTGGTCTCATGTTTTCTCAGGATGAGACTGACATTATACAATTCTGGCAAGAATGCCAGACAGGTGACTTTTCCTTCTCTGTGTGTCATTTTGGAAGCAAATGAAATAGATCTGTCTCATTAGTAATGAAGTCACCCCGATCACAAGGAGAAGGTGCTGGGTGATAGGTTCTTTGAAAGTTTTCTAACTATCCAGCTTCTCTTTAAACTTTCATGATCTGATGTTAGCCTCGGTTTATTTACTGGTGGTACTCTAACTGGTGATTTGCAGGCTTCTCTATTTCATTGCTTCTAACATTCTTGACAGAAAGATTTCCACATCTATTTATTTAGTCTATTTATATCTGTGTAATATCAGACATTTATGAACATTTATGAGTTATAATATAATAATTATTATAATTTTGTTGCTCAAATTGTTCTTAGCTGGCAACTTGGTCCTTGTTTAGGTTGGCTCCTAGATCTGTCGTACATATTTCCATCCTCTAAGTCCTTTTCTTTACTTTCTGACATCATATGATATTCAGGGTTCCTGCCTGCCTCTGGAATCAACTACTTCTCCAAGTCTAGTTGGTCATTGTTGTTGGAGAACTGGATCTTAATATAAAATCTAGGAAGTAGGATTCCTCATTGCTACAGAGATGCAATTATTTCCAGCCCTTCTGCATGGACAAAAACTATAAATACACGTGTATACTAACTCATGCCTGTGTATGTATCTATATTTATTTCTGTATTTTATTTATATTTATATTCAAATAAACACAAATTGATACCATTGATTCTGTTTGCAATCCAATGCACAAATCTCCATTTTAGCTTTCCTCTTTTCTCACTTGCAACTTCTTTCTCTGACAGTGAGAATTCTGGCTCCCATTATCTTCAAGATATTTATTTAGTTATTGGTTCAACTACAGTACAAATGCAAAATAATTTCAGAAGTTAGAATTTCAGACTCACCCTCTTTCCCCCACCCCAGAAGCAAATTACTTAAGAGTATAATGTTGTATAATTCCTTTAGTCTGTTGTCTTATAGTAGCCAATGAAAATACTGTTGTCCAAAGTAACTCAGATTCGTTTCTTCTCTACTCCTGGTGGAGTCATGTTATGCAGCCCTAACAGAATTAGGTTCATTTGTCAAATCTGTGTTCCATTTTTGGTTCCCTTCCAAATCCTGGTTGATTTTTCAAAGATTCACATATAATAAAGTCTGTTCTTTGTGATGTATAGTTCTATGAATTCACATAAAAGCATAGTTACATATTCACCTTCGTAGTCATGATGTGAATCCATTTCATCAATGTGAAAAGGGACTTTTGCTGCTTCTAAGCAAACATACTCCACATTTCTTCTCTCTGAATACCACTGAGTTCTTTTCTCTCCCTACAGTTTAGTCCTGTCCAGAATTTTTTAAAAAATTAATAGAAGCCCAGAGCTTTTATTTTTTATTTTAATGTAGCAGTTAGGTCTGGCTTTTCTCACTGAGAAAAGCGCATTGAAAGATTCATTTATGTGGATGCGGAAATCTGTAGATTACTCCTTATAGTGGAATATATTTTATGGAATGAATATACCCTGGTTGTTTACCTAGTCAGATGAAAGACATAAGGATTGTTTGCAGTGTAAGGTGATCATGAATAAAGACAGAGACATTTGCATTTGTTTGTTATATGAAGATAAGTTTTCATTTATATTGAGTATTTGATTTTTCTCCATTGTATGGAAAATGTGTTTTAACTTTGTAAGAAATTGCCAAAATGGCAGAGTGATGCTACATATCAGCAATGTACAGGACTTGAGGTTGTTTTATGTTGTGTCAATGTCCTCTGTTATCGCTGTTTCTAAATGAGCCACTCTTAAAGGTGTATGGTCCTATCTAATTATGTATTTAATTACTTAATTTTCTTTCATCATTAATGATAGTTATTTGCCATTCATATATCTGTTTGGCAAAGTATGTGTTTATTTTTTTGCCCAGTTTTAATTGGGCTGTTTGTTTTCTCGTTGAGTTTTAGAAATATTTTTATTCAGTCTGGAAACAAATTTCTTTGCCAGAAAGATGACTTCCAAATATTTCTCTCGTTCTGTGGTGCTATTTATTCCTTGACGGAGTTTCTCACATCATACGAGTTTGCAAAATTGCACAGGCTTGTAATTGTTACTGCTGTTTTTATTATCTTTAAGTAGTTGTACGAAGAGTTGACATATAGTAAAGCAGTTTAAGAATACAATATATCTTGATCAATGTCACCCCTTTCAACATTCTCACCCAAAGTTCCTCTGCACACTCTTTCCCTTACTCTTCATAATTTAGTAGTATTTATCTATTAGATTCTTGACTACATTCTTCCCGTCTCCTCTTTGTTTGTCTACCGTGTTCCCCATGAACCACATCCTACTCTTGCTGCCAGTTTTTAATTTTAATAAATGATGCTTTTGTTGTTTCATATATAAAACACATTGCCTAAGGTCAGAAAGATTTTCTCAGATTTGCTTCTAGAACTGTTATAATTTTATATGTTACCTTTAAGTCAACAATCTATTGGTTGAGTGAGTGCAAATAGCTGGGAATTGAACTCAGGACATACTAATCCCTTTTGATTTAATTTTATATAAGGTTTAAAGTATAAATTTCTTCCTTTGGCATCTGGATCACGTGGTCAAACTCTAATAAAATTTTCTTCCCTAATTCTTGGGCTATGACTATGGTGGCATAATATATTTGGCGATCTTATTTTGCAGGGTACAAAAGAACATAAAAATGTCATTAAGGTTATCCAAAATGTTTTGGCTGTCAAGGATGTTATCAGTGTGGCACTAATCTAATATACTAAGTCAAATATAGTATGTGTATATTTTTTCAGTGTTTAGATCTGCAATGTCCTGATAAAATAGCTTTTGTTGTTGTTGTTGTTATGGGGCTTGAACTCAAGGCCTGGGTACTGTCCCTGAGCTCTTTGTGATGAAATTTAGCACTCTACCACTTCAGCCACAGTGCCACTGCAGGTTCTTGTATGGTTTATTGGAGATACGAGTCTCATGGGAACTTTTCTGCCCAGTCTGGATTCAAACCCTGATCCTCAGATCTCAGCCTCCTGAGTAGCTAGGATTACAGGTGTGAACCACTGGTGCCTGGCGAAAGAAGTATATATTTTTTTTAATTGGAATAAGAGCTTATGTCCTTGGCCTTCTCTTTCTCCTCTCTCTCTCTCTCTCTCTCTCCCCCCTCTCTCTCCTCTTTGTCTGTCTGTCTGTCTATCTGTTGTCTCTGTCTGTCTCTGTCTCTGTCTCTCTATTGTCAAGGTAATATACAGAGGGGTTGCAGTTACATAAGTAAGGTAATAAGTACATATCTTGTCAAACTTGTTACCTTTTCCCTCATTTTTCTCCTACTTTCCTTCTACCTCCCCAACCCCCAAAAGCAATATTTTTAAATCATTAAAAGTGCTGTGCATTGGAGGTTCACAGCTATAATCCTAGCTACTCAGGAAGCTGAGATCTGAGGATTGTGGCTTGAAGCTATCCTAGGCATGAAAGTTCATGAGACTCTTCAATAACCACCAAAAAGCCAGAAATGGGCTCGGCCCCAGTGGCTCAGGGCTGTAATCATAGTTACTCAGGAGACTGAAATCTGAGGATCACAGTTCAAAGCCAGCCTGGGCAGGAAAGTCTGTGAGACTTTGATCTCCAATAAACCACTAGAAAACCAGAAGTGGCGTTTCCCCCTCCCAGCAACCCCCTCACCCCCCCTGCCACGCCTGGCTCTAAACACTAGGGATATCTCTGAGCATTCATTTGTGAGTGATACATCTGGGAAGTTGCAAGCACAGAAATACATCTGTTTCCATTGTTATAGAATGATTAAACAGGACTAGGCTTAAGGCACTGTGGGAAAAAGTTCTTGTTTTAGTCCGCTTATGGTTTACTGCCTTTCTGGAGGAAGAAATGGCAAGTGTGTGCCAAGTGGTGAGGACAAACTGGTATATCTTGTATTCATCTCAACCATTTCCTGTGAAGAAGAAAAACACGACTACATCAGCAGTACAGAAAAACACTCAGCAGATTATTTAGTCATTCATTCAACCACATCTTATCAAATTAAAAAATATCGAGAGTCACATTTGTCTTTGTTATCCTACCCCTTGAGTCATTCCATATCAACATGTGACACACATCTCTTTTGATGTTTTATGGAGGTTTTCTGGATATATATCCTAAACAAATAGACCTGTCTAATACCTTCTTAAAGCATTTGTTATGGACAAAGGCACATAATTACTTGGAATTAATTTTTTACTTGCTATTTGAAGAAATCTGTTTTTATTTGCCTGAACAGGACTGCTCCAATTTTTTGTTTTGCCTTTTCCTTTTGTGACTGAATTAACTGTATGCATTAGCATGTTTTTGAAATCAGAAGTTACCAAGCAATCTTGGAAAGCAATAGTATTATTTTTTCCTTATGGGCTAACATTATGAGCTTCCAATGCCCAAATGATCTTTAAAATCATTTCAGCCAGAAGCTATCAGATAAATGGAGCTGTTGGGTTCATAGTGCAACCTTTTGGAAAAGAGAATGAGACTTCCTGCCTATTAGTTCTGCTGGTTGCTCGTTGGCCAAGTCCGGATGGAGGTTCTATTAGTCATGTCTGACAGAAAAGCACATACTGAATGCTTGGCCTTCAAGGTGATATATGGCCATCTGATATGCTATTTGTTTCCCTTGACAATTCCCAGTACCTATTTTCTACTCAGCATCAAAAATAATCAAGAACCTATGGTTTGGGGTAGAAGTGTATGTGCCTGTTATACAAGTGATGGATTTGTGTAAAACCCTAGGATCAGCAGGACCTAATGAATCAGTCAGCAGAAGCATGCCCCTGTTAGACACAAAGCCTCTGGCCCAACAAAACCACGTGCTGTTCCCCTTGCTTGAACAGCAGGGCTTTGGGCAAATGCCTCATAAAACCCAGGAACAGCTAGAACTGAGGAGTTATATGGGCTTGACAGCCCTCATGATCATTTCCCCCTTTTTAAACTCTCTTCAACATTTTGACCTCCTGCTTCTCCTGGCCATGGATTCAGAAGAGATGAAAGCCAGTGAGTTTTTCCACCGATAGGGTGAATAAATGAGCACTCAATTTAGGAAAAGGATAACCACTAGGGTTTTTAGTACAGCTCCTAGTCATTCAGCATTTCATTGAAAGAGAGGACAAATGGTCCAGAAAATATGAACAAGATCCCCTCATGCAAGCAGGGCTTCCTTTTGAATGAGAAGAAAAGTTAGGATGAAAGGTTCTATGGGAAGGGAAATACTTCCCAAATGGACCCAAACTTGCTCTGAGCCCCCCCCCTTTTTAAAAAAATATACATCTATATGTTTACTTATTTGTGGGGAATGCTAAAACCACACAGTTCCTGTTTGCTCCATTTCTTAGGTATAAAGTTATTCTGTGGTCAGAGGTACCTAAGACCATTAGGCACACACACTACAGATCTGAAGAAAGGCTATGTACCTGAGCTTCCAGGAAAAATATTGACAAGGCAGTAAAAATACTTTCCTTGATTACTCAGCCTCGTATTTTAAACCTAAAATTACAGGAACTTTTCTCTTTCAGTCATTTTATTTTTAGCTTCTCTGTTTTTCCACCTTTTTTGTTTTTTTTTGTGGGGGAGGGGCTCACCTTTTAAAACAGTATCTATGTATACTGACAGTGCAAATCAAGGAGGGGCTCACCTTTTAAAACAGTATCTATGTATACTGACAGTGCAAATCAAGGAGGGGCTCACCTTTTAAAACAGTATCTATGTATACTGACAGTGCAAATCAAGGAATAACAGAGCCTTTAAAATATCGTCTTCATCATCACTGTTTCCCTCTTGACTAGTTTTCAATATACTTGGGAATAATGATTTTCAGCTTCTGGAGATATGTATTGAAAGGGAAGGTTACTGCAGTCCTGAATGAATCTTCAAAAAAAAACCCTTCAGGGTTGTTTCTCAGGAAAGCCACTATCTTAACCATTTCTCGTTTTCTTTTGACTGAATGTCAGAACAGTTACAAATCTCAGGAGAGAAAGTGATCTAACTTTATGAACATCATACCAGAAGACCTTATTTGACCCCATCATGCTGTTCCACAAGCAAGAGACCTACTACCTCATCTTCCCTCACCATTTGCTGTAATATCAGCCTTTTTCATCTCTACCCCATTCTGTCTTCTTTGTATCGATGCACACACTGAAACTGAACTATTTGTCTGATGACATTCTTATTAGCTGTCATTTTCACCAAGTTATAAGTCTGGAAGTCAAAGGATTTCTTACTGTAGCTACAACTACAAGAGGGCTGGGCACAGATGAGGCACTCACAAATGTTAATCATTGATGGACAAGTTTACACATTGTTAGTCAACTGTCATTTCTGCAAAGAGTGTTTTCCTTATTGGTTGCAATGTTGGGGATTGGATCCGCTAGCATTTGTTACTGTTATTATTATCATTATCTTTAAGTCATAGTATACAGGTTTTAATTCTACATGTCAGTTTATATGGGTGCAATGCATCTTAACTGACTGTCATACCTTCCATCATCCTCTCCATCTCTCTCAACCCTGCTCATCGCAAGGTGTCTGTAGTCACACATCTACATTGAATATAATGGCTATATTTGCCCACCCTTCTTCTCTCCATTTATCTGCCCCCACCCCAACATTTCTCCCTCACAACACATGTTGACACAGGTATTTTTAATTGATCTAGATGTTAGTTAATAACAGTCAAAGATTACTTTTTTGTTTCAAATTTCTCATCAATAGGGCTTTCCCCCCCCCCCCCCCCCCTTAACCTAGACAGGACTTATCACAGTTTCAGAATATTGCTCACAGAAACTGTGTCAGTGCTGTTGAGCTTACCTGTGAGTCCTTCCTGAAAATAGATGGTTTTTTTGTTTTTTTGTTTTTTTTGGGGGGGGGGGGGTCCGGTTGTGGGGCCTGAACTCTGGGCCTGGGCACTATCCCTCAGCTCTTCAGCTCAAGGCTAGTGCTCTACCACTTGAGCCACAGCGCCACTTCCAGCTTTTTTTCTTTTTGCTTATGTGGTGCTGAGGAATCGAACCCAGGGCCTTAGGCATGCAAGGCAAGCACTCTACCACTGAGCCACCTTCCCAGCCCAGATGGTTTTTAGAGGGAATAAATAATGCTAATACTTGTCAGCTTTGACCAAATCTTCTTGAGCGTTTGGTCCTGATTTTTATAAGTATTTCTTAATGGGGACCCCAACTGAAGCTTCATCCTGAGAGTTTGTATGTTGTGTATCATGTTTGTCTACTTCATACCATTCCATTCAAGCCCAGAGGACTTTGATTAAGATAAAAGAACAGTTGGGTCACTTAGCAATGTCACACTCTGCTCACTCTTAGAATGTATAAGACTATGGCATGTACTCTATAGAACTATACATTCTATAAAATGAGTATGTGTGAGAGAGATAGAGAGAGAGTAAGTAAGAGGCAAAAAGAGAGATGGAGAGGGGTAGGAGAAAAAGCATTGCTACTGAGCACTGGAAGCCCTAAAACAAGACTAAACGTATTGATACCCCATTAGCTATTAGAGATTTAGGCACATTGTGGATTTTCACCCAAAATTTATATTTTTAGACTGTGAAATCTTCTGTTTGCCAGAGGCCTCAGAAGTGGCACTTCTTTCTTCCTAGCATTTAGCATGGTGTTGAGCTTTGTCCAGTCCTTGCTAGCTGGGCATATTTGAAAAGTACCAAGCCTGGGGAACATATCTAGGAGAAACAAAGGAGGAAGCAACAATGCTTGATACGAAATGTACTCCTTACCTTTCTCATGTAATTGTAACCCCTCTGTATGGTATTTTTACAATAAAAAACTTCTTAATAATAAAACAAGAATGTATTTGCAGTTATACCAGTGACTTGAAAGGCTATGACTTCTCCCAACAAGAGGCAGATATCCTTACCACCATCACTGTTAAGATGTCTGTTCAGCTACTCATATTTGTAGTGAGGATGATAAGAGTTGAAAATATTTAAATAATAATGAGGAACATACATGGAATATTTGCTGTTCTATCACCTGGCATTCCAAGTGCTCCAGAACTTTCTCACATGCACGTCTCTCCACATCTGAGGTAGATACGCCTTATGACTCTTACTCACAATGGAGAAAATAAAGATGCAGAGAAGCCAGTTCTACCGTGATCACCAAAATCTGAACACAAATCATCAGAGCTCACCTAAGGACATTTCCAGTCCTGACAATGCCCAAGAAGTTGTTTATAGGGCCTGTGAATTGCCTTCCCAAGTGAGTCATTCTCATTCAGCTTCTAAGATTTGGCCACTTCTCTGTTTTCGCATCCACAAACATTACAATTTCCATGAGAAACCTCAGAGGTCCTATTTCTGGCTCAGGAGAGGGTTAATGCACTCCACCCCAAGAGTCTCTCTCAGTACTGGGCTCCATTCATTTTCCAAAATATAGCATGTTCTGTTTATTAGTCTGCTGCACATCGTTAAAGGAAAACCCACACACCAACAGTCAGCTGAGTCCCAAACGTGTGGTGTTGCAGTGACCTTGACCTCATCCCCCGCCTCACGCACTTGGATTTGATCAATTCCCACAACCCAAGGTTCTGCAGAGTGACCTCGGACTCAAACAAATGAGGGTGTTCCAGTGGCCCGCTTCCACAAGGAATTAAGGGCTCTCTTCTGATGTGTCTCTAGACAACCATTCACCAAGCATTCACAAAAAAGTTTTCCAGGAGAAATTCAGTGCTGAGTTTTTGGAGTAGTCACATTTATTTGACGTCCAGATAAAAGCCATTATGTCTCATGCAATTGAAGAGATGCTGGGGTAAAAGCTTGGACTGAAGGAATCTCTCTTCTGCCTCGGCTTACTTCCAGGAGAGAGTCTGTGAAGGCTGTTGTCAGTCTCTAAAACATCCTTTGTGTTTATTTTAACCCTTTGAAGGATTGGGGTAGGGAATCAATAAGGTCTGGTCTGGAGAGAGAATGGAATGACAAAGTCTTACTGGTTTGAAGAAACCAGGTTGATCTGGCAGACATGGCCAGTGGTGACTTGGGATAATCAGACCCCTAACAAAGGTACTACATCCTTGAAGTAAAGGGGTTCTAATTACCTCACTTTGGACCCCTTCCGATGGAGAGGGCTTTCTTCCCCTCTCAGTCTCAATCATCCTCAGGCCTAGGTCTATTTGAGTTATGCCTTTCAGCTTGCTTGTGACAGTACAATGGTGGCCTTGAAGCTTTATTAACCTTAAGAAGAGATAGGCGATAGGTATACTTTTGGGTGTCAATGGTGTGCAGACAGTAAACACTTATTTCTATGGAATGGAGTAGATAGATGACTATCATAAAGCAATGAATGAATTAAGACATGATTCTATCCGTCTCTCAAAACATTTTGCCTTAATTTACATAAACATCTCTTTGTACTTACTTGACTCCTTAGACTTCTCTAAAAAGAAAAAAAAAACCTAAAAGAATATAAGAACTAAAGGAAAAGCTAGCAGGCTTTCAAAGTGTCCTAATTCTAGAATCTGGGGAGATGGGAACTCTTCTTCTTCACATGAATTGATGGAGAAAGGGTAGATAAGATGAAGCTCCAGACACTGGGTTCGGGGACATTTTGTTTGTGAAATCTACACACAAAATGCCCCAAACATAACAGATTCTTCATACTTATTTGAGTGGAGACATCGACAAACAAATCACTCATTTTGAAGTCTGCTGCATTCTGTCTGACCTCGAACTTAATTATTTACAACGGGTGGGAGAATGGGGAAGCTGTGGATGGATGGCAGGTTGTTAATAAACAGGTCTTGCGATAATTTTCTCATCTTACTGCCTATCTGGCCTACGTCCCATCAAAAGTCAGAGTCTGATTCACTACCTCTTGAATTAGAGGCTGGGCTTTATGACTTGCTCTGCTCCGCACAATGCAGTGGAAATGGTTTCCTAGGACTTCTGAAGCCAGACCTGGGAAGAACCTGCGATGTTTGTTTTCCATCTCTGGGGTATCTGCATGTCCCTGAAAACAGTTAGTTAGGATTAGTCTACCCCATGTGGAACAAGAGAGGCCCCGCCAGCTCCTGGCCATGCCAGCCACTGTAACCGAGGTGCCAAATGTGATCTTGGGTGTTCCAGCCCTAGCTGAGTTTTTAGCTGACTACAGCCACGTGGGTGACCCCAGATGACATCCATGGAAAATGGCCCAACTGAGTCTGGCCAACCCAGAGAGCCATGAGAAGGAATAAATTGTTGCTGTCTCAAACCTCAAGTTCCAAGGCAGTGTATTAAGCATCAGATGGCTGGATGTGACATCAAGGCTTAATGCCCCCCCCCCGCCCCCCAAAAGCCTTGTTCCCTGAAACTCCTCCAATGGGAAGAGAGAAATAAAGACATGTTAAAGGGCAGAGTAATTTATGTAGTAGAGTCCAACTCGCATTTAGCTGTATTAGTATCCTGAGTTAGCAAAGAGAACTAGCCAGATTCTACTAGAAACAGCAAAAGAACAGTAACTTTATCTTTTTTTGTTAAAAAATGTTATCTTTATCTTTAAAAGGTTTCTTAGTGTGCTCTTGTTCCATTGAGATGGATCTCAAATATATACTTTTAAAAATAAGTTGTTTTTTCTTAAAAGATAATGTAGGTGAAATGAAAGACTAAGATTTTCCTCCTGTCCTCTCTCTTCTCCTCTCCTCTTCTCCCCTCTTCTCCCTTTTTCTTCTTCCCCTTCTCTCCCCTCTCCTCCACTGTCCTGTTTTCCTTTTGATTTTTGGCAGTAACTGGGTTCAACTCCAGAGCCTTGCACTTGTTAAGCAGAATCTCTACCACTTTAATTTGTTTTTTAGGTAGGATTTGATTGCCCAGAATGGGCTTCAGACAATGATCTTCTTATCTCTACCTCATGCATAGCTGTGATTACTACCATGCATAGCTTATTTGTTGAGAAGACGTCTAGAACTGTGATCCTCCTATTTCTACCTCTAGAATAGCTGGGATTACAGGTGTGTGCTGTCACACCCAGTCCAGTTTATTTCATTCAGTATAATGCATATAAAATCCATCCATGTTATTATGTCATTCTGTGTTACTTTTGAGTAAGGGCTTCTTTCTCTGTTTTATAAAGACAGAAACTTACAAAAAGGTGGTTGATCTGTGCTTGCAAGTAGCTCAGATGAAACTTCCACATTGATTTCCTGCATTCTAGATGCCTTACTATGATGCTGCTCTTGGTGATGTACTTGAAGGAACTAAAGAATACTTGCTTCTAGTTTGCTAAATATTGGCCATAGGATAAAGGCATGTCTCACACCAGGAAAGAGTATCTGGGGCTAGACTGATGTGAGGGATATTCTTTTGCTTATGGGATGAGTACCTGATAGAGCCAAGTCAATCAAAGCTCCAAACCTGGACTTCTGAACTGGTAATAAGTCACAGAGAAACAGATTTTCTGTTACTAAAACCTGTGGAGTAGAGTGTTTTTGGAAGGCTAGAAGCCATGGTCCATGCCCTGTGGAAGAAAATGGAGATAAGAAAGAAGGAAGCGGGCTGGGAATGTGGCTTAGTGGTAGAGTGCTTGCCTAGCATGTATGAAGCCCTGGGTTCGATTCCTCAGTACCACATAAACAGAAAAAGCCAGAAGTAGTGCTGTGACTCAAGTGGTAGAATGCTAACCTTGAGCAGAAGAAGCCCAGGGACAGTGCCTAGGCCCTGAGTTCAAGCCCCAGGCCTGGCAAAAAGAAAAAATGAAGGAATCCAACATCTAGAGACTGGTTCAAATAAGTAACACGAAAGTCCTAGCTATTTGAAACTCTAATTGCAGTTGCAATTAGAGGGCTTGTGCTTCAAGTAGTTCAAGTTCATCATTGAATACTTATTTTGATACTTGAAGATGTTTCAGTACCTACCAGTAAATTTCCTTCAAGTTAATTTGAATCTGGTTTCCATCCCTTGCAGTCTGAGTACCATATAGTATTTAAGAGGGTTTAACGGGTTAATTTACATAATGCCACCACATCTCCTAATATATTCTCAATCTTCACAATATATCTTGCTAGGAAGAATAACTGTTAACCTAGTCAAGCAATCCTTGTTTCTATTGGGCATATAGAGATTGAAATATTATTATGGAGAAAGCCTAGTTCTGTAAGGCTGAAATATACAATAAATACTCTGTTTAAGATCTGTACATATTTATCCTGCTGAGATCTACATTCATTTTTTAATGGAAAAAATGAGATGGGTTCTTAAAACAAATCTGAGTCAAATGTGTGGCGGGTTCTCTGTAATGGTTCTCCTATTAGAAGCAGGTAGTGAATAATGCCTGGTATATGTTAGGGAAGGGATGCACACATGGGAAGGGCTGGAGGAAGATTCCTTCCCTTGACATACAACTTATACCAACAACAAAAATAAGTTCAATCACACCAGTAAACATTCCCTATTTTGAAGGTTTGTCCCAAACATGCTGTCAGGGACCCCCAAGGGAACAAGATAAACCAAAGAAATTGACCTTGGTTTGATTGCTCTCTCTTTTTTTCCTGCTACCTAACTCTTCTTCCTGATTTTAGTCTACTGTTAGTTTAGCTGCTTTCATCCTTCTGTTCTCTCTTTCTTCTTTCTCAGAGTCAAGAGCACAGGTTCAAGCCCTCCATACCTTCTCATCAGGCACATTTGTGGACAGACAAGAATATCCCATATAAGTATAAGTCTATTCAATAGCTTCAAGTTTGGAGCCTTTACTACAATACTCATGGTGTTTCTGAGGGTAAATGAATGAGAAACAGGACAACTGAATTGCAGATTTCCATTGTATCCTGACATTAGCATTAATACACATGTAGCAATCTTGATTGCTTAAGAGGTCCCTGGTGTGTTTTGGCAAGTGAAGACCTTTACATGTGCCTGGCTTCAGGCCAAGTGACAGGCAGGATTGTTTTGGGATTGCTTAATTACTCATCTGCCTGAATTTTCCTCCAATTCCTTAGAAAGAAAATGGAAAACAAGGATTAAGAAAGAAAAGGGATGTTAACTTTTATGCCTGTAATAATTCCTTTCAAATAAAATCCAAGATAAACTTCAAGATTGCAAAGATAAGATATTCCTTAATGGTTATACTTGCAAAAAAATAAGAGATGACAGATACTCTTTTAAAAATTAGACAAATCAAAGAGACTAACCCTTGGGGATGTGTGTGTGTGTGTGTGTGTGTGTGTGTGTGTGTGTGTGTGTGTGTGTGCATGTGTGGTTTCCTTTAATGAGTTAGTGATCTTTAATGCCTTTCAAATCTGCCTAGTAGGAGGAACTGAATAATAAATAATCCAGAATCATGTCTGTTCTAAATATATACTCACATAGTGAGAGATCTGTGTAGCATAAGAGCAGAAGCATCTTCAACAGAAAAGTCTTTAAAAATCTCTTTTTACAATTTTCACATATATCTCACCATGCTTGGTGTTAAATGCATATAATGAAGACAAGACTCTGTAGTTCTAAATAGAAACTGGCAAGAGAACTGGAAGTATCATGAGGTTGCCAGGAAGTTCCATGTACTGTATTTTGGGAAGCCAGGTTTCAATCCTTCCTTCAACTGGAACCATTCTGCCATCATTTCCTAGGGATTTCCAAGGGAAAGCTCATCTGTCTTTCTGGATACTCCATGGCCCCCAACCATAAGATCATGTAGCAAATACAAGACTTCAAAATCTCAAAAGAAAAGGGGATGGTCTGGTGAGAACACTAATGGAACTGGTGGTTGTTGGAAAAGAGATAGTAGAAGGCACAGTTGCTCAGGATGCGAATGCAAACTTTCCTATTCTTTCTCTTGATATAGACTTTCTCTTGGTGTAGACTTGATGACCCTAACTTCTGTCAAATATTCATAGTCCTAAAATAGAATGGACTATTTCAAAGTCTTAAGTGTGTGTGTGTGTGTGTGTGTGTGTGCATATATGCCAATACTGAGGATTGAATTCAGGATCTGAATGCTTATCCCTTATTGTTTTTTTTTTGCTCAAGGGTGATTCTCTACCACTTGAGCCACAGTTGTACATCTAATTTCTTGCTGGTTCATTGGGCAAAAGAGTCACATGGACTTTTCTGTCCAGGCTGGCTTTGAACTATGATCCTCAGATCTCAACCTCCTGTGTAGCTAAGATTACAAACATGAGCTATGGGTTCTTGGCCAGTCTTAAGTCTTACAGTTAAAATGGAATGAAATATTCCACATTTGTGCCATCAATGAAAATCTGATATACAATCAACAAAGGGTAGGAGGTAGAGGAGGGAATGAGGTGAGAGAAGTGTAAGCAACTTCCTACTTTGTGGGAACTATTTTAATTGGTACTTTTCCTCTCCACCTAGCTGACTGACACTGAAGCAATGAAAATGGCCCATATAGCTTTGGGCCTTTGAACAGCAGGGAAAAGAAGCCACCCCAAATAGGCAAAATGGTAAAAGGGGGGGGTGGGGAGACAAATTGTAAACAGGGGCAGGGTGCTGTGGCTCATGCCTTTAATCCTAGCAACTCAGGAGACTGCAATCTGAGGACCACAACTTGAAGCCACCCAGGCAGGAAAGCTCCTGAGACTCTTAATGTCCAATAAATTATCAACACTCCTCCCACAAAACAAAAACAAAAGCAAAACAACCCCCCCCCCCAAAAAAAAAACCCACCAAAACAAAACCAGAAGTAGAGCTGTGACTCAAGTACTAGCCTTGAGCACCACAGCTCAGGGACAGTGACCCACCCTTGATTTCCAGCCTCTGGATTAGCATTTAAAAAGGAAAAGAGGGGCTGAGAAGGTTGCTCAGTGGTAGAGTGCTTCCTTGCATGCACAAGACCCTGGATTTGATTCCTCAGCACCACATAAGCAGAAAAACCCAGAAGTGGTGCCGTGGCTCAAGTGGTAGAGCTCTAGCCTTGAGTGGAACTGCTGAGGGACAGCGCCCAGGCTCCGAGTTAAGGCCCCACAACCATCAAAAAAAAAAAGAGGGATGCAAACTCTGCTTGGGAGATGAGCAATCACTATTGCAATCCACTGTGTTGCTCTTTGCTTTCATTTTACTGCAGACACCATAAAATTGTCTGTCACTTCACACGGATTATTTTTAAAACTCTTTCCTATGATGCTAAAAAATCTCAGGGCTGGGCTGGACCATGTACTATGTGACTTCTATCTTTTTTGCTCTTACTTCTCCCAGCCTAATGCCAGGAGCAAAATGAGTATCCCATAAACACCCTTTATTAAGGATTTGACCAGAGTTGGATGGAGGACCACACCTCCCAGTAGAAGGAACTGGAAAGCATCAACATGATTTGTTGAGGAGGAATCATTGCTTCTCCTTTATGCTGTTTTTCTAAGGACGTTGTTCTCCAATGACAATTTGATGTTAGAGATGTTAAAAGGGGAGACAAAAGGAGAAAATGAATTTACTTCCTCTGGTCTTTTGATGACTGATAAAAATGTCTTGTTAGCACAGCCAAGAAAACCATCAGCTCTTTAAAGGGATGATTTTGAGACCCATTTTGGCCTTGCCATTTGCTTTGGGACTCTGCCTAATCTTTAAACCTCAACCATTGACAAAACTCATCCTCTTAGGACAAAGCCAGGCAATCATTGGATAGAGAGAACAAACCTCTCCTGAAAGAGAGGTGTTTAGCAAGACACAAGTGGAACCATTATTTTCTCCACATTCCACATGATTTGATTCTCATGTTTATGGGGCAGGGGGAGGGGGACAAGTTTAATGTGATACAGGGCTGAAAACGTCAGTCTGACAAATGGTGAACATGAAGTTTGACACTCAGGAGAAGATGACAACGAAGGTGCCAAGTCTGGACAAATAAAAAACACAGAAGCCAACCCTCATCCTGATAGTTAAATGAAGCTTTCTCATCAGCCACAACGTTTATGGAGTAGCAAACTTTCCTGGTGGTGGGGCCGACAGACTGGAGGGCACCAAAGTTAAGGTTTATGAGAACCAAGGAGAAAAATGGTGTTGGAATTCTTTTTTTTTTTTTTTAATTTCTCCCCTCCATCTCTCCTCTTTGTTTAGCTTAGCCAGTTCTGAAGTCTACCATAGAGTAGGCCTTGATTATCAAATGTAATATTCACATAAGATTTTGCCATTCAGCCTCACATTAGGGAGTATACAGGGCTTCAGTGTTCCTTAATAAATTACCTCTTCGTGTAGCAATTAACCCCCTTCTGTGAAGGCTCAGTGTTTCCCTGGTCTTGTGCCAGCGCTAACAACTATGGCTTAGCATTCTTTTTAATGGGCTGCCTTTACTGCCCAGAGTAGGGAAACATAAAATATTAACACTTAAGCATCTTTTACACTTCTTTGAACATTAGATTACGTTGAAAATATAACTGACTTTTCATTCTTAAGCCTGATATTTGCTTAGAATTCCACTGGACCCATGAAAATGTTTCAGTAAGTGGTTTCTGTTGATTTATTAACTTCCATGAAGGCCTCATAGGAATCCCTTGCCACCAAATATTTAATACGTTTTATGCATGCTTATGAAAGTCTTGTTTACCGATGCAATGGCTTTCCCATAGTTTAAAGAAGATGAATGATTTGGAGCACAGCACGAGGTGAGTCTTGTGTTTTTGCTTTCTCTGCCATCTGTTGGGACTGAGAGTACAGACATAGTTAAAATGGCGCCTCTGCTTCAAATCTATTAGCTGTTACCTTCAACAAAGGTTTCTTTTCTTTTCTTTTTTAATTTTAGAATGATTTTTTGATAAGACATAATAAGGGCAATGATGTGGAAATATTGACGACCTATACACTGCTTATTATTTATGTATATGCACATATACAATATGTATATATATATATATACTACATAAACTGCAGTTCAACATTATATTGGGACAACCTATAGTTAGGATATTGTATGTCCCCCAAAGGCATGTGTGAAAGACTTGGTCCTTAGGGGAGTGCTGTTATGAATCGGTGGCACTTTTAGGAGGGGGGAGTTTGTGGGAGGCCCTTATATTATTGGAGTATTCCCTCAAAGGAGATTGTGGGATCTCAGTTTCTTCCCATTTCTCTTTTGCTTCCTGGTGATGAACTGAGGTCTTTCCCCATGATACACTTCTATTATGACATGCTGCCTCGCTATAGGCCCCAAACTATGGTGCCAATTGATCACGTGGACCCTCCCAGGCATGAGCCAAAATAAACATTTTTATTTGTAAGTTGATCATCTTGTTGTATCATTCCCACTGTAGTGATAGGAATGGATCAATAAAGCACATATACAGATGTATTTTCTATATGTGCTACAGAAAATAGAGATGAAGCAGTAATGTTGTATATGTACAGATGTCTGTGTAGCTGCCTATCTATAGTTGTGTTACTTTCTGCTTCCTAAAACAGTAGTGATGGGACTCTAACTTCAAGAGGTTATGTACATCCAATTGATAAATTCAGCTGGTTAAAAAGTCTTGATCATCAGTAAAGGCTGATCTATTTTCTTGTTTTGAATCTCTAGAGATGTTGTATTGAAATAAAGCTAACAAATTACCACTTAACTTCTCATAAACTATGCAATGAACTTTGAAATCTGTTCCTTTTTTTCACTCTCTTTTTCATCTTTGTGTTTTCATGACACAACTTTCACACTGGGTGGTGTTAAATATGGCTAGATTGTCTATACTAACCTTCAGTCTTTTTCTTCTAAACCTTTAGTACTCTCATAGTGCCTCTGAACTGCTTTCCAATGTTTGGCTAATCTGACAGCTAAATATTTTTCCTTAGAAATTATCATTTCATTTAATATAAGCCTATTTTCCTACAAAAGGATCACTTAATACAAGACAAAACTGAACAGACTCCCCTTGTAAAAATTGCTTAAAATGTAAATACATGTGTTCTTTTTCTTAGCACTCTTAGAACTTTCTCAATCAAGTGGGATTATTTTTATTCTCTAACACCAGAGTTGGCAGATTTTAAACCATAGTCCAAGTTCATTGTAGTCTGTTTTGTAAATAAAGTTTGTTTACTTTGTTCCAGTCCTGGGTTTTGAACTCTGGACCTGGGTACTGTTCTTGAGCTTTTGTGCTCAAAGTCACTTGAACTGCAGCTCCACTTCTGGATTTTTTTGGGGGTGGGGCGGTAGATAATTGAAGATAAGAGTTTCAAGGACTTTTCTTCCCTATTGGCTTCAAATCATGATACTCAAATCTCAGCCTCCTGAGTAGCTAGGATTATAGGTGTGAGTCATTGGTTCCAGACTTAAATAAAATTTTATTGGAACACAAACATGCTCATTCACTCATGTATTATCTATGACTGCCTTCATACCACAATAGCAGCCTTCCGTAAATGTAACAGAGACTTTTATGACCTGAAAAGTTGAAAATAGTTACTATTTGGCCTTCACAGAGAAATGTTGCCAACTACTGCTTTCAGGGCCATTATCATCGTGTGTCAACAAAATTTCCATTGTGGGCACATTAGTACATGCATCCACTTGAGGGAGAGTTTTTCATGTGTTTGGGTATTTCACATCGTACTTGTTTATGTTTGCTTGTTTCCAAACTAATTCTGTCTAAATCTGAAATCTGCCAGACTGCTCTTGAAACCAGCGTTCTCTTACCTTTTTTCAGCCCACAGAAATATTCATTTTCAGGATGTTTAAAATCATGGTTTTGGTGTCTGGTAGCTCATGATTCAAATCAAGATCTGCCACTTTATGATGATTACACCTATAAAGAGGAAGACATGAGCTCAGGCATGCCGCTTGAACTCCCCAAGTTTTGTTTTCTTTATTTATAACATGGAGGTAATAAGAGTATGCATCACATAGCTTTAGTGTGGGAAGTATGCATTTAAAAACAAAATGCTCTCTAATGTGCACATGGACGATAGCCAGAGCATATAATGCATGCTCCATAAGTAGGGTTTTTATGATGACCACAACATAAAATAAAAATAATTATAATATCAGAGTCGTCTCAATGCTTTGCTTCATATGTGACACACAGCCTTTTGCCTCAACTCTTGAGTCAGTGAGCTTGGCTTCCTTTTTGACTCACACTAAAGCTTGGCTGTCCGTTGCGAACCACTATGATATTATGTGAGGCGAAGCAGAACCTCTAGTTTATTTATATTTCTTAATTGGTCTCCCTCATTGAGTCTTTCTGACTCCAAGCACAATTAAAACGTTATGTGTTTCTCTCACACACCAAACAATTCTCAGGCCCCAAGTGCACCAGAGCCTCAAACTGATGAAATGATCAAGGAAGAGGAAAATCCAAAAGGTTCCCAATGCTAATATGGAAGCATCCATTACTAAGAACACCCACATTCGCGTGGATGTGTGGGAATTCTGGTGGCTAAAATTTCATTTTGAAAAAATATCTCATTGCTTAAACACTGTCAGGCCACATTCTTATTCATCTAGCTTTTTTGTTTTTGATGTTTTTGTTGTGCGGGAGTTTTTAATCACTGACACATAGTTGCTATAGTACATGTTGTTTTACCATTAGTGATCCAATTATTTGAGAATTTCCTTTCCACTTTTGACAAAACAGGAACCTTCTTCTTTCTATACTAAAAGTTTTTCCACTGAGAAAAATAAGTCCTTTTGCTGGAGTCATTGCATTTTTCTTGCTGCTCTTTCAAAGCATGTTTCATGCACGACTGTATGGTTATTTTCATATTAATCTGAATTACTTCCCCATCTGCTCTCTGCACTCCAGTGCAGAGAGAGGATGTGGCCTGCCAATACTTAACTTTCTGTGTGCCCAGATATGCACTTACACATAGGCATTTCACAGTAACTGTTGCCAAAATGAAAGCAATATCTTTGCTTTCCAAAGACACCATCTTGGAGGAACTATGCTTTATAAGAATACCAACTGAATACCTCCAAAAGAATACCTCCTCCCCATCACATTTGGAACCCTATCCACTAAAGTAATGATATTTTCACATGGGGCCTTTGTTTTTGCTGATGTGTGAACGTGAGGCCCACGTGATGAGGTTCATGCCCTTAGGAAAAAGGAAAGGACCCAAGACCCTTTTCTCTCTGCCGTGTAAGATTATATGCTCACAAGAATTCAAACCAGGAAGAAGAGCATCACCAGAAACAAAACTGGAAGCTTGAGCTTGGACTTCTCAAGAAGTTTTCCCATTCTGTAATATTTTTGTTATGCAGCAAAGATGACTATTATCTTCTTCCTGAAAGTTCAGCCAGATGTTATTGGATGGTTAATTTTTTGCCATTTTCAAACCCTTTCCTCTTACCTAATTCCACTTACAGAAGCTGTCAATGGTCACTTATGGGATTATACCTGGGTGCTCGAAGGGCCAACATTTACTTTTCTTTTGCCAGTCCTGGGATTTGGACTCAGGGCCTGGACTCTGTCCCTCAGCTTGTTTTGCTCAAGACTAGCACTCTACCACTTGAGTCACAGCACCACTTCCAGCGTTTTCTGTTTATGTAATACTGAGGAATCAAACCCAGGGTTTCATGCATGCTAGGCAAGCACTCTACCATTAAGCCACATTCCCAACCCAACATCTACTTCTGAGTTAGCACACATCCTTAAAAGGTGAATGATGGTGGATGGACAAGAATACACATGAATTCTTCATGACATTGTTGAGCTGATGAACACTTTTCAACAGTCAGATTTCATGTTGTACATCAGTGGATGTTTCCCAATTTATTTAAGTCACTTAAGTTAAATTTCATAACTGTTAAAGAGATGCTAACAAAAATTTAAAAGACAAAATTTAAGAGACATGATTAGAGCTTATGCTATAATCAAACCATTATATATAGTAGTAAACAAAAAATCTCTGTCTAACATAAGGACTTTGTTTTGAGCTGCAGCCCCTTACTCCATTAGCTAACTTAGCCAAGTTTTATTAAACCTTTCTAAGGCTCAGTTTCTGTTTGTACATTGGACAGGAGTGTGTAATAGAAAGACAATAAGATTAAGTGAGCAAAATATGTGGAAAATAGATATTTGGTACAATAAATACTAGATGATTTGCTCTTTATACTTTTATAGTACAAAATTATGATTAAAAAACTTGATTCAGGCTAGGTGCTGGTGGCTCACGGCTGTAATCTTAACTACTCAGGAGGCTGAGATCTGAGGATCATGGTTCAAAGCCAGCCTGGGAAGGAAAGTCCATAAGACTCTTATCTCCAAAAAAAAAAAAAAAAACCACACCAGAAAACCATGTGGCCCACATGGTAGAGTTCTAGCCTTGAGCTGAAGAGCTGAGGGACAGCACCCAGGCCCAGAGTTCAAGCTCCATGGCCAACCAAAAAAACAAAAAACAAAAACAAAAAAACCTTGATTCAGGCTAGGTAAGATGGTACATTTCTTCAATCCCAGGACTCAGGAGAGGGAAATGGTAGATTACAAGTTTGAGGCCAGCCCAAGCGACATAGGGAGACCCTATCTCAAATAGAATAGAACAGAACAGAGCGAAACAATAAAAGAAAACTTGATTCATGAAAGCTATTATGTTTTATTGGAGTTCTTTACAGATTCACAGTGGTTCACATTTTTAAATGTTACGATTTCCTGTCTTGATTTAGGATTAATAAATGAGCTCAATACTATTGACCGCTTTCTCCAAAAGGCGTAAGGAAAGAAGTTACACAAATGTTGGAATATATATTCCTTTACTATGTTTCATGTTATTATTATTATTACTACCTTTCTATAATCATCCCAATCTTATACAATTAAACTAGTTCAAAACCAGATTCATGCGAGCTTATCAGAATTAACACTTTCGTTGACAACATGACTTGAATCGCCCCATCCATTCATGAGATGCTGGTTTCTCTGCTTATACATTCAATATTTAACTTTTATTTACTCAATTGCAGATGAACTAAAACCCTTAATAAATTGTCTCTCCTCATCCCTTCCCATTGAGGAGAGGCCTTATGCCTTGTTACCGCGGCTAAAAAGAGAGATACCAATCTGAAGACAGATATGACTTAAATGAGAAAGAATTGGAAAAAAAAACCCACACCCACATAGAGGAAGAGACTTGGGGCCTTATCAAAATAGTCAGAGATGAAAGCTTAGCAACTCTGCACACATTTTAAGTACTTCCTGGAATTCTGATGGATGGGATATCCTGGAAGGGGGCTAAAGCAAATAAGTATGCTATGAGGAACACTGAAGTTGTTTCATGCTGTGGCTGTTTTAATCTTTGGGCATGAAATGGTAATTATTTTCACAGGGAATAGGAGAAGAAGTAACCAGGGGATTTCTGAGAGGCCCAAGTGGTGTGGGTTGGATGTCTAATTTTATACCACAAGATTACAGAGCTCACCATCTCTTCTGACCAGTGCAAATTGTAATCCACTAGCCTCGATGTGTCATCTCAGCTTGGATCTGTGAACAGGGACATTATTTTATTTTGCTGCTTAGCATTGGAATATGGCACTAGAGGCAACTCGTAGTAGATGGAATGAATCTATATACAAGGCATTTCTTGCATGGATAATTTCTCTTTCTACAGGTAACCGCAAATGTGTATGAGACAAATGGTCCAAAACAAATAAAAAACGGTAGTGTCACTGTTGCTGAGAAGAAATTATAAAGCATCTAAGAGAAAATAAAAAAAAATAGCGGACTTCATCTAGTTATATTCTTCTTGTGCCGGTCATATTCTTTTAGAAGTTTTTACTTTAAATAGAAACCACACTATCAGTCTTTTCTCTCATGTTCATAGAAAACTCTTTGAGGATGAATTTCTTAAAGTATAAACTTCTAGGGCTTTGCTACTATCCCTGTACTTTGGGCCCAAGATGTTAAAAATGTTTATAATGAAGAAAAAGTCCAGGTTACCAAATGATCCTTTTCTATTCTATTCCATTATTCTTTTAATTTCAATCACTGTATCTAGGACTTTTTTCCCCTCCCTAAACTTATATGTGACTTAAATACCACCTCATTTCTCTTTATCTCTTTATTGCACATACAGGATATTAAAAAATAATAATGTCATTCTGAAGCTTACCGGTTCAAAAAGGAGGATTTTCTGTGGCTTACATATTAGATGGACATTTGATATAAAGAATGTCCGGAAGGTTGAGCTCTGTTCTCTGACATCATATTCTCCCTACACACTGAAGCTAAATTAATCTTACTTAAGACAGTCTTTGTGTTGTGCCAGAAATGAGCCCCAGTTACTCTTGCTTGTGGTGTACTTTCTTCTTCTATCTCTCCTTAATCTACAACTTGAATTTAATTACTACTATCCAGACAAACTTAGTTCCTAATCATTCTTCCAATATACTGTGTGATTCTCCATTTTTATCCTTGCTTCTTCTCCGCTTTGGAATGCCCTTGTCATTTATGATTGTATTAGTCTGATTTATGCATCATGTTTGTAGTTGCTTCTAATATTTTCTTGCTTTGAATTCCTGTAGTCTTCCATATGTACTATTAGGTTACTTTTCACCGATTGCTCATTGTTGAGGTATTTGCAAACCTACCTTCATATGTCAATGCACTTGTATTGACTATTTTCTCTTGTCAATAATTCTAGAAACAAAATATATTACATGACAAAAAAATCAGTTCACAAAGCTGCAAGTCACCTCCTCTATTAAATTTCCAACTCCACAAAGACATAGACAATATAAACTCTGATTTTATATTTCTTTTTAGTACAATACTTTCAACACTGACAAACAATTTAATAGTTGTATCAAGCAGTAAATCAATAGCTTTTGACCCAATATGACCTGAGGTCTTTTATAGTCAATGTCATGTGATGTCCCTTTGACTATGCTGAAAGAATAGTAACAAATACTACAATCTTTCTACACACAGTTGTTGTTCTTTGTCTGAGGTCTTTCATTCCACAGTTTCAATCAACTGTAGTCTGAAAATGGAATTTCAAATGGAAAATCCTCAAAATAAACAATTCACTAAGTTTGAAATTGTGCACCCACTGAATAGTGTGAAGCAATCTTGCATTCTGTTGGGTAGTTCCACTTGGAACTTCCCTTTTTCATTTATCCATTCTGTATATGCTACTCTCTCTCCCAGTACTCACTTTAAAGCTAATCTTAGCTATCAGAATGACTGATGTTGTGATATTTGTGCCCAAGTAACCTTGATTGTATCTGACAGCAGCCCCAGAACTTATGAGTGATGAGGCTGGCGATTGATGTATGCTCAACAATAAGTGCTTCGTATGAGCAAAAGGGTGAAATTTCCTTTTTGAGCAAAGAGAAAGAATACATATAGAGAATGTTAAGAATAAACCTTCTATTTTAAAATTGTGAAGAAGGGAAAAGAAATTCATACTTTAAGGTGCTGTTGCACCTTAACTTGAAACTGGTAGTGAGGGTACTGCTTAGTTTTAAGATGCACAAGACATTAAGATATCGAGTCATTGGCACTATCCGAACTTTCAGAATTGGAATGTATTTCCTGCAGATAATGGAGATTTATATAGAAAGATGCTAACACAGCATCTTTGCATAAATCTAGTACTTTCATGAACAAGAACTAGAAGAATGTTCATACCAAATGAATATGAACTTTACTATGTAAGTACTCAGATATAACTACTTAGTTGACATTGTGAAGCAGCCAGCTATTTGTCCCAACTTGGATGTCAAAATTTGGGTTTCTAGCAAGCAAGAAAGTAAAACATTCTCTACAAAAAGAAGAAACATCAAAACAATAAACAGCACTGGATAAAAAGTAATTCAGATATATTAAAACAACCTAGCCTCATTTGTGTATAATAAAGAATAGAGATTAATTACCTTACTGGAAGTTAGGCTAACACACCATGAAAACTGCTGACCATCAATCTGAAAGCACTGGGTAGTATCCTAATCTAACCAATGAACTCATTTCACTCACAAGTGAAAGGCCAAAATAATTTGTTTGGAAAAGCTAGAGCAGAGTAATGATGGAATAGCATACACACAGGTGCGCGCGCGCGCGCACACACACACACACACACACACACACACACACAAACATACACACATACATTTACAACACATTTTCTATTTAAAAACCTACAGTATGTCAGGAAATACTTTTATTCTCAAGTATTTATTAAGACTTTGAAGGCCACATATTTTGTCAGGTGGTAGGAAGCAAAGAGTGGATTAGAAAAAAAAAGTGATACATACAGAAGGTTGTAGAAAACTGCTTTATGATGTGCTTCTGGGGAGAGTAAAAGAGAAAAATAAAAAGTAATAGGAAACTCAAACTTATGGTCATGACTAAGGAAAAGTACTGGAAAAAGCCTTTCTGCGGTAAACATGTCTGTACAACATATATGAAATGAATGTCTACAGAAACTGGACAAGTGCCAACACAAGATTGTTTTCCTAGCTTTTACAATTTTCCCAAATATTAGTGACTCTGTAAAGCAAGTAAATAATACTGTGGGGTGGAATTTACAACTTAAGCAGAAGTAAAAATTAAACAACAGTAATATCATGGCAGATGGGATGGGAAAATGAAAAATACTAAAATACTGCTGTGGGCTTTGTGTGTTAGTGTTCGGCTGGGCCTAGCATTTGGAGATGGACTTGGGAAGGGAAGGGAAGGGAAGGAAAAGTAGTGGAAGGGAGGGGAGAGGCAGGGGAGGGGAGGGGAGGTCCGCACAGCGCACAATTTATTGTGGCATTGCTGAGAGTGTGGTCTTGGATGACAATAAGACCAGTGCATCAGGGTGATTTGGGGCAGAAGCAAGGGACTTACAAACTGGTCAAGACAACAGTGGTGTCATTTAAGTGAGGATATACCTTATTCATCTGAAGCAAATATCAAAAGATGTCAGGTACATTGTAGACAGTAATGGCACCAGGGTCTGGTCCACTGTAGTGTTTTTGTTGATTATAATATGATGGGAAGCTGTGTGTAGAAATCCAACCAGGATTATGCGGACATGATCATGGTTGATAGAGTTCAAAGTGTCAGGTCAAACAGGATCTCCACAGCCACTTAGATTCTAACTTTCTAAGAAAACATTGGCTGAATAGATACTGCATTTGTCACAGAAATAGACAATCCAAACAAAATAAATATTTGGAGTACATGTTTCTTGTACTGAGCAATGATATGTATGATCACAATCATAGACATACACACAAATATTATTGAGTGGTAATAATATGAACTATTTTCAAATTAATTCTTAAAATATCATGTAATTATATTTGTTTTGTGTAGCTCCACTACGTTGATCATGGTGCTTGTGTTCAAATTTGCACAATTTATATAGCTTTCCTATATGTTGTCAAGTTGCTTTACTGTGATCATTGTAATGTGATTGCAATTGCGATTTCTAGAAACTATGGTAAAAGCACAGAAACATTTTCCCACTAAACAGAAAATCAGACATGCTTTAATGAGTTCATCTAGCATGTTTTTTTAAAGAAATGACTTTGTCATTCCATTCACTTCTAAATAATTTGTCAAAAGATTGATGAATTTTATTAATTTTAAAAGTAACAAATGTATTGACTTGTGCAATATTCCATGGAAATTCTTGACTACTGTTGCTGATGTAAAAGAGAATGCCCTCCTCACACATGATCATTCCTTGACTTTGCTGATAAATCCTTTGGATTTTTATTGTCTTTGGTATAGCAATGATATCAGAAATGAGATTTTTATCTGATTAGTATTTTGTAAGAATTCCAACTACTGATATCCTTGTTGTATTTGACCAGAATTGATTAATTTTGATGGTTGTTTCTTTCCTTGCAAATTTTTCCTATGTGAGCAGTAGATCTTCATTATTATAGGGATGTTTTCATATCCCTTTCATGCATATTTGATTGTTGCAACTCATTACATCATTAATTTTTCAACACCATTTGCCACCTAATCAACTTTTCTTGAAACAATACTTATTACTCAATGGAAAAGCAAAACAGTTATCTTATTTGCATCTTTTCCATCTACATTTTACTAAAATCTTCTTCAGCTTGTAAGACCTAGTTTTTCTCCAATGTTGTGTAGCTTACCATGTTTTGCAATCATTAGTACGGCTTGGTAAGATTTATTCTTTTATTTTTAATTATTGGAAGACTATTTGTAAATATTCCAGGGACAAGATTCCTTGGAAATGTGACACATCTTTGACAACTTTATGAGAATGTTTCTTTGGAAAATGTTTATTTACTCTTAATGACTTTGTTACTTCATTAAAAAAGAACACATTGGGAGAAAAAAAACATTGGCAACTTCATTTGCCAGGACAAAACTATAAAACTCAATTTTGAATCATTGATTTTGTTTTACCTTCCTCTCTACTTGATATTTTGAAAGAGTACCTAAAGAATTGTATATTCAATGATCATGAAAGGAATAGCTACTACTATGGACTAGTAATTTACATTAGAAAGACAAACCTCAACACCAGAGTTTCCCTTGGTGGCACAATTTTACAAAATATTGAGTCTCTATAATACAATGAAGTACGCTCTTCTTTTGATTTGCACAGTTAACTATTGCATAATTTTTTGCAGAAATTTTAATGCATCTAAAATCTATTAAATAGACTCTTTACTTCGACTCAGGTTGATTTTTGTCAGTTAAAATGTTTTGATATTGATTTTTAATCTGTACTGTAGCTTGTGGCACTATTCTTTGTAGTTTGATTTTTCTCCGGACATTGCAAGACAGCATATTTGGCTGTAAATGCTAAAAACTTCACAAAATTTGTCCTAACAGAACTGCTATGGCACATTTCTGAAATGGTTCTTAGCGATTTTCCATCATGGACCACACTGAGGGCTACATGTCAGCACGGCATGCCTATGGTGGCTAGGCCAAGCATTGCCCATAAATGCCAGATGGATGGTAGGAGAGTTGCTACAGGTCAATTATCTTATCCTGACTGAAGATCAATTGAGCCACTTTGCTTCCTCAGAAACGTATCTTTTTGCCAAGCAGTTGTCAAAAAGGGTTGTTTTTCCTTGTTCATACCAAGATACTACAAAAGCAAATTATGTACCAAATGGTCAAGCCAGGATACTGCCACAGGGAATGAAGTCTATTCAGAAAGGAAAGCAGTGATCTTAAAATGAAAAATACTTATTTAAAATGAGATCTTCATTTTGACATGATCACAGTCATGGACAAATGTGTGTTCTACCTTTTAACTGATCATTTCAGAAACATAATGGTAAGAGTCTGGATGAAATTGCGCTTACCTACCTTTGCTATGGATTTTGAGCTTCACTGTATTCCTTTGTATATATCATAGCTGGCTTTCTGCAGAAAACTCAACAAGTTGCCTACTAATTAATGGTTAAGTTGGGGGGTGGAGGAGGTGGCTCATGCCTGTAATCCTAGCTACTCAAGAGGCTGAGATCTGAGGATTGCACTTAAAAGCCAGCCTGGGCAGGAACATCCATGAGATTCATCTCCAATAAACCACTTAGAAAACCAGATGTGGTGCTGTGGCTCAAGTGGTAGAGCACTAGCCTTGAGCTGAAGAGCTGAGGGACAGTGCCCAGGCCCAGAGTTCAATCCCCATGACTGACAAAAAAAAATAATGGTTAATAGTCTTTTCACAGACAAAGAAACTAGTACTATCCAATAGTTAAATAAATAAATTATATTTGGTAGTTATTCTTTTTTTTTTTTTTTTGGATCCGGTTGTGGGGCCTGAACTCTGGGCCTGGGCGATGTCCTCAGGTCTTCAGCTCAAGGCTAGCACTCTACCACTTGAGCCACAGCGCCACTTCCAGCTTTTTTCTTTTTGCTTATGTGGTGCTGAGGAATCGAACCCAGGGTCTCAGGCATGCAAGGCAAGCGCTCTACCACTGAGCCACCTTCCCAGCAGTAGTTATTCTTTATTGAGTGCAGTGAAGTGTTGTATTTATTATTTGCCATGTGTTCTGTACTGATTCATTTTGTATGCTTAATGTAGAGTCAGGTGTTGAGAATCTCTGGGCTATGGCGATAGAACTGAAGCTTTAATCTGGCAAGCAGAGATGGTTGTGAATGGTGTCTTCTCCAAAGTACAAGTCTGGTGACTCCAGACAACTGGAAAGGGTACGTATGCATCTATCTCAGGAAAAAGGGCATTGCAACTCAAGGTCGCTTGGCTGAACATATCTAGGTGATACATTTTATTTTTAAAGATTGCTTTTTGAGTCATACTTACCACTGAAGAATCCTAGTCACAAGCAACAGGAAAAGTTTTATTTGGCCTCAAGTCTCTACCAGTGTGAAGCCTACGGTTGACACTGCCAAACGTTTCTTGGTAACTTGGCAAGGCAATGTGTTCTATTATGGAAAGGCGGTGGTTAGTACATACGAATTCCTCTCTAAGGTGTCTGGGCTCTGTTAGCACCCAAAGCTCTTACAGTCTATGCTGAGCTCCATTTCTCACCTGGCTCCTTTCCTCTGTGCCATCTCTTCCTGTTGCCCACTCTTACCTGTGGATCAGGAAGTACGTCTTTCTCAAGGGGGCTATCTGTTCTCTGCCTCTCCTTCACAGCTTTATGGAGAGTGCTTCTGAAATGGACACTGTGTTTCTGAGATACACATATATGTCTTTGAGACAGAAAATTCACTGGATGGGGAGAAATGGGTTGGTGTTCTCTAATGATTTCCCTAATTTTTGAAGCATCAAAACAACTTTAAGTGTTGATCCTACTAGAAGAGCCTTAAAGTTTTTAGAACTAGACAGACTAGGATCTGAATCTTAGCTCTCTCACTAACTGTGTGAATGACCCCTCTCAACTCCACCACCGGCTCCATTCAGTGGGGACAGTTACTCATCGCAATCTGAATCATACACCCTCTGTATGAGGTTGTCTCGACCCAAATGAATAGATCCTGACCCTCTGGGTCCCAGTGAGTACAGGGGTTCTTATGCCATTTGAAACTAGTATCACTGATGTTCATATGACATGTTAGAGAGAATAAAAACCCAAACAGGACAACAGGCTCCTTGGGTATATAAGACAAATGCAAACACTATGGAAGAAAGAATGATCCCTGAATTTTGTGAAATTGTTAGGAGCCAACTGATCAACAACCACTGGTCACCAGTTTGAGAACGTAGAGGAGAATGATGGTAGAACGGAGATTTTTAAAGAGGAATTAGCAGGGGTTTGTCCTGTTCACTGTTGTTTCCTAGTGGATTGAAATTTAGAAGTGCTTCTCTTCATTTTGGAGGAGGAGGTCTGGGCGTGAGGAGGGCCGGGTGCAGGTGGAGAATGGTGTCGTCTACCATAATGAAGTCAGGTCTTGTTTCTTTGTCTGCAAATCCAATGCGCAGATGCAAAGGCGGGATCAACACATTCATTTTTAGGGTAATAAACCCATTCAGTAATTCACCTCAACAGACAAGGCAGGCTCTTTTGGCTAATCGTCCCAAGGTCAGGATTACCTGATGCTAATCATCTGATCTGGACAGTAAGTTACAGTAGTTCAAGAGAGAGGTGGCTTGGACTCTCCCCTCCCCACTGTCCCCATGCTCCTGTGGATCTTGGGGTTGCTTTTATGGGACAGAGAGATTTTTCTGTCAGGAAAATATGGTGAACTGAAAAGTCTTTTGTATCTTCCATCACCTGGGGAGAGGGGTTTCAAATCTCCTTAGTCTGGAAGGTAAAGGTGGCTGGAAGCTAACAAGGGAAACCATTTTAAACTTGATGAGCTGAGAATTGGGAGACTATTTGAAGCTCTGGAAAAATCCCAGAAGGTGGCTTTTCTCCCTTTTAATATAAATGTGTGACTAGACTCTAAGAGCTGACTTGATCTATGTGCTCCTGGTGGGTACAAGGCCTTGAAGGCAGCTACTGTTAGCTAAGAGCCATGAGCACTCTCTCTTGAGACAGAGCCAATGATGTGGCCTGACGTTGGACAGGTTTATGCATAGTGCTAGAGGAACTTTTACAATCACCTAATTAAACATATTAGAATGTCAGTTCACAGTGCAAGCACTTTTGCTTAGAAAAATAGGATACTTTCCCCCCCAAATTGTAGCAAGGAATTTCACATTTAATATCAGCAATTTAGAAAGCTTTACATTTTTATTATTAATTCTATATTTTCGGTTTTATTCTCTCCTCCCACCCCCCACCCAAGGTGCTGGACTAAGTTTGCAATATGGAGAAAGAACTTGCGGGCTTCCCAAGCCCCATCATTGTCTTCCCGATTCCTTTCCTTTTACTCCATACTGAAACTGGGCACCCTAGCATTATGGGGTGAAGGTAGGCCCTTTGAGCCTTTGCTGGTGTTTTGGGGACAGGGTTTATTATTATTATTTTTTTGCACACTAGCATTAAAATACCAGACATCAATTTCATTTTCTTTTTTTTTTTCTTGTTTTGGTGTGCTGGTGAAGATGTCAGTATATTCAAGAAGCAGGCTAAAGGCCCTTTGAAAGAATTTTTGGGAAGTACAAATTATGAGGACTCAAGAGAGTTATTTATGATTTTTTAGCATAAATTCCCTTAAGGGTCATCTCTGAAGATGGTTGTGGTTCTCTAAGAAGCAGTAAATTCTGCCTGAGGGAAAGCTTTCCCACCCTCCTTCTTCGGGGGATGGGGAGGGGCAGCCACAGAAATGACACATATTAGGTAATACCCCCCCATTAGACTGCAGATGTGTGAACTAGTTTAAAACTTTTTATTAGAGTTTTTATTAGACTCCAATGCAGTCCCAGCCTCTTTACACTTGCCAATGTAGCCCGTTGCTCACAAGTTATAACAAATTAGGAATACCTAATGCCCAAGCTATTCTTACACTTTGGGGGCAAAAAAAATCCCAAACAAATCATCATCTCTTCTATGAATCTCATCTCCCTCTTAGAAACTGCACTTACAGGCAGAATGGCACTTAAGCCAGGGTTTCATTGTGGCTTTGTAATAACAGTGTGGCTCAATTCTTTCAAGCACATAAAACCCAAGATCCTTTATCATTTTCTGCCTGGCCACAGAATGCCCTCTCTTGTCTTTTTGATGGCCTTCCGATGTTGCTTTGTTTCTCCTTTTTACTGCACGTATGCCTTACCTGACCTTAATACTACTTAAGAGTGCCAAATTGGCTTATCCACAGGCTGGCACTGGCTTTGGATCCCCAAGGTAATTACTGATGAAATAGGGGATTCCCATCCCCCACCCCTCAGCTTGGTGGAAGAGTTCAGATAGAAGAGGACAGCCTTCTGACCTAGGAAGGCACTGCAGCCTGGTTCTTACCTTCAACGTGTTTTAATTCTATGCCAGTGAAACAAGCTTCACAAGCTGTCTAGCTGCCTCGTCTGTGAAAGACATTAATCTCCTTCTATTTAGAGTGACTTACATAGGAGTGAATTAGCACAAACCAGACAGTTCATTTTCTCCATGCTAATGGCATGCCCTGAAAAAGCGTTCATTCATCATCCCTCAAACTATTATTCCTTCAAGTTTTTTTTTATCTTTTTAATTTAATTTAAATTTTTTTTTGTGAACATAGTGTACAGAGGGGTTACAATTACATGATTCAGGTACCAAAATGCAATTGTTATGAACTAACAGCTACACACAAGCATATCTTGGGGGGCAAATGAGCTGACAAGGCAACATAAGCTGGTAGGACATAAAAATGACCTATTTAATTACCATGTCATGCTCCAGCTAGTTAAATTAACCTCATCATTTATGTACTTACTTGTTTGTTTACATTTGTGGTACTGAAGACTGAACTTGAGACCTTACACTTGCTGAGCAAGCCACACTTCCAGTCCCTTTTTAAATTGGTTATATTGAAGATAGGGTCTCACTTTATGCCTAGGCTGTGATGTGTGTCTCCTTGTACCACTAAGGATGCCTTTGTACCCAGCCATTGGCTTAAATGGAGTCTCCAGAATTTCTTTTAGCTAGGTGGTCCTTGAACCTCCAGAACTTCCAGATCTCTGCCTTCAAAGCAACTAGGTTGGCTGGTGCCACCATGCCCAGCTAAAACACCTTTAATGCAATTAAAGTGACAGGAATGGCTATGAATTGGGTAAGAGTTTAAGAAATCCCAGAAAAAATGGTGTAGACATCATGTGTATTTCATCCTTGTCATCTTCATGGAGTCTCTACTATCTGCAAGTAGAAGCCAAAGGTGAATGATTCTCAGTTCTAAGTTTTCCTCATCACATCCTGCTGCTTTGTACTGAGATTTCTTCAGAAGTGATGTGGTTGAATGGGATTGTTCCTCACTATGGAATGAGTTAGGAAGGTAGTATGAATAAAAGGCAGACACAAGCCCTGACCACCGCTATGTCTGAAGCTGCAACTACTAATAACACAAGGGTAATTTCCCATAATATGGGGGTATTGTTGGTGTCAACATCATGTTTTTGCATCCATTGTAGGCAATTGTCCCAAGGTTACAGAGTTATGCTTTATGTAAGAGCCCAGCTTTATGGATGTGATCTTCACGGTAAAGTAGTAACTACCCATCCTCAGTATGCTCTGCAGTTTGAGGTGGCTGTTTGCCTAAATAGGTTTTATATAGATTTACATGTGCATGCATTCATTCTGCTCATAGAAAGTAGTCTGAATAAATTCTGAACTCTTAGAGAGTCAGTTATCCTAAAATCATTCATCCATCCATCATTGAATTCTTCCTCAAAATATTGTTGGAACTATGATACATTCATACAAAGAAATATACAAAGAAGAATCACACAGCTTTCCAAGGCTTTTACAAGTCTGAGAATTGCTAACATGTGGAAATTTATTCAACAAACCATGGCAACAAGTCAAAATTCATTCATTCATTCATTCAACCATTCATTCAATGTGTATTTATTTAGAAAGGATGCTGAATGTGTGCACAGCAAGATTCAGGAAGAATGAATATGATGATTTATGTCACATATGATTTATGTATGCATGAGAGAATTAAACATCTTGGATTCTAATACCTAGGTATTTTATGCTAATAAGGTAAATTATACAAATTGTGGTAACAACTCAAATTAAAGGAATTCTATCATCAGCAACCCCTCCATAATTCTATCATTAAACCTTAATCTTGGAGATTAACAGGACTTTATGTTCTGCCTCTGAAATAGCTTCTTATTTTTTTGTTTTTCTCTCTTCGGTCTACTTACTCTGTGGCTCAGTGAATAGGGAACTATCTTCTCTGAAGCACTATTGTTTGCAGGATAAGTAGGAAATAACTAGACAAAGAGAGGAGAACACAGAAATAATTTCTTTTTGGAATGTGGATATTTCAAATCTTTTCATCTTATTCTCTACTCTTTTGATGATTTGGCTTTGTTGGCCTTTACCAATGTTCACATAGCCATTTATTTGGCTTTTTGGAGGAAAACTAATGTCTGACATTGGACGCCTTTGTGCACACTGAAGTAGGGGCCTGAGGCTGTGCCTGGAGCTCAGGGTGGTTGTCAATGGGAGAAGCCAAGAACGGAAGACCTTTCAGGGCATGCCATGCAAACAGCCTCTACCAGTATGCTCTTTATTTGCAGGGCAACTTTACTTGGTATAATTGCTACATCTATTGACCTACATTGTCCCATGAATGATCTCAATCTATAAATTTTATTTGGTTTTATCCACAACTCTTCTACCTGCATAGACTCCCTCTGGACAACTATGAAAGGTAGAATACCCTGGTAGAGCCTCCATTGATTTGATTCACATCAACTATGTTCAGGGGAGGTGAAGTTGTGTACCTTAAGAGTCTTCTTCGGGTCTCCTATGTAAACTCACAGTAAGTGTCAGATGTTTCCATGTGAATCCCTATATCCAATAGGGATTTTTTTTCATATTATTTAATGTTTCAGTTGAACTCCCAGAGCTGAGAAACATGAATTTAAGTATGTACATTCTAAACACAAACTTTTAACACTTAATAACTCATCTTCAGACCTATTTCCTGTGGAGAAATCTCAGGAGATAGCAATTTGTTAGAGGATGATGTGTTTGGAGGGAATTAAGAAGAAGATGTTATCATGACTCTCTCTGTAAAGATAGGAGGTTCCCCAAAGTGTGTGGAGTCATGGGTAGGATATGAGCGACAACTAAAGAGAGATGACAGTGAGAGGTAATTAACGAGGGCTTAATATACATTCTTTCAAATTTGGATATTCCTAAGAGTTGATGATTCTGCTTTCACCTGCAGAATTCTGAAGATAGTTGATTAAAGTTGCCTGTGGTAACAGCAAAGGAGAGAGGATATACTTAGGCCAATGTAAAAAGGTAAACACAGGATGTTTTTAATTTAATCTGTATCATTTATATTTTCCTTATTATCTTATTAGTTCAAGACCTGAGTTAGTTAACATTAGCCTAGTTGTCACTTTGGGATGAGTAATTCTTTGTTCTGGGTGGTTATCTTGTGAATAATTAATTGGATGCTTGGCTGCATCTATAAACTCTACTCAGTCAGTGCCAGTAATAAGCTACAGTTGAAATAATCAATTTTCTCCAGGCATTGCCATATGTTTCTGAAGGACATATTGACACCTGATTGAGATTGGGTGTTCTAAGTAATTAACAAAACAAGGCAAGCTTTGATTTATTTGCAAAGTTTTGTGATGCAAATGCTCCTCCATTGGCTGATTTCAGGATAACTAAGTGACTCAACCAGAGGCAAAACTAGGAAGAGGCATGCCTGTGGAGGTTCTGTAATGCTCTCACAGAAACAGATGGAAGTAAATAATAACAATTAGGAAGTTTCGAGTTATAAAAGTGCAAAAGTGCTCCATCTTTATGTTTAATACAATGTATTGACTTTGAAATGTACATACTTGAATTTTTAGTAGTGATGGCTTGTATAATTTCTGAATTGCTTTAGTCTTTTCCCATGTCCAGGCCTGTGACAGCTGATGCTCAACATTCTGTGTGTGTTCAACAACCAGGCCCAGTGCCACTGAGGGCCATGGCTTGCTCTGCTATGGGGGAGCTGCTGGCATTCTGTAAGTCTTTTCCTTGAAAATATGCTTGCATTCTCATCTCTGCAAAGAGATCCACAAAGGCCACAAATTGTTGAGTCTAAGCAACAGTTTCAACGTTGTTATTCTCCCCGTGTATACTTTTCTTAAAAATCCCTATTCTTGGAAACTTCCCCAGTACCAATCCCATTCCCATGGGGCAAAACATGACTTCTCCATTTGGATCTGTTTTAGCATCCATTTCCCCCTTCCCCAATACCCCTAGAGCAACCTGGTAACTCTGATAAACATGTTTTCAAGGCCCAGGGGAATGGCTAAAGTGGTAGAGCTACCTCATGCTTGCTAGGCATGAGGCCTTGAGTCCAAACCTAAGTACTGTCAGAAAATATTCAAGATTTGAGATTAAGTTTTGACTAGCATTAACAGTAGGTGATATAAATATACTATATATGTGTATGCATGTTTGTGTGTGTCTATTAAATAGACAGATGTGTAAATTATTTGTGTAAAATTCTGTGTGATGTGTATATATGGTGTAACTCCTATACAGTTGTAATTTAGTAAGCAGTAGTTATTACCGTAGATGGGGTCTGGGATAGAAGTGAAGGGAGATTCATGTTTGTTAGTCTACCCTGTTTACAAATTGGTTTTAACTAGTTGACCAGATGCCAGCCAGCCTTTGTTTCTCTAGCTTTTAAAGTCAGACTCAGAAGTTAGTTCAGCCTCCAGTATATTTGGTTTCATTGACTGTATTTGCTGTTTGTATGCACTGGTCTTTTTAGCCTCTTTCTCTAGTATGATGTTGTTGCCAATACACTCAATACATTCTCCATGTTGTATAATGAGGGTGCTGCTTTGCCTGATTCTCTAAGGGTACTTCAGCAATTGTCTCAGAGAAGCCCTAGTAATGATTGGCATAGGCAGAAGTAGCATGCTAATGTTATGATTGAGTGGATTGTTTTCAGTTCCTAGGGGAGCCTGAGGAACACGGGACTCTGAGGGGTAAGGTTTACAAAGTGGGGAGGGCTATGATTACTCCTAAAATAAGTTATTGTAGAATCTTGATCTGACTTTGCTGTGGAAAAAGGTGGTACTTATAACTGGGCTCAACTAAAGAGTTCACTAGGGTAAAATATATATTCTTGGACGATGTATTTATTTATATGTATATAAATATATATTTAGCTAGCATTTTGTTTAAACATAAAAGAGTACAGAAATTTAGCTCATTTGCAGTCGAAAAAACCCCCAAAGATGTCAGTGAGAGACTGGTTATTTCATCCAGATTTTTCCTAGCTTCAAATATAATGAAAGAAAAACAGACCAACTAATACTACATTTATTTGGATAGGTGAGCTTGGTGATCAGATGTCAGCTCTCAAAAGTTATCATTCAACCTAGCTGCCCAGTTTAATTATTTGCCATTTATTCTTGTTCTATGTTTTAGAAAGAAAAAGGACTTTGTCAGACGTACTTACAGTCTCCTTTGAAAATGTAAGTTTTCCTTTTGCTGGTGCTTGAAGAAAAACTTCCTATTCTCATTAATGTCCTTTCTGAGGTTTTTCATACAGATAAACAAAATATCAAGAAAAGACGGATCAAAATTAATTAGAAATTACAGGAAGTCTTATATATATATATTTCTCAGTATCAATTGTGAATCCAACTTTAAGAACCAGATCAACATTTTGAAAAATATCTAAATCCTTTGAGAGAAATAAACTTCTAAAGTGGTCTTATGTACATAATATAAAGTAAAAAAAAAGGTTCCTAAAATAATATTAGCTTTTATGTCAATTTTCCTTTACCATCAGCCTCTTTCTTGACTGTTTTATTGAAAATTCTACAGACAGTAGCTTATTTTCCCACAAACCTCAGCACCTGAGATTTTTGGCTGAGGGATATAAGACCCAGTAAAACTGCCTATAAAATGTAACTTTATACCATAACTTGCACAATGTTTATAGAATGTATTTCAACATTTGTTTTTTTCTAACAGCAAGTATCTCTATGTGTAGTCATTATATTATAATGGAAACCAAAGTTACTTTTGAAAATAAAAAGTAATGCTTATAAGTTGTATTGTTATATTTTGGGCCTACTAAATGAGAAGTCTAAAGAAGAGAGAACATTCACATCACTTTAGTATAGAACTTTTCTGAGCTGAACCTGAAAAAGAATAATATTTTCTTAGGGTATATTTCATTAGTTTGATTTGCAAGTATAATGGTACAACAGTGGTCCTGATTCTATATAGCCTGAGTTCATGTGATCAACCAGCATGGCTGGTATTATCTCTCCCCAGAACACTGCTTGCTCACATTTCTGGATCTTTGCCTGGAATAGTAGTCCTTCGAGTATCCATTTAGAAGCTTTGTTATCTCTTCTAACTCTTTATTCAATATTACTTTTGCAGATACCCATGATTATTCTATTGCAAATTGTATTATTTTTACTCAGCACCTCCTTTCTCTTTGATGGAGTCATTTCTCTCTGAAACACTATATAATTAAATTACTTGTTATAGCTATTGTGTTCCTCTTCATGGAAGAGAGTAAAATTCATGATAGAAAGAATTTTGTCTTTTTTCATACTCCCCGCTCCCACTGAGATACAGTGCTAGATACACAGTAAATGCCAGGTGCAGAGTGATGTGTAAATGAATTTACAAATCAAAGTAACCACAGGTTACTTCCTTTACATATCTGTGGTATCTGTGAGCTAATTCCTTCTAATATCTAAATGGATTTCAATACTCCTTGTGATAATTTAGAGAAAAATCACCAAAGGAACACAGCCAGTTATAGAACAAGGCAAGGTTGCTGAGAATCATAGACATTTTCTTAACCAAAACAAAGAAAAGAAGAAAGGGAAAAAAATCAATGAATGTAGTATTACTCTGCCAAGTACGACAGAGCTGAGGAGTCAGTATTTGACTCACGCAGTAAATCACTGTGGGTACTTCACCATAATGTTGATAGAGATGTGTGACTTCACTCATTTAATTATCCTTCAGCGGGGCATCTTAACTTGTGAACTTTCTAGATTATAATTTCGAATATGTTCTGGGAATTCATTTCCTTCCATTCGAATAGGAATCAGATACAAAGCATAGCAGCTTGCCACTCAGATGTGTAATTGATCAGAGATTTGGAGAAGGTAATAGTATGGGGACCCACAAGGAGACAAAGGGACAGTTCCTGACTCTTTCCTTCTTCTAGACCTTTTCCTTTTCTCCACCAAGTTCTACTTATTTACATATTTAAGTTCAAAGGGTAAAAAGAAGTATTAGCAGTTTTTTTGTTTGCTTTTGTAGTGCTGAGATTGAACTCAAGATCTTTTTTTTTCTTTTTTTTATTGTGAAAATACTGTACAGAGGGGTTACAATTACATGGGCAAGATAGTGAGTACATACCCTTCCCATCTCTTCCCAGCCTCCCCCCCCCCGGCCCCCCCCCCCCCCAATTGAACTCAAGATCTTGTACATGCATGCCACGCATTGTAATACTAATCTGATTCCCTAATTCTAGGGAGAAGCTTATTTACAATCAGTGAAAATAAGGGAGGGAAAAGATGGTTAAAGGAAAGCCAGATGCTGGTGGCTCACAACTGTAATCCTAGCTACTCAGGAGGCTGCGATCTAAGATTGGGGTTTGATACCAGCTTGCGCAGGAAAGTCTGTGAGATGTTTATCTCTAATTTCTAATTTTCAATATATTATTCCAAACACAAAAGAAGTGAAAGAGAAGTGGGGATTGTCAGTCCTATCACTGATGTGATGAACCCTACTGAACATGGATTCTTCCTGTTTTCATATTTCTACTGTGTGTGTATGATGCTGCTTTGTGTAAAAGTAACTCATTTAGGTCACTTTCTTCCCTCAATATTGTGGATGCCTGGGAGACAAAGGATTTCTCGGACTCTGTTATCATCCTTTCAGTAGAAAGCCTGATTCTGTGCACACATTAGGCTAGCAGTGAGATATTGTCCTGCAGGAAGATCCAGGGCTGTGATAGCTCTTCTTAGGTCCTGTGACATTTGTGTTAATAAGAGAGAAAAGCTATTTTCTTGGCATTGCGGTTTTGTTTGCCCCTGCCAAACATAGAAAGCCATCATGTGAATATTTTTGAACCTCAAAAACAGTTTGGTTAAATTTGGATTGGGAGAGGAGGAGGGAGGTGGTGGTGGCTTTTATTTCTCTCATACCATTCCACCCATCTCATATTAGAACATGTAATTCTGACAGTGCTGACTGTCTTAAAATTTGTGAACAAACTGTCCTCTGGATACTGGTATACACGTGGTTTCTTTAAGGAGCTAGCTTGTAGCTTGTAATTAAATTAAAGGACCAGCCAAAAGCTGCTGAAACAAAGTATAGCCTCAAGGCCATGTTTATGAGTTTCTCAGGCAAGAGGCAGTCGTGTTAGGACTACTATTGTCATGAGTCTGAATGTTTTCAATGAAGCCTTCGCACGAATCATTTGTTTAGTACTTGTCATTCAGTCATGCCCCTTGATTGCAGCCCACTATTTCCTCTCAGAGCTGGCAAAAACAAGCCTAAGAAGAAAAACATTTGGTGAGAGAAGTCCTAGAGTTCTGATTTGCAAGTCGTAGATGATCTGAACTCTATGATTAATTCATAGGGATCCTTGGTCTGGTTCCTGTCTCCAGGGAAGACCACACTGAACACTTGTGCTCGTGAACGAATCAACTGTGTGTCTCTTCTTTTGTGTATTCCTTAGTAGTGGATTTTAGTACCTAGTTGGTAGGGGGTTAACTGTCTTGGTTTGTTAAGAACAGTGCTGGTTTTAGCATTAGAATTCTTTTTTTTTTGTCAGTTGTGGGGCTTGAACTCTGGGCCCGGGCACTGTCCTTCAGCTCTTCAGCACTTAAGCCATGGTGCCATTTCTGGTTTTCTGGTGGTTTATTGGAGATAAGAGTCTCACAAACTTTTCTGCCCAGGTTGTCTTTGAACCAGGATCCTCAGATCTCAGCCTCCTGAGTAGCTAGGATTATATGCATAAGCCACCGGGGCCTGGCTAGCATTAGAATTTTTTATTTTTATTTATTTATTTTAGTTGGTTGTATGGTTTGAACTCTGGGCCTGGGCACTGTCCCTGAGCAATTCAGCTCTAGGGTAGTGCTCTACCACTTGAACCACAGAGCCACTTCCAGCTTTTTCTGTTTACATGGTGCTGAGGAATCAAACCCAGGGACCTATGGATGTGGGGCAAGCACTCTACTACTGAGCCACCTTCCCAACCCCATAGGATTTTCATAACATGGGAAAACTCTCAGTCTGTGACAAACTGGGACCATTTGTCACCTCTACCTTAAATTCTTTATAAATGTTGTGAACTAAGAGATTAGTAGGATTGTATCAAATTATGCTTTAGGTTTTAGATCATAATACTCAAATCACACATTAGCAGTCAAGTGGTGTGCTAAGGATGGTGTGCTGAAGTATTGATTCCCTGTGTTGGTTAGGCAGGAAGGGCTGAGGTGCCTCCAGCCCTCTGTCATTTTCTTCTAGCCATTAACTACCTTTTCTATTATTTTAACCCTGGGGACTCTGAAAAATAGTGCTATTTTCAATGTGTGTGATAATGAGGGAAAAAACTTGAGAAGTACTGTTCAAGACCAACCTGCTAATTTTATGGATAAAACTTAGGTAATGTCTATGAAATACAAACTTGTATCAAGCTAAGGTAGCAAGCAACTGGTTCCACTGCTTTTCAACCACTGTCTGGGATCAACTGATGAAATGCAAAATGAATAACAGGTAACAGAACCCAGGAAGGTAATTTCATTCACATTGAAGGCACATAGGTACACACACACACACACACACACACACACACACACGCACACACACACATACACACACTTAGATAACATCAATAGAATTCACTATATTGTTTCATTCCTGTTTTCAGCACACTCACATAAGTCTGAATGAATGAATCTGATGTTTCAAATCCATGCTTGACTTCTTATATATGCAATACTGTAATTTTAAAGCACATCAGGATATCTGAAAATGTAAAGAAATCAAAGAGTCAAAAGCTAAAATCCAAGTTTCATGACACATAGCCACTTACACCACTACTGAATCCTCCCATCAAGATGTGTTCAAGTTTAAAATGACAACCTACATTACAAAAGTTAAGATGCAAAGAAATGTCTGTGGCCTTGAAGGCATTCCAGTTCCACATGCCCAGTTTTCTTGCTCTTCCTCTTAGGCAGCAAGTAGACAAGAGACAGATTCTGTGTATAAAGTTAGGCCATCACAGATCAGAACTTTACATTGTGCCAAATTTGAAGCCTGCCCAACTTCTGGCTCTTCGATTGCTTAATACATTAGTGGACTGATTCCCATTCCCAGTGGTCGGAGCCCCTGTCCCCATCTGGTGCTAATTGGCACTCTTGTTGGTAGTTTCCAAAAGCAGAATAGAAAGAAAAAGAAAGTATCTTTCTATCCTTAGAAGCTAGAAGCTTAGTACAGGCAGTTTAAAATGTACTAAATTATTCTATGTAAATCAGTTGTTTAGAATCCAGGACAAATTGTTCCAATGAAACCAAATCATGCCTGACCATTAGTTCTTCAGGTAAACTCAGATCATCCTAGGTCACAAAATTATGTCTCAGCCATCATGTTATTCCCCCTCACCCCCTTCCCCAAAAGTAGCTCTTGTCTTAATAGCATAGAATATTCTGTGTGAACCAAAAGTGCAAAGGACTGAGCTAACCACTGCTACCTTGGGTGGTAGAAGTCAAATCTGGAATCTTACCAATTGTGTGATCTCAGACAATTCCCAGAACTTTCTGTTGCCCCAAGTTTCTTTTAACTGCATGGGGAAGGGTAGGGTGATAGAAGTTCCTCTTAATTTTCTCTGGACTGTTGTGGCAAGGGTCGAGTTTCATGATGCATATGAAACAGTTTGAAACCAACCTGAACCTCATCTGAAATGACAGAATCACAGAATTTCTCTTGTTTCTTTACTAACCACAATGGTCAGGGACCCCCTCTGTGGTTTCGGTATAGGAAACAAGGTTGGGAGATGATGAAGTGGCAGAAACAAATTACTGAGAGTGGTACCACAGGGCTGGCTCCTTAGGATGAGAAGACCTTCTATCCCTTATAAATCCTCAAAGATTATGTCTTGTGTCAGGTTGCTGTCTATCAGCCTTGGATTTTCTTCCTAGCTCTCTAGGGATTGACCTGCTGTTTCCAATATCAACACCTATTATTTCTTCACAACACATCTACCTCTCCTATTTTATTGAGGACTCAATGTCTTTGAGGTTTCATAGTGAATTGGATAGCTTGGTCTTAAGAGAAGGGAAACATGTCATTTCTAACAATATATTTGTTATATATATTTTTGTAAGATTTAGAAAAATAGAATTACAGTATAATTTTTTTTGTTTTTTGTTTACATCTAAGAACTATTGTGTTTTATTTACACATTAAAGAAGAAACTGACCTAGAGAATTTCCCTGTTGCTGGAGCCCTGGGAAAATGGGAGAAGAGCAAGTATCAAACTCTGCAGGAAGGTAGGACAAAAAATACCTACACATCCCTGCCGTGGGGAAGCCAAATAAGAAGAGGTAGCCAGATCTTCCTTCCCTTCCCTCAAGGAAGGAAATGCCATCAAAGGCATCACCACAGTTATTATAATTACAGAACTTCATTGACTGGCCACTTCCTGTTTTTCTTCACCTTAGCTTTCCATTGTCTTTTCCTCAATCACCTGTCATCATTGTAAATTGCTTTTCTTTTTTAATATATTTTTATTGTAAAGATACTATACAGAGGAGTTACAGTTACATGAGTAGGTAATGAGTACTGTAAATTGATGTTTGTGATAATATCAAGTGATCTTGACCTCCCTATACTATTCTTAGCTACCAGTACCAATAACATCTCCCTCTTCTTTTCTCTACTTTTTCTTCTTCTATGTTTTCTTCAGGCATCCTTTATTATCCTTCTGCAGTTTAATTTAATACTCATTAGTCTGTGAGAAATGTGATGATGGTTAAAAAATAGTTGCTATCATGAGGGACCTGGAACATCTAAAATATCAGTATGATATACAATAGGGAATTCAGATGTCAAGTGCTAAGGACACAAAGCATGGAGAAATGAACTTCAGAGTGTGGACTTTTGGGTAGGAAAAGGGAAATCATAGAGTCATCTTGGAGAGAATACCAACTAAGCCAGGCCTCAAAGAATACATAATGTTGTAGAGGAGACAAGAACTTGTTAAGTTAAAGGAGAACATCCTAAAGCAAATTTCCAAGTTGATCATCACATATAATAAAAGATCACAAACGTAGTACTACCATGTCCCATTATTGTTTTCCACCTGGCTTTGTTCTGTAAAGATATCAGGCTTCACATAAAACAAAACAAAACAAAACAACAACAAAAAGCCTCTGATGACCTAGGAGTGAGGCCTAGCGTTGAAGCACAGATAGCAGAGCTAAGGTAAAAGTAATTCTCAGGTATATCTTTTCATCCTTTCTTTAATAGTCAAATACAGACCCTCTAGAAAACAAAACGTACTCAACTTGAATAGAAGCGTCAAGAATGTCTTTTGATAACCAGAGCAACCTTACAATAAAGGACACCATGCTCATGCAATAGATTCTTTGCTATGAGCCCCCCAGCGTATGGGTTGTAGTCATGTGGTTCTATTTAATGAAAGTATAAACAGACACCATCCCATTCTAATTTAGAAGAAGAGAAAAGTTAGACTCTTGGTTCTCAGGGCAGTGACTCACTCCTAAGTTTTTAACTTAAGAGAGAGCTTGTGTTGACACGGATATATCATATAGTCGGGTTTGACTTGACTGGTCAAGAAAAACAAGCAGGTCAGGCTAAAGAGAGAGAACAATAGCCAGGACAGTCAAGACACAGACTAACTGCTTGTCTGACAGATGATTATTATTCCTGTTTTGGTCTGTCACTCATGTCAAATAAATCATACCAGTTAAACAGATGCATTTCATGTCCAATATGCTCTTCTAGAGTTCTACTCACCCACCGCATTCTTATGGAGACTCCAGGCTTCTTCTCTTTGGCTCTTTCTCTGTTTCTTCCTTTCCTAGTTTTCTTTCTTATTCTTGTTTTTACTTGTGTGTCTTCATTTCCTGCCGTGTTTTCTTTGTTTATTCCAGAGGGGGAAAAAAAAACAAAAGATTGTGCAAACTTTTCTGAATCTTAACGCTGTTTGCATCTAATTATTTAGAAATTCTATCAGGAATCAGTTCAAGTATTTACATTTCTAAACTAACTTGACCCATGTGTGCACACAGACACACACAGAGTCACATTCAAGGAGAGAGATTTGTAATACTTTTTTAACTCAAATTCCCAGAATCATTTTTATTTGTACAGATGGCTAGAAGTAAGTTATTTGCTGACATTTTCTAGGAATAATTTATTGTTTATTCTTGCTTCTTCATACTGTCATGCATGCTCTGAACAGGAAGTCAGATTCAGTGAACAGGAAATGGGATTTCTGCACTTTTACCATCTCAGCCACCTATCAGCACTTGGTTTATTTTCTCCTTGTAAATCTAAGCATCGTAAGATTGGTCTGTTTGATTTCAGCATTTTAATATCTTACTGCAATTTTCTGAGGCTCACATACCTGATTACCTATTGGTAATCAGCATGGATTTATTTAGACATTTTTCTCTGAGCATGCCTTATGGTCTTCTTTGGTTTTATTTGAATTACACAATTGAAGATCACAATAAAGGCTTTTTGTGTAGTGAGAACAAATTGCAGAGTCTCAAGACCTCTCCTTCCTCCATCAAGACTCAAGTGTCACTTCCCTGTCCCATGTATTCTTATGTGAAATGCCCTGCAACTCTATGTAAACACACTGAAAGTTAGGCCTCCTGTTCCTGAGTGCATCACTGATTGGAAGTAGAGGTTCTTCCCACTTTCCCGGAAACTGCTTTACCAAGCTTGGGGTTCTACTTCTTCACTGGGTCCTAATGGTGAACTGAGTATAAAAGCCTGCTTCAAGTGCTGCCTTCATATCAGTGTTAAGTACCTGACTCTGCTAAGGTATGTGGTCCCCAAATTGTTTAGTTTTTCTTTTATTATACACACACACACACACACACACACACACACACACACACATACACACACACATATATACTATAACATGTATTTAAATATATATTTGGTTTATATGTGTGTATGTATACACACACACATTTGTGTTTTCTCTGGAATAAATGCTCTCAGAAAGGTGTCAAGGAATGGTGGATGCTTAGTCAGATATGCAGGCATGGTGCTGGTGCCCTCAGAACTCCATAGTTGGGTAATAACTTGTACCTTGGAAAAAAGGGATGGCATTTTTCTTCCTGTTATATTTGGCCAGAGGGAATCCAAAACAAAATTTTTTTAAATAAATAAAGCAACTATTTCAGCATTTACTTAGAACTTTCCAGTGCTATCCAAACTAAGCCCAGTGGTGTTAAGATGAGGAGAAATCTAATACTTGCTGCCTTAAGAATGAGCATTTTATCTCATTACTGAGGCTTTTGGACTGAATGAATGTCATCATGCTTAGAGCCTTCTAACCTGAGGTGTTGCTTTCTTCCAGAAATCTCAGTCCTTATGAAAACCAGTTTCTAGGGGATACTTCTTCCTTTTGGTCAGATGTCATCAGGCATATCTAAATCCCAAGCTGGAGTCTTTATTGTAGTTGGGTATAGTTCAAGTTCTTGACTACACTTTCTAATTCCTTGAAGCATTTTCACTTTCTCATCCTGCATAGCTTATCCTGTGTGAGTCCCATTGTAACTTGCCAATATGCTTTTTCATAACTTGCTACGTTCATACCTGGTCTTTCTTATATGATGGTCTCAAAAATGTTAGCTTTTGTTGTCCTCTGTTATATATTTCTCTATACATATTAAGATTTTGAATGGATAGGAGATATCCAAGAATATGATTAATGCTTTAGGTAAAGCTAGTTTCTTCCTTCTCCCTCCCTTCCTCTCACCCTCCATCCCTCCCTCCCTCCTTTCCTTCCTTCCTTCCTTCCTTCCTTCCTTCCTTTCTCTTTTCTATCTCTCCTCTCTTTCTTTTTCTGTCTCTTCTTCCTTTTCTTTTCTCTCAGTCTTTTTCCCTCCCTCTCTTTCTCCTGCACTTTCTCTCTCTGTCTTCCTTCCTTCCTTCCTTCCTTTCTTTCTTTCTTTCTTTCCTTCCTTCCTTCTTTCTTTCTCTCTCTCTCTCTCTCTCTCTCTCTCACTTTCTTTCTTTCTTTCATCTCTGTCTGTCTGTCTGTCTGTCTGTCTCTCTTTCTTTGGGTGGTTAATTTGAGATAAGAGTCTCATGGACTTTATGGCCCAGGCTATCTTCAAACTACCACCCTTAGATCTCAGCCTCCTGAATAGCTAGGATTACAAATATGAGTCACTGATGCCCAGCACAAATTAATTTCAGGTAAAGAAGATGAGAATTATGAATAGATAGTAGAAAGGGAAGTGTACCTCCTTGGGCCACAACACCTTAATGAGCTCAGGCTAGAGGGATATGGCCTATCTCAGGTTTATAAAGAGCAATACCTTGCAATGTTTCTTAAAGTATAATGAGAAGTGGGTCTTCAGCTTTGGGTCATTGGGGTATATTCAAGTGATTTAATACCTGGACTAAAACAGTGCTAAAATATACTAGGGATGTAAGCATGAGACACTAGGAGGATTATAATTACTCAGAATTTAAAAAGACTGGAACACTTTGGTTAACTCAATGTTATGGTTAATTGAAGGTTAGTCAGAAATCCATTCTTATTTCAACACTTTTTGAATAATCCTTATAAAATGCCCTTAGCAAAGTCCATGTAGTAAACATGGACTTTGTAAAAAAAATCTTTCTTTGATGTCTGGGAGTTCTAGAGCCTCTAGGTCAACGCGGCAAACACAAATTTTACTTGAGAATTAGAAGGCAAGATGCCACAGGAAGTTAGACTTTGCCTGAACTAGTCATTTTGTGTTCTCTAGACTGTGTAGAGATAAATCTTTCATCTCAGGTTGTTATTTAATGATTGCCTCTACCCTACTCTCAAAACTAATTTGTAATAGTTTCGTGTTTGAAAGCTGTGCATGAATTGCATTGTGGGAAAATATCACCCCAAATTATTCCCTTCACCTAGCTAATACCTTTTTAACATAATTGGTTTACTTGATTTGTTTTCTTTTCCTTGATTCTAAAAACTTTTCCTTTACATACTAAAATTCCAAGTGTTTAAACATCAATGGAGACACTAAAGTAATATGCATCAGTGAAAAATTACATAGAAGCTTTGTCAAATGAAAATGTGTAATTTCACAGAAGAATAAAAATGTATAGTTTTATTTAGCACAAGGTAAAATGCTTTCTTCTATCAATTAAACACAAGCTAAATTATATTTTCATTTAAGCTTCTAATTTGGGTATTATTTATGATATGACTACTACGTATCTACTTCATTTTATTGTGAAGTTTTAAAAGTTTTATTTTTATTGTTTTGCCTGTCTAGGGGCTTGAACTTAGAAACTGAGTGCTGTCCCTGAGCTTCTTTTGCTGAAGGTTAATGCTCTAACACTTGAGCTACAGTTCTACTTCCATTTATTTTGTTAACCTTATTGGAGATAACAGTCTCACGAACTTTCCAGCTAGGGCTGGCTCCAAACCATGGTTTTCAGAGCTCAGCTTCCTGGGTAGCTAGGATTACAGGTGTGAGCCACTGGCAGCCTGCTATTCTGGAATGTTAAATCATCCTCCTTTTCTGGCTTTGTCCTTTCATCCATGATTTCTCTGGTAGGCAATCCTCTCCACTTTCCAGGAATCCTCCTTCTATCCTGTTTTTCTTTTGCTTGTCTTATTTTGTATTAGTACTGTATTATTGCTTATATTATCTTGTATTATTTTGTTTTGTTTGCCTGTATTATCTTGTATAATGCAGATAGTCTAAATTGGTAAATTTTAGGGGTCCAGAGGGGGGAAAAATGCTATGGAATGAATTGTGACACTCCACACAACAGAGGCCGGACCTTCTGTTGATTTTATTTGTACCTTTGAGGAGACATTGAAGTTGAATGAGGCCACCAGGGTAAACGGCTGCTTAGAAAGTTTGTTCCATTATTTTTTTTTAATTGTGAAAATACTGTACAGAGGGGTTACAATTACTTGGGCAAGATAATGAGTACATTTCTTATCAAGCATTGTAGCCTCCTCCTTTGTTTAGTTTGTTCCATTATTAAAGAAGCTAGAGTACCATATCTTTCTCATTCTTTCTCCACTATGTGAGGACATAGCAAGAATGTAACATCTGAAATCTAGAAAGAGCGCTCATCAGAACCCTGGCAAACTGGCTGAGAACTGAGAAAAAGAATTTCTGAGGATGTTTGTAAATGTTTGTTTTGTGTGGAAGGAAGGAGAAAGGGGGAGGCAGGAGGAAATGAGGGACAGACATGGAAGAAGAGGAAGGGAGGTGAAAGAGGGAAGAAAGAAAGAAAGAAAGAAAGAAAGAAAGAAAGAAAGAAAGAAAGAAAGAAAGAAAGAAAGAAAGAAAAAGAAAGAAAGAAAGAAAGGATAAAGGAAGGAAGGAAGAGAGGGAGGGAGAGAAAGAAGCTAAGAGAAGGAGAGGAAGGAAGGAGGAAAGGAAGGAAGGAAGGAGGAAAGAAAGGAATGAACGGATGGCAACTTTATGTTCCATTTTGTGTGCCTTGTGCTTGGATGGGGATCTAGCATGAGGCTCAGGAGACATGAGTCAATGTGTCTGGGGGACAAGCCTATCTGGAGCCATTTGGAGAGCCTGTCTCTAGGCTGATTGGGATCTTAACACATGCAGTCCCAGAGGCTGCTGACATCCGTGTTATGACCACAGAAGGTCTCAACGTGAAGTGACACTGCAGGGAGGAGAGATGGAAAAATGTTTCTTGTCTCTGAAGAGCCACTAGTACAGCTTCACCTACCACAGGCCCTACCGCCGGAATGTTTAAGTTACATGGGTCATTAAACTTTATTTTTAAACCCAGCACAGTCAGGTTTTCATTACTAACAACCAAAAGATTTCAAAAAAGCAAAACAAAAACCACTTTGAGGAGATTTATAAAACCAATACAATACTTTATAGGCTGTATTCCAAATGTCTTCAACAAGTACCTCTTTCATCTTCATGGCATCCTTACAAGTTGGGAATTGTTACTCAGGTGTTATAAAGGAGAAAATTTGAACAAAATGGTCAGGTGTTGTGTGCTCAAGTTACCCTGGTTATAAGTGATGAGTTCTTTTGACTTTAACTATTATGCTTTTACTAAACTGCTACACCTTGGTGCAGACAAATGAACAAATGGAATATAATAGACATCCCAGAAATAGAACCATACATATGTGAAACTTTAATGAGGGCAGAGGTGGCCTGGCATTTCAGTGTAGAAAAGAGGGATTATCCAATAAAAGAAGCTGGAAAATTTGGTTGTCTATTTGGAAAAAAAATGAATTTGGATCCCACCCTTACACCATACCCCAAAATCAACTCCAGATGGATTAGGGACTTAAATGTCAGAAGCAAACTTTAAAACACTTAGTAGAAAAATATAGGTGGATATCTTTCCAATCTTGGGTAGTGAAGGATTTCTTAAAAAGGCACACAAAGTACAAACCATAAAAGAAAAGATTTATGGGCTTGACTTATTAAAATGAAGAAATTCTATCCATTGGCAGAATTCTTAAAGAAGGTGAAAAAGGAAGCTACTACCTAGGAAAAATCCACTTACAACATAAAATTGACAGAAGTTTATCATCAGGAGCTGTAACAATTCCTGTGAAAGAAAGTCAAGCACCTCAATAGAAAAGGGAGCAAAGAAGGAGAAAAAAAGAGAGAAAGAAAACAGAAAAAGAAAGAAAGAGAGAGAAAGAGAGGAGGAGAAGACATTCTAGAGAGGAAAGGTGTATATTTATAAATGTACCAGCCTTTTAATAATATATACAACAAAGAGTGAATCAACATTACTCTGGTTATCACTTTGTATGTATATTACAATAGTTAAGAATTTAAACTGTTCCACAAACTGGACAGTTTTGATATAAGATTTCTTTTTTTTTTGGGTCCGGTCGTGGGGCCTGAACACTGGGCCTGGGCGCTGTCCCTCAGCTCTTTAGCTCAAGGCTAGTGCTCTACCACTTGATCCACAGCGCCACTTCCGGCTTTTTTCTTTTTGCTTATGTGGTGCTGAGGAATCGAACCTAGGGCCTCAAGCATGCAATGCAAGCGCTCTACCACTGAGCCACCTTCCCAGCCCGATATAAGATTTCTTATAGCTTGCTGCATAAATTGATTAACCGTTGGACAACTACTTGGCATTGTATCTTTCTTTCTTTCTTTTTTTTTGGCGGGGGGGGGGGGGGGGGGGGAGGGGGGGGGAGGGGGGGGGGTTCAGGTCGTGGGGCCTGAACTCTGGGCCTGGGCGCTGTCCCTCAGCTCTTCAGCTCAAGTCTAGGGCTCTACCCTTTAAGCCATAGCGCCACTTCCAGCTTTTTTCTTTTTGCTTATGTGGTGCTGAGGAATCGAACCTAGGGCCTCAAGCATGCAATGCAAGCGCTCTACCACTGAGCCACCTTCCCAGCCCGATATAAGATTTCTTATAGCTTGCTGCATAAATTGATTAACCGTTGGACAACTACTTGGCATTGTATCTTTCTTTCTTTCTTTTTTTTTTGGCGGGGGGGGGGGGGGGGGGGGGGGAGGGGGGGGGGGTTCAGGTCGTGGGGCCTGAACTCTGGGCCTGGGCGCTGTCCCTCAGCTCTTCAGCTCAAGGCTAGTGCTCTACCCTTTGAGCCATAGCGCCACTTCCAGCTTTTTTCTTTTTGCTTATGTGGTGCTGAGGAATCAAACCCAGGGCCTCAGGCATGCAAGGCAAGCACTCTACCACTGAGCCACCTTCCCAGCCCGGCATTGTATCTTTCATAGTTAAACTTTCATGTGCTCTATCACATGACAATTTTCAGGTGTGTATACCAAAGAAAATGTTTCTGTTGGTGCACCCAGAGAAACATAAAAGAGTTCAAACCTTAAGAGCAGGTAGCAAATCCTTATCAACAGGGAGACAGATAAAGAAATTGCATATTCTGGGATTTATTGGTTCCACATATATTTTTATTGTAAAAATACTGTAGAGAGGGCTTACAGTTACATGAGTAGGGTAATGAGTACATTTCCTCTCAAGCACTGTTACCTCCTCCTTTGTTAACTCTGGGATTTATTACAGCAGTGAAATAAATGAACTATAACCACATGTGATAACATGATGCTGACTGCTATTGAGTTCTCAGGTGAACATTACATGATGGCTTTTAAGTATTCAAAGATTGCTAAAATTAAATAGTACCAAGCAAGAAAATAATACGAATGTAAAATTCAGCTTGTCTGGCTGATGCAGCATGGTAATGAGATTGGAGAAAATCATATAAAGGGTAGCTTATATTCTAAATCTTGGAGAGTTGGTGTTTGTTGTCATTGTTGCTATTTTTGTGGGTTTTTTTTTTCTGGTCCTGGGGCTTGAATTCTGGGCTTTGGTTCTGTCCTTGAGCTTCTTTTGCTCCAGGCTAGCACTCTCTACCATTTGAGCCACAGTGCCACTTCTGGCATTTTCTGAGTAGTTTATTGGAGATGAATCTCATGGCTTTTCCTGCCCAGGCTGGCTTTGAGCCACAGTCCTCAGATCTCAGCCTCCTGAATAGCTAGGATTACAGGCGTGAGCCATCATTGCCTGAGAGAAAGTTGGTTTTTATGTAAATAAAGTAATAAGCTAAACTTTTTTTAAAAAAAGATTAAATGAAGACATTTTAAAAAATAAAACAAAATACCACATGGCTCTACCACTTGAATGGTTCGACTGGAAGAGACCCTGCTTAGCAAACATAAGATCCTGAGTTCAACCCCCAATAATGCCAAAAATAAAAAAAAAAAAAAAACATTTATATACCAACGATGGCAGTTTCTTTTTTTTTTTTTTTTTTGGTCCGGTCATGGGGCCTGAACTCTGGGCCTGGGCACTGTCCCTCAGCTCTTCAGCTCAAGGCTAGTGCTCTACCACTTGAGCCACAGCGCCACTTCTGGCTTTTTTCTTTTTGCTTATGTGGTGCTGAGGAATCGAACCCAGGGCCTTGAGCATGCAAGGCAAGCGCTCTACCACTGAGCCACCTTCCCAGCCCAACGATGGCAGTTTCATCTGCAAAATGGAGTTAAGAAAATTACCTATACCAGAGGGTTATTATGAAGATTAAGATTCTAAAAACAATTACCTGGGAAATTTAAGTTTTAAAGTACTATTTGTGAAAGACAGAAATGGACAAAGGGAGACAGAGACAGCAAGAGACATGCAGAGAGACACAGAGAAGAAATAAAGGAAAGAAGAATGGAAAGAAAGACTGATGAGTAATAATTTCTATATACTTCATGCTTATTATTAAAATATTAGCTCAATGCCAAGGGATATCAAAGGGTGTAAATGAGGGTAGACCTAATCAAAAAAAATTCTAGATGAAGTAAAATTGGAAAGGTGTTTTTTTTTTTTAAATATATGTGTCCCTACAATATAAATACACCAATGTATTCATTTACTAGTTTAAAAAGTCCCAAGTTCTATTTTCAGAGTGGAACTTAGTTGCCATGATAATAGGAGGTGACATTTGTTTGATTTTCCTCTCTTGAGTTGTGGAAGAATCCTATAAACTCCTCTATAAATAACTAAGCAGAGGCCGAAAGGTTTCCTGTAACTTTGAGGGTACAGCCAGTAAGCTCTGAGGGTAGTGTGAGTGTTGGTTGAATCAGCAGTGCGACAGACACTGCTTGGGGAATTCCACCTCCTCCAGCTAGGTTGCCTGGTCATGAGTATCTTATGTGGTTTTCTTTTTCTTTTTTCTTTTCTTGTCGGCTCTCAGTAGTAGTACTTTAAGAGCCAATAAACATAAAACATTCCACCAGGGGCCTTCGAATCCCAGAGGCAATAATTAAAGCTCAGCTGCCTGGTTAAAAAAAAAAAAAATCCCCCAAACCTGTCCAGTTGTTTTTAGAACAATATGAAACAACACAACTGAACAATACAAGGACAGGTGTCCTCATCTGTGAACAGGGGACAGGGCCACAAATACTTCAATTGGAGCAAAGCTCATACATTAATAAACTTAAATGGCTTAGATACAATGCCTAGCAACCTGTCTGCCATATTCTGTTTAAGGTGCGGTGGAGAAGGAAGGAAAGAGGAGGTATGAGTTGGATTATTAATGGAGTATGGTCCATAGGCAGATATGGATTACTTAGACTACAAAATACATAAGCAGTTTACACTTTTCTTGCTGTATTACCTCAAAGCTACCATCTTCCATTTTTCTTAGCTTTGATGGCTTTCTCCTCATTTCAAAGCTTCTTGGCCACCCATAAATTAGACACTGGGTCCGAATGTTGGGATATACATGCATAGACCCCTTTTCCCAACTTCAGTTATCTTATTATTACAAAATCTCCTTTTCAGCAGTCCATGAAGATCTGTTGAGTAAAAGAAAACAAGACAAAGCAAAACAAAACAAATGCCTTGAGCTGTTTTCCTATAATAAATAAAAGTCCAAGTAGTAAAAAAAAATCACCAAAATAATTTTTTATTTACATCCATTTTCTCTCAGGACTATAATCTCCTTGTTTGTTTGTTTCCCTTTGAACAAATATGTATCAGGAAGACCAAGAAAAATATGTAATCTGGTTCCTTTGGTCAAACTTTGAGAACTGACAATGCTTGTTCAAAGTCTGAGAACTTCCACCCATTTTGGTCCAGGAATATTCTTTCCCTTCTCCATCCTTTCCAGCTACCCAACTTTGTGGAAATACCAACTCATGGTTACAAATGGAAACTTGTTATTAAAAAAGAAATCATAGTATAGGGACAGGTCTACCCAAGAATCAAAAATAAAGTAGAATATGAGTCAGGGATAGAGTCATTCAAAACTGAAAGCCCTTGTTTGACTTTTCAATCCCAGGATTTCTCTTCCTTTCAAATGGCCCATCCCAGAAGCCTAGTGTGAATTGTGTAAGAAGCATGCTCCCATTTGGATCTTTAACAACTCCATCTGCTTTGTGTTTCCGTATAAGTGATATTTAGTTTGCCCATCATTAAAAACAAGTTTTTAAAAATCAAGAGGAGTGGGTAATCCAGAGTGCATTTTCATTTTGTGTGTGTGTGTGTAGTGGAATTCTGGGGAGACCATGGGATCTCTCCACATCATCAAAACCTTCCTCCTCGCCCCTTGTGCAATATGGTATCTGCTTTACCAATCAGAGGGAAATTTATCACATAGGATTTAGGGGGGATATTTATGGTGCCCATGTGATCAGTGGCTTTGCCTGGTGAGATGTCAGCTATTCTCTTCAGAAGATAAAAGGCCACAGCTGGTGAGATGATAGAAAAGGGACTGTGTCCGGATTCTTAAGCAGAAGCCTTCGTAAAAGAAGAGAGTTGCAAGCAGCATCTGCTTTTCTTTCTTTTCCTTCTATGAGCAGATGTGGAAGTCAATTAAATAATACTGCTTAGTTGATTCGGGACAAGGGGGTGGGGCATGTGTTTCCAGTAGGTGGAGAAAGACAGGTTTCCAAACTATACCTTAGGCATGTGGTCTAAGCCCTCTGACCTGCACAGAAGGGGATAGGATACTGGGTCAGGGCAAAGCAGGTATTTAGCTGGGTGGATTTTTAAGGTTATGACATCCTCCTGATTACAGGACACAGAAAGCAGCTATGTGACACACGTCTGTTGTGATCTTGTAAATGAGCTTTATGATTCATGATGTCTAGGACAGGGAAGTTCTTGAATGTATGTTTCTTAGTAAGCAATGGAGTAAACAATTTAACCACTGGAAGATAAGATTATACAGCGTGGTAAAGTAATGCTGAAAAGAATTGGACTCACCATATTAAATTAAAAGAATTATTAAAATGACTTCACATATAAAAGCAGTCTCTAAGTACAGATCAACAGATAAAGGTTAATCACATTGTTAACCTTATAACTTTCAAGATCCTCCAATGCTGGCACCGTTGACTTTCATTCTTAGCCCCCTACAGTATCTTGTCCATAGAAAATCTTCAACAAATATGGGTGAAATTGCTGAATGAAAAAATAGTTCTTCGGTCTTCTTAAATGACTGAAGAATGCCAAATCCACAAGAAAAGAAAAATAAAATAAGAGAATAATCTGCTTCATGAATAAGGTATTGATCATTTTGCACTAAAATTTCCATTTGTTCATGTTTCAGAACATTCCGGAGTTTTCCAGAATCATTTTAAACAATTCATCCTAGGAGTCCACGAGGCAGGCGTTTCTGCTGACTGGATAGATGTCTTTTCCAGCTGGTCCATGCTGCGTTCTCTAAATTCCTCCTTGAAAGAAGAAAATGACTGGGATGCAAGATATCTGACCTACAGCCTGCTCATTCTCTGCGTGACTCAATCTTTGAAGTCTAAAGATAAAACTCATCATGAATCACAAAACTTTCCTATAATCATGAGGTCAAATATCCCAGGGAACTTCAACGACTACACAGACTGATGGTGAGAGAGCTGGGCCCAGCTGCGGTGGCCTTTGTGACACCGAGCCCCCTCCCTGTGGCTAAGAGGATGAATGGACCAGCAGGAATAGAAAGCAATGTCTGGTTGATCTTGAGCTCTTGAGTCAACGTAGTCCCTGGCCTTCGGACTGAGGGCCAATGACTGAAGGTTGCTGGAAATTCAGGGCTGCTTTATCCCAAGAAGCATTTTCAGTAGAAGTACCAATCTGAATGAAACAAAAGGTCTATCCATTGCTGTATGGAACGCTGCTCAATGTGTGAGTGTTCAGCACCTTCGAGAAGACTTTAATATCATGCCTGAAGCTCAAGTAAATGTAGATTTCCAAGTGCTAATTTCATATTCTGCAAAGTCAAAGTGCAAAGGAAGCTCTAAGGGAGTGTTCTCTCTCTTTTCTTCTATGAGAATATGGATTCAACTTAATTCAACTCCGAAGCATTTATTTATTGTGTGTCCTTTAGGAAAATGCAATATTATCTTCACAAAAGAAAGGAAGTGGCAGCCAAAGTAATATAGAAAGTAAGACAGGATGAGAGAAAGGATAGAAATAGAGGAAGGAAAAAAAGAAGGAAGGGAAGGAGGAAAGAAGGCAGGAAGGCAGGAGGGAAGGCAGGAAGGAAGGAAGGAAGGAAGGAAGGAAGGAAGGAAGGAAGGAAGGAAGGAAGGTAGGTAGGAAGGAGAAAAAGGACAGAAGGAGAAGAAGGAAGGAAGGCAAGAAGGCAGGAAGGCAGGAAGGCAGGAAGGCAGGAAGGCAGGAAGGAAGGAAGGAAGGAAGGAAGGAAGGGAGGGAGGGAGGGAGGGAGAGAAATAAGAAGGTAGGAAGGAAGAAGAAAGGAAGGGGAAGGAGGATTCTACTCTTACCCAGTTTATTTCAAACAAATCTCAACCTTATTTCATATGTAAACATTTTAAATCTTATCTCTAAGCTTATCTCTATGCTTTACCTGCCTTGCTTGCTTATGAGAGGTCTCTCCCTGTAGCTCAGGCTACTCTGAAATCAAAACCCTCATGCCTAAGCCTTACAATGCTGGGATTACTATGGTGTATAACTGCCCTAACCCTAGCAGTTTAAAAAATAGATCAGTTGAACTTTGTGTGCTGTGTGTGTGTGTGTGTGTGTGTGTGTGTGTGTGTGTGTGTGTGTGAGAGAGAGAGAGAGAGAGATTCTTGTTTCTCCTCTTCCCTTTTCTCCTCTAGCTCCTACTCCTCTGTTGCTGGAAATGAAATCTGTGGCCTTGTGGGTCCTAGGTAAGTGCTCTACCACTGAGCCTTATTTCTGTCCCATCTCCTCCATTTTCATACTAAAAATACTAAAAACCCACAGATAAATTTTAGAGTAATGATATCAATAGTGCTCCAACAATGTAATTACTATAGTGTGTGTGTGTGTGTGTGTGTGTGTGTGTGTGTGTGTGTGTGTGTGTGTGTGTAAATGTTCTATATTATTAGGGAAAATTCTACTAAGGATATATATGTGTATGTAGTCAGTTTTGTATTTTAAAAATCATTTAAATAGCTTATGTATAGCTATCCTTCGAGACAATATCTAATTGGGGTTACTTATTTTAGTTTCCTTTTTTTAAAAAAATTTCTTCTTTAAACATTAATGTTGTTAAATAATCATGAAAATATTTAATGATTCTAAGCACGAATGTACAAAGCTCATTTAATCAGAGAACTCTACCTTATCATCTTGTCCTTTATTCTTGTCTCAACATGCCTTGTTAAAACCACTATTAACATTTGTTTATGTTTGTCCTTCATTTAAAATACATATGCAACAGTCCTATATATATGTCCATGTGAATGCAGAGAGTATTTGTACCCTCATGGTCTTTTGTAGATTAGTAATAGAGTTCAGAGAATTTTTTTTCCTACTTTTACTTTTCCTACTTCATTTAATGAATGATCCTGGAGAGCATGAGGAAGACATAAAGCTAGTTTCTATTCCATAGCATCTACCACATTCCATCATGTGAACTTACCATAGCTTATTCAACTAGAACTCTAGTAATGGACATTAACAATTCTGAACCTTCTGTATTTCTGTATTTACAAGTAGAGCCATACCGAGTAGCATCATACAGATTTCATGTTTTAATTTTTTGCCAGTATATCTATAGCATAGATAGGTTTTTATAAGTGGTATTGCTGAGCCAATTGTCCCATGGCTATGCAATTTTATTAGGAGTTGTCAAATTTCTCTCTATGGAGGTTGTATTTTATTTTATTCCTATTGACAGTGCAGAACATTGTCAAATTTCTGGCTGTCTGACAATCTGAGAGGTAACAAATCATATCTTGGAATACTTTTATTTCCATATTCCTTTTCCTATGAGCAATTTTAGGCATTTATCTTTTCAAATTATAAAGAGTCACATATTTCTTTTTCTGTGAAGTCAATGTACCTACTACTTGACATTTTCTTCTGTTGGGTTGTTTTTACTTCTCTATTTTTAAGTGAATTATTGTATAAGTTGTAAAAGTCTGTTTCATCTTTGGTGTTCTTTCTGGCCATATAGGAGGTTTCATATTCTTTTTAAATTTTCAATGTAGTCAATTGTTTGTCTTATTGCCTTTAGATTCTGGGATAATTTATCTAAAGGTAATTTATCTATGTTTGTTTTAGCACTTGTATATTTTAGATTTAATCATTTATGCCGTTGATTGGTTTTACATTTAACCTACAATGGTAGGAAGAACAAGTATAATTTTATTTTATTTTCAAGGTGGCTAATCGTTCACCCTGAAATGTTTATTTAAAACTTATGTTTTTGTTTTTTGCTGACTTGAGATACTATCCTTATTGAATACCATTTGTGTTTGAGTTTAGTTTTGATTTTTCTTTTCTGCATTATTGGTCTATTGACCTTATTATGCCCTCATGCTCTACCATTTAATTAATGATTTTATAATATATATCTTCATATCTAGTGGCATCCTTCTTACCCAGGATCTTCTTAACAGTTATCTCTGTACTTACTTTTTCACTTAAATGGCTTCAAAACTAGCTAGTATGGTCATATTTATAGAGTGATATTGTTAAACTATAAATGAATTTAGGAAATATGAATATCTTTAAGCTTTTCTTCTAAGAGTGTGATATGTCTTTCTATTTACTCAAATTTATTTCATTATGTTTCAGTAACCTTGTATATTGCTGTACAGGGTAGATATTTCTTTCTAAATTTGTACTATCTTTCTTTTTCCCTTCTTGTCTACTTTATTTTTCTCTTTAGTTTTTATATTTATTTTGTATCTTCTATATATTCCAAGTGTTGATTTGGTCTCTATGTGAAAGCTATTGATTTTTTTTTGTATTTTATTTTTATAAGCTCCTTTTTAAAATTAAAATTCTTTGCTGCCATTTTCCTATGTTATTTTGGCTTGTGCAAAGTTACATCATATCCAGATATAATTTTACATTTTTTCTTTTCTCTTCCAGTATTTTAAAATATGTTCCTTCTTTACAAAGTTAGTTTAAGTTGGAGTTCCTTGCTTACAACTAATAATGGTAACCAAAACTTTAAAACTGAAGAAAGGTGAAAACAAATTCCAAGCCTACCTCTAATTTTCTTCACTAAAGCTTTGTTTTACCTTTCTCTTGACACTATGAAGAAAATAACATGTGATTTAAAGTCACCTTAACATATGGGAAAGGGAATATTCCAAGAGTATATTTGGTTCACAGCAGAATCTAGATGCTCAAATGATGTCCACAGGGTTCTCCATTTCTTTGTATTGACTCTGATCATCTTTGCATGTTGGCTTCTTTTTTCCTGTTTCATATGGATCCCACCATTGCAACCGGGACTATAGGTGTAACCATTTTAGTTTCTAACGTTTCTTTATAGTTTTAATCTCAGGGACAAGATATTTGACAGAGTCCCTTCAGGAAAGTTTCAGTAATGATTCTTATTGGTTTTGTTCTTCCTTGAGTCCAATTATGTAGCTTCAGAATGAAATGTACCAGAACTTTTGGAATTGCATTACAGAGTGGCCACACAACAGCTACAAGACCTTAAGTTGCAACGTGAATGCTTTTCTCAACATCAAGAATAATGATCTCTCTCTCTCTCTCTCCCTCTCCCTCTCTCTCTTTCTACATATATATGTATATATATCCATAATAGCAGACCATGCCATCTCATTAATTCCATGAATTTGAGTAGATGTCAACTAAATAACCATTCTTTCATAGTGTTGAAATCTAAGGGGATTCACGCCATTCTGATCATTTTAATATATCTAACATAAGGGTTAAGAAATAAGAATTGTGTGTCTAAGTTCCTTTAAAAAGTGCCATTCACAAAGAAGAATGTGAATAAATGTTAGGAAAGTTAATATGTCATAGAAGATTAGGAATATAGGGAGAATACTGTAGTTAGGTAAGACTGGGTGACATGTTATAGAAGATACAAAGGTTGAAATGAGTGGTTCTTTCAACAAAGTTGCATTGAGAATCTACACACTGGTTATTAGAAGAGAAAGACCACTGTGGTCCTTAATAGACTTGTGATCTTGTGGAAAAGTTAACAATAATTCCATACTATCCATATTCTTAAAGAGGGTTTTGCAAAGATACACAGCAGTTTGAAAGAAGAAGAGTAATGGGGGATCCTGCAGAAATTATTAAAAATGCCCAAAGAACAATGGGTATAGAGTCTCTATCTTGTAGGTATGTTTGTGAGGCAAGTGGCCAGACTGGAGTAAGGCTTCCACCACCAGTATCTTCCAGGTGGTAAATCAATGCCTTATTCCTCCTTCTTGCTCTCTTCTTCTTTCCCTATTCTTTCCTATAGGAACTTCTCAGGGTTTGAAATTTCACTTTTTTATCTTAGTTGTTTTCTACTGTATAGTACTTGATTCTAATCACAATGATAGAAATGATTTCATCTTTTCTTCACCCAGGAAGACCCAGTGGCTGCCACACAGAGCCTGATTACACAACAGGTAATCACTTTGTATCTGTGGTAGCAGAGAGTAAAGGAAAGAAGAAATAGATGTTTTCTCAATGAGGGGCATGAGGTCCAGATTATCTTTCCCAGCACTGTGTCACTTTGGGTACTGTAGAGTGAGATCTCTTTCCTAAGAACACCCCTGATGACCACATGGTTGTGTTACAGACTTGCCAATCTTCCCTCTCCAGTAAGGCAAGTTAGAAATCTCCTGCTTTCCTGCTGGACGATAACTCTCTATTCATCAACACATCCATCCATCACAGAAGCATCTTGGCAAGCTAAGTTAAGCTTTGACTAAACTGGGACAGTACCTGTCATTCCATCTTAATAGTTGAGGAAACAGAGTATTGCTGAGGGAGAGGACATTTTTCAGGTAGAGAAGGCTGAGCCTCTGGCTCAGGAGCTTTAATGACAAGAAGACAATAATTTACAAGAGTGTGTTAGTTTAGGGATTCCAACAGCTGTTCTGGCACCAAAGAGACTCAGAGGAGAAATCTTTGCTTCCCTGTTATTCGCACACATAGGAGCCAATTCTCTCCTCAAAGGCTTAGGCTGATGTTTATTGTCCAAGTTTTAGCTTTATCCACTGTAGCTCAAGGGTTCCAGAGGCCTTTTATGGGATTCCCAAGAATAAACAGCATTTTAAATATATTTTCTCAAAGGTCAAGCCTTTGACCCAAATCTGAGGACTGAAGGAATTTCTTACACCAATAATTCTGTTAGTGCCTTAACTTCATATCATATCCTTTATTTCAAGATTAAAGAAGTAATCTTTTCTCACATTCACTTTTGTTGGCATTGAGAAAATATAGTCCTACAGAAATGTAAGAATGGAGTGACAGGAATAAGCCAGATTATGAGATTTTTAGATAAAGCACATCTTTTTTTTTTTTTTTTTTAGTTGGTTGTGGGGCTTAGACTCTGTGTTTGAGCTCTGTCCCTGAGCTCTTTTGCTCAAGGCTACCACTTTAAATCCTTGTGCCTCTTCTGGTTTTCTGGTGGTTAATCTGGTCTCACAGATTTTTCCTACCTGGGCTGGCTTTGAAAGGCAATCCTCAGACCTCAGCATCTTGAGCAACTAGGATGACAGGCATGAGCCAACAGCAACTGGTACAAGTTTTGTTTTGTTTTTAATGAAACAAAGTTTCACTTTTCTTTCCTAGCAGTGTTTTATGGTGAGATTTAATAATTATAGTTCAGAATCCTCATAGAAGTGTTTCTGGGACATTTTCCTATTTATTAATAATTGATCTACTCTGAAAACCAACAAGTGATTTTGAGGACCCAGGAGTTAGTAACTGATTTGAGATAGACCTTTTAGGTGGAACTAAAGTTTATCCAATGCATTTATTTGAAAAAAAAAAACATTTGGTAAAAATCATATCAGAGCTAAATTGCAGGTAACAGGCACAAAGTGAACTAATTTCATCAGAAAGCTACATTATATGGCAGAATCTGGTAAAGGAAAGGTTGAGAATCTCAGGCTCTACGCTAACACCATGCCACTGGATGCTGGAAACCTACTCCAGTGGCCACAGAAAAGCCAAGGGTATTCATAATTGTGCTTTTCAACAGAACCCTGACTGTTTCATGACCCAGTCTTACTTAGGTGCATATGGTGGAAGCTGGTTTCATTATGTTGCTTGACTCTAAGGGAATCTGAAAAAAACACTCATGTTGCTAGATTTCTGGTTTCTTCCATATAGAATGGGGTTACTTGCTTATTTATTTATTTATTTATTTATTTTTTACCATATATGTGATCAGCAGCATGGGGATATTTAGTAGTGGTTCAACCAGATGAGTGGGAGTTCTTTGTTTCTTAAGTCCTGTTAGTTTTGTCATATCATCTAACATTTTGGATTTAGCATCCACTTATCAGGGAGACCATGTACCATTTGTCTCTTCGTTCTTGGCTAACCTCGCTCAACATGATTCCTTCTAGCTCCATCCATTTCCCTGCAAATGCCATTATTTTGTCATTTCTAATGGCTGCATAATATTCCATTGTGTACAGATGCCACAATTTTTGGATCCATTCATCTGTGGTGGGGCATCTGGGTTGTTTCCATATCTTAGCTATTGCGAACAGTGCTGCAATAAACATGGAGGTGCACATGTCCTTGTATATTGGTTCCTGTTGTTCAGGGTAGATGCCTAGAAGTGGTATGACTGGGTCGTAAGGGAGGTCAATCTTTAGCTTTCTAAGGACCCTCCAGACTGCTTTCCAAAGTGGTTGTATAAGTGTACATTCCCACCAGCAGTGTAATAGGGTTCCTCTTTCTCCACATCCCCTCCAGCATTTGTCGTTGGCTGATTTGTGGATGTGGGACATTCTGACTGGGGTAAGGTGGTATCTCAGGGTTGTCTTTATTTGCATTTCCTTCACCACCAGGGATGATGAACATTTCCTCATGTGTTTCTTTGCCATTTTTATTTCTTCATTTGAGAAGTCCCTCTTTAGTTCCCTTGCCCATTCAGTAAATGGTTTGTTAGGTTTGGGAGGGATTAGTTTCTTGAGTTCCCTGTATATACAGGATGTTAACCCCTTGTCTGATATATTGCTGGTAAATATTTTTTCCCAATTAGTTGGTTGTCTTTCTAGCTTAGTTGCGATAGATTTAGCTGTGCAGAAGCTTTTTATTTTAAGGTAGTCCCATTTGTCGAGTCTCTCTCCAACTTGTTGTGACCCTGGGACTCTGTTCAGGAAGTTCCTTCCTGTGCCTATTAGTTCAAGTGTCTCTCCTACTCTGTCCTGCAGTAGTTTCAGAGATTCAGGTTTAATGTTAAGGTCTTTAATCCATTTTGAGTTGATGTTGGTGCATGGTGATAGGCTGGGGTCCACTTTTAGTTTTCTGCATGTGGCTGCCCAGTTTTCCCAGCACCAGCGGTTGAAGAGGCTGTGTTTCTTCCATTGTATGTCTTTGGCTCCTTTGTCGAATATCAGCTGGCTGTAGGCCTGTGGATTTATTTCTGGATCTTCTATTCTGTTCCATTGGTCTTCGGGTCTGTTTTTGTGCCAGTACCATGCTGTCTTTGTTATTATAGCTCTGTAGTAGAGTTTGAAGTTCGGCATGGATAGCCCTCCCATATTGTCTTTATCCCCTAGAATTGTTTTGGCTATTCTAGGTCTTTTGTTGTTCCATATAAATTTTTGGACTGTTTTCTGTATTTCAGTGATGTACGTCATTGGGATTTTAATAGGAATTGCATTGAATTTGTATATTAGTTTTGGAGGTATTACCATCTTTACTATATTGTCGGCCTATCCAGGAGCATGGGAGGTCTTTCCATTTCCTAGTGTCTTCTGCAATTTCTTTCTTTAACTTTTTATAGTTCTCATTAAATAGTTCTTTTACATCTTTGGTTAGGTTAATTCCTAAATATTTTATTTTTTGGGAGGTTATTGTGAATGGGGTTGCTCCCTTTATTTCCCTCTCTTCCTGTACATTATCAGTGTATAGGAAGGCAACTGATTTTTGTGAGTTTATTTTGTATCCTGCTATTTTGCCGAAGTGATTTATGATTTCTAAGAGTTTGGGGATGGAGTTTTTGGGATCGTGGAGGTATAGTATCATGTCGTCTGCAAAAAGGGATAGTTTAACTTCTTCTTTCCCTATGTGGATCCCTTTAATGTCTTTTTCTTGCCTTATTGCCCTGGCTAAGGGTTCTAGGACTATGTTGAAGAGGAGTGGAGACAGTGGGCATCCTTGCCTTGTTCCTGATTTTAGGAGAATTGGTTGTAGCTTTTCCCCATTAAGTATAATATTGGCTATTGGTCTGTCATAAATGGCTTTTATTGTTTTTAGAAATGTTCCTTCTATTCCTATTTTCTCCAGAGCTTTTAGCATGAATGAATGTTGAATTTTATCAAAGGCCTTTTCTGCATCTGTGGCGATAATCATGTGATTCTTGACCTTGGCTCTGTTGATATGTTGGATTACATTTATTGACTTACGTATGTTAAACCATCCCTGTGTCTCTGGGATGAAGCCTACCTGGTCATAGTGTATTATTTTTTTTATGTGTTTCTGGATTCTGTTAGCTAGAATCTTGTTAAGGATCTTTGCATCTGTGTTCATCAAGGAAATTGGCCTGTAATTCTCCTTTTTGGTTGGGTCTTTGCCTGGTTTGGGGATGAGTGTGATATTGGCTTCATAGAATGAGTTTGGGATAGCTCCCTCCTTCTCTGTTTCTCTGAAGAGCTTGAGGAGTATGGGTATTAGTTCTTGCTTAAAGGTCTTATAGAATTCTGCTGTGAATCCATCTGGTCCTGGGCTTTTTTTTGTTGGAAGACTTTTGATAGCTTCCTGTATCTCATTATAGGATATTGGCTTATTTAATTGGTTAACTTCTTCTTTGCTCAGTTTGGGCAACTTGTATTTCTCTAAAAATGCATCCATTTCTGCCAGATTTTCTTCCTTTAGAGAGTATAGCTTTTGAAAGTAGTCTGTTAGAATTGTTTGGATATCTTGGGTACGTGTTGTGATGTTTCCCGTGGCATCCCTAATCCTATTAATATGGGTTTCCTCTCTTCTTTTTTTAATTAATCTTGCCAACAATTTTGTTTATTTTTTCAAAGAACCAGCTTTTTGTTTGGTTTATTTTGGTTATGGTTTTCTGATTTTCTAATTGGTTAATCTCTGCTCTTAATTTGGTTATCTGGCTTCGTCTAGTAGCTTTAGGTCCGATTTTTTCTTGTTTTTCTAGCTGTTTTAATTGCAACATGAGATTATTTACTTGGTCTGTCTCCATTCTCTTGATTTGGGCACTGAGGGCAATAAATTTGCCCCTCAGGACTGCTTTTGCTGTGTCCCACAAGTTTCTTTGTGAGGTGTTTTCATTTTCATTGAGTTCTAGGAAATGCTTTATTTCTTCTCTGATCTCTTCTGTTACCCAGGCCTTGTTAAGGAGTGTGCTGTTCAATTTCCATGTATTAGAGAAATTTCTGCGGTATGCTTTGTTATTGAGAGCTAGTTTGATTCCACTGTGGTCAGATAGGATACAGGGGATTATGTCTATCCCTTTGTATTTGCTTAAGTTCCTTGCATGAACTATGATATGGTCTATTTTGGAGAAAGTTCCATGAGCTGCTGAGAAGAATGTGTACTGTGTTGTTTTAGGGTGAAATACTCGGTAGATGTCAGTTAATTCTGCTTGAAGTATGGCCTTAATTCGGTAGCTTCTTTGCCAATCCTCTGGTTGGTAGACCTGTCCTTTGGTGAGAGTGGTGTGTTAACGTCTCCTAGTATTATCGTATTGGGATCTATTTTTTTCTGTAAGTTTGAGAGCATTTGTTTGACATATCTGGGTGCACCAATATTTGGGGCATATAAGTTGATGATGGTTATATCCTCCTCTTGGATTGTTCCCTTTATTAATATGTAGTGTCCATCCTTGTCTTTCTGTACTGATTTTAATGAAAAGTTTATTTTGTCAGATATCAGGATAGCTACACCTGCTTTCTTACTGGGGGCATTTGATTGGTAGATCCTTTTCCACCCCTTCACTCTGAGTTTGTTTGTATGTTTGGCTGAGAGGTGGGTCTCCTGAAGGCAACAGATGGATGGGTCTTGTTTTCTGATCCAGTCCTCAGTTCGTTTCTTTTAATTGGCGAATTCAGCCCATTTATATTAAGAGAAAGTATAGAGAGGTGCATTGTTGTCCCTGCCATTGCTTATTTATTTATTTATTTGTGTCACTACTGGAGCTTGAATGCCTGTGGTTCACGACTGTATGCCTAGCTACTCAGGAGGCTGAGATCTGAGGATCCCGGTTCAAAGCCAGCCCAAGCAGAAAAATTCATGAGACTCTTATCTCCAAGAAACTATTCAGAAAAAGCTGGAAGTGGTGCTATGGCTCAAGTGGTAGAGTGCTAGCCTTGAGCACAAAGAGGCTCAGGGATAGAGCTCCGGCCCTGAGTTCAAGCTCCATGACTGAGCAAATTAAAAAAAAGGACTGTAGGATAGTTTTTAAAAGCTAATAAATAGTATCTAATGTGCTTGATGTGTATTTCTAGGTTCTATGCCACTTGGGAGACAAAACGAATAAAAACCAATTCCTGTTTCTAAGGGGGCCTATCATCTCATTAGGAAGACATGAGCAGAGAAGTCTACTCAATGCTGCAGGCACAGGAGATATACGAGACCCAGTAGCATGTAATACTTTGTGCCTGGGTGTTCAGTGCTTCTCTGGGTGACCTTGGACTGACTCAGTTCTCTCCCTTCTTCTTGCTTCTGGGTCTCAAGAATATTTATCAAATATGCTTGGCGTACAACATCTGAAGACAAGGACTGACTAAAGGGAGCAGCCTTGGCTCTACTCCAGTACCCCCTAGAAACAGGATGATGTCCTTCTGTGTGTCAGCACAGTGGGTCATGTTACCCCTGATACTTTATATCCCCATGTGCCTGTGTGAGGTGTGGAAGGAGATGCTTCCTAGGGTTCTTCATCTGTTGTGCAAGTGGGATTTACACAGAGATTCCATCATCCCAGTTGGCTTTTCTGATCCTTGAGGTACCAGCATTCCCAGGACACCAGGCTTCTGTGGTTTCTTGCTGTCTTTGTGGAAGTGACGACAAGACTACCTCCTGCAACCTGGGGTGTATCAGAATGTTTTCCTGCTAGACTCCAGCAGGTGGTAAAAGTATTTCTCAAGACGCAGTGGGATAAAGCCCTCTGTGTCCAATAGACATGCTTCATACAGGGTTTTGGTTATAAATATGAAAATGGATTCTTTGAAGAACTTAGTTTCTCAAGGTGACATATATGCTACTATTGAAGGGAAACCCCTAAAACATGAAGGGAAGTTAAGGAAAGACTACAGATGATCACTTAACTTCTTATGTGACCCTTAATTTCCTATACGGCCCCTCTTCTCCCCTTATCTGCACTTACCCAGACAAAGGAGCTGGGTGAGTTGCTTGGGTGAAGTTAGTCATCAGGCTGCTAGCAGAGTAGACTGGCACTTGGAAATCCTGAGGAAATTTACTGTTAGCACTTTGAGTCACCAAGCAGCCCCCACCTCTCTCCACTCCCTCAGTCTGAACCTGGATCTTGTTCAAAGATGCTTTCCCTTCCCTTTGACTTACCTTCTGAATTCATTTTGGAAGAATCTACCAAGATCCTTTGAATCCTACAGGAATGTTGAACTCAGTGAAAAGCAATGCGGTTAAGAAAGCAAGTAATAAGCTGAAAGATGTTCCTTGGAAGTGGCTAGAGACATCAAAGAGATTGATGAATCTGCATTTCAAAAAGCCATCAGGGGGTCCCATTTTAGCTTACCTCCTTCACATCCAGCTTGGCTATTCACTGCCAGAGATATCAGAGTAGGGTATGAATGTAGTTAGCCACAGGAAAGAGATTTAAGGAGTTTTGTCTTGCATCAAAGCTTATGAAAAATTGTTACTTTTATTAGCAATAGAATATAGTTGTAACATTCCACAGGAGTATCTACTATATTTCAGGTACTCTGCTTAATTAAGTACTTCGTATGCATCGCATATTTTAATCATCACCTGCCCTATTCAGACAGATAACATTGATCCCGTTTTATGGCTTAGGAATTAAGGGTAGAGTTAAGAAAGGAATTGAAGTCTTGATCATCGGCATATTGAATGATCAATATCATTGCCTTTAAGCCATACTAGGTTGAGAAGGAGTGGTATTAACTTAGTTTCGAAAACTAGTTTTCCAAGGTAAACAAGAGAAGAGAAATGCTGTAATTGGCTGGTGTTCAGTTTCCATTGAATCATGGATTACTAAGTAATTGTCAATTGATTTGAGTGCAGAGGAACACGCAAAACATTGTGTCAATATGTCAGTGGTAGAGCCACAAAAGTTGCCATAATTATATTACAAAATTTGGTTGAAGGGTCACCCAGACTCTACCCCAAAATATTCAACAGCAAGGCACATGCTGTGCCTCAGGAGACAACTATTTTGAGTTGATTCAAATTTATGTGTCCCTGTAACATATGGAACATTAATCCAGTATTTGTTGCTATTTTTATTCTCTGTGACAAAAATGTAAAATAAATCCAATCTTTTTCCCACATGATAGACTGAAGGTGGGCACTGGTCCGTGGCCTAACTAACTCCATTTTGGCTCTTTCTGCTACTTTAACTCCTTTGAGACTCTCTGTCTCTCTCTGTCTCTGTCCTCTGTCTCCGTCTGTCTGTCTCTGTCTCTCTCTGTGTCTCTCTTTCATTTGCTTGCTTGCTCACTTGCTTGCTTTACTACAGCAACCTTAGATTGCAGGAAGGACAAGACATATTAATAACATCTTTAGGTCAAGGGACCAAAATGATTCCTAAATAGCAGCAAGACAGACCCAAAATTAGGACAATTATGTATACTAATGAGGTTCCCCTTTGGAGCACGAAGGATCATCACTTTGGAACTAGATTTCTCACCGCCCCTCTCAAGTAATAACAATATCTGAACTCATTCTGGAACCCAACTGAGATAATGATCACTCAGACCATTGACCTTATCAAGGTTACCTACTCTGTAAGCAACGTATCCTGCAATCCCATCTTTTGACTCTATTTTCTATAAAACCTCAATGTTTCTATAAGCTCTTTGAAGATAACTTTTGGACATTTGATTAAACTTTCTATTCTTTGCCTTCACCAATGCTGGTCTCTAACTGGTATCTGTGGACAGGTGGCCACGGCTAGTATTTAGGATTCTTAAAACTAGAACATTTCCCCTTAAAACTCCAGTTTCAAGACCTTCAGATAGTAGCTATTCTTTTTCTCTTCCCTCCATCATTCTTCCTATGACATGGATTTGATCATTCATATTCTAATCTCTCGCCTTTAGGTATATAGAAGTCCCAGTCCATTTGTGTATAAGATCTCTAAGAGGGGCTGAGAAGGTGGCTCAGTGGTAGAGCGCTTGCCTTGCATGCATGAGGCCCTGGGTTTGATTCCTCAGCACCACATAAGCAGAAAAAAAAAAGCCAGAAGTGGTGCTATGACTCAAGTGGTAGCATGCTAGCCTTGAGCTGAAGAGCTAAGGGACAGCGCCCAGGCTCAGAGTTCAGGCCCCACGACCGGACCCCCCCCCCCCAAAAAAAAAAAAAAAAGATCTTTAAGAATCTTTTGGAGACAGATATATCTGACTATTGCCAGGACCTCCCTCACATATAATATCTAGATAGAGATAATTATAATTTATAGTTATATAAATCCTGCTGGCAGATGAAGGTTGAAGAAGTCTCAGAGATAAGGAGACCAGTTGTGACTTTCTCCAGAGTTGCCAGGTTCTTGTCACTGTCAGGGAAAGAATTCAGAGCAGACAAGGTAAGCATTGGTAGGATGTTTTATGGGAGTGAAAGCACAGAGAGCCCTATTTCCTGGGATTCTGTAAAGCTTGTCTATGGTATAGAGGGGAGGAGTATTCATGAGTTAAAGAAGGGAAGAGTTGGGGAATTCCAGAAATGAGTCGATTTTTCCCAGAATCTGGTTTGTTCCTTCTTTCTGTCCTTAGAGTTTTCAGACATAGCGTGGTATCAGATACATGATGGAGACAGTCAATTTCACACAGCTAATGACAATACAAGATGTTATTCCAATGAAGCTCAGGACAGTTACCAGGTATCTTGGTTGGCCATGTTGGTCCCAGCTAATTTTTCTTTTACTGTTTGGATGGTCACATGATATCTTACCATATTGTGCAAGTCTTTTATCAGCCTGTAGGCAGCTTGCCTCTCTCTACCCCTCCCTTATTCCTTTCTTACTGCCCTCAGAACTGTGACTTCCCTTAGTTTGCACACCTACTGCCTCTTTAAATATTGTTTTGAGTTGAACTGAGTCAACAGAGCTCTAAGTATCCTTGCTGACTATAAAGCCACAGATCAAAGGGTGACTAGGAGGTAAGGCACAGGAGCGTGGGTTCTCAGGGCTTTTTCATCCACTTAGCCATTCCTGTTTACACTGCTTATTCATTCATTTACTCATCCTTTCTACAAGAACTTAGTGACTACTTAAATCCTTTAGTTTGTATAACATATTTTGGTGGGCTGCATGTGGAGAAAGAAGACACTACTCTCTGTCTTCAAGAAACCTATAATCTAGCTAAGGATGGGGAGAAGAACTACAAAACAAAGTAAGTTCTCAAAACATTCACATAATGAAAAAAACAGAACTGAATGAGGAATCTCATGTTGTAGACAGAGTTTTGACAGAAGCTACTCACATTGTCACCTCTCTAGACCTCCTTATTTTAGTGAGACCTTTGTAGTTTTTAGATTCTTTCCAGGTTCTGAGACTCTGTACTTCTAAGTATATGATGACTGAATTCTTCTTGAGAATTACATTTTTTTTTCTAAAAGTAAATTTCCCATTAGGGTAAGTATCATGAACACCTGATATATCTTAGCATATATTTATTGAATGGGCTAAAGAATCCAAGTTAAATAGTGCAATGAAATATACTGCTTCTTGGTTTGAGCTTGAGGTAAAACCAAGAAAGCCCAAGGAAATCCTAAAATAGGTAAAAGGATTCTTATTCCAGCAGTTGCTGTGTGACTTTCATATGTGATGACCCCGAAGTAGATCTATGCAGTCTTCATGCTCAGGTATAGAGATAACTCAATATAGTCTTGCCTATGCTGTGAGTAATGGGTGAGATCTGAAATACAAGCAGGGCACATGTTGCCTTTATACTCCAGATCTTTACATGCACCCCACCTTGACACCCATTTTATTCTTTTCTCTTCCTCTAAAAAGTTTGGTGGTCCACATTGGAAAGTTTAGTTGGCAAAGTAGAAGCACTAGAAACCCATAAAACACTGACTTTCCTTTTTTTTTTTTTTCTTCAAAGGTAAGGTAGGCATAGTCCTTGGCAATATTTTTTTTTCCTCTTCATGAGGTTAGACTTCTGGGTGTAAACACAAACAATAAACACATACTAATACCTATATATGTACATATATGATTCTCAGAGGTCCTGTTAGATTTGTCTTTACCAATTATGGGTACATATAAAAGAAGAATGAAACGGTAAAAGTATTGATAGAAATTTGGAGAGAAAGGAAAATATACTGCCAAAAGAATAAGAAGATTATGCCAGAAGGGGCGAAATTATAAAGGCATGTGGCAGATGAGTTTAAGGGAAAAAATACCCAAACACATCACTTATGTGTAGGCTGTTTGTGAGCTGTTGACTGTTAACCTGATGAATGATAATTTGATACAAGCGATAGCCACTGTAGGACCTTTAGCCATAGTAAAAATATGTGTGCCTATATTCAGTATCCTTACAAGATTTTTCAGCTTCTTCAAGTCAGGTTAGATTGTGGTTGAAAGATTGTTCTTTATAGATAGCAGTGGTAACAGGTCACTGACAAAAATTTAGTGGGATGGTGACAAGCTATTTTCTACACTATTAGAGATGAGATGTTGTTGCTGAAAATGAGATTATTTAAATGATAGTTGGAGTAGGTATTTGAAATTTGCTAAGTTTTGGGTTTGAAATAGCTTAAATATTGGAAGGAGTGTTTCCCTGGCAAACTGTGACTCTCAATAGAATTCTTTAGGGAAACTGGGAAATCAAAGTTCATGCAACTTGGAAACACTTATGCAAATGACATTTTGATGAGATAACCATAAGTAGATTGGGAACACATGGATTAAATCTTGCACTGAATACCGGCTGATTTAAGGAGTAATGTCCAGTATGGTTGATGTCATGAAGTTTGGGTTTTGCTGAACTCACTCTCTTTGGAAGATCAGTTTAAGGCTGTCATCAGATGTATGTGATTGTGGGCTGTTTACAAATCTGTTGTATGGTTTTAGAGATTTCAGAGTGCAGCTAAAAGTCTTCCAAGAGACATGGGATGGTGAAGGGCTGGAAATCTTTTTTTTTTTTAATAGTTGATACCTGCCGGAATGTCAAGGTTACAAGTATACTAATTTATGAGTTTGTGTTTACAAACTGCAAGATGCAAACATAAAGGGGATCCAAATAGGGAAAGAAGAAGTAAAACTCTCCCTCTTTGCAGATGACATGATCTTGTATTAAAGAATCCCATAGACTCCACTCCCAAATTACTCAAGCTGATTCAAAACTTTGGCAAAGTAGCAGGGTATAAAAGTAACCCTCAAAAATCAATGGCTTTCTGTATGTCAACAATGAGAAAAGTGTGGCTGAAATTAGGGAAGCAACTCCATTCGTAATAGCACCACAAAAAAATAAAATACCTAGGAATTAACTTAACCAAAGAAGTGAAGGACCTCTATGATGAAAACTTTAAAAACGTGAAAAAGGAAATCAAAACAGAACTTAGAAAGTGGCAAAAACTCCCATGCTCCTGGATTGGAAAGATCAACATCGTGAAAATGGCAATACTTCCCAAGGCTATCTACAAATTCAATGCGATACCTATCAAAATTCCAACCTCATTCTTCAAGGAAATAGAAGAGGCAATCCAAAAATTCATATGGAACAATAAAAGACCCTGAATAGCAAAAACGATCCTCAACAGAAAGAACAGTCCTGGAAGAATATCAATACCAAATTTCAAACTCTACTATAAAGCCATAGTAATCAAAACAGCTTGGTACTAGCACAAGAACAGACCTCAGGACCAATGGAATAGAATTGAAAATGAACCTACAGACCTATAGCCATCTAATCTTGGATAAGGGAGCTAAAAAAATAGAATCGAAGAAAGACAGCCTCTTCAGTAAATGGTGCTGGCAAAATTGGTTAAATACTTGTAGAAAACTAAAGCTAGATCGTTATATATCACCCTGCACCAGAATCAGCTCCAAATGGATCAAAGACCTTGGAGTCAAAGCAGACACTCTGAAAACATTATAGGATGGAATAGGAGAAATCCTAGGTCTCCTTGGCACAGGCCGAAATTTTCCTAATAGAGACCCAGAAACACAACAAATCAAAGAAAGGTTGGACAAATGGGATTGCATGAAATTGCAGAGCTTCTGCATGGCAAAGGACATAGCTAGCAAGATCAATAGAAAGCCCACGGATTGGAGAAGATCTTCACTAGCCATACAACAGACAAGGGTCTCATATCTAAAATATACCTTGAACTCAAAAAATTAAATCCCCCAACAACAAATCTTCAAAGAAACAACTGCCCAATAAACAAGTGGGCTAAAGACTTAAAGAGAAACTTCTCTGAAGAGGAAAGAAGGATGGCCAATAGACACATGAAGAAATGCTCAACCTCCCTAGCCATCAAAGAAATGCAAATCAAAACAACATTGAGATACCACCTCACCCCAGTTAGAATGGCTAAAATCAAGAACTTTAATAACAACAGATGCTGGAGGGGATGTGGAGAGAAGGGAACCTTACTGCATTGTTGGTGGGAGTGTAAACTTGTTCAACCACTTTGGAAAGCAGTATGGAGGTTCCTCAAAAGACTCCACATAGAGCTCCCTTATGACCCAGCAATCCCACTTTTGGGCATTTACCCAAATGTTTACAAACAAGACCACATTAAAGCTACCAGCATGACTATGTTTATTGCAGCATTATTTACTATAGCTAAGATATGGAACCAACCCTGATGCCCCTCAGTAGATGAATGGATCAAGAAAATGTATATATACACAATGGAATTCTATGCTTCCATCAGAAAGAATGACATTGCCCCATTTGTTAGAAAATGGAAAAGCTTGAAAAAAATCATATTAAGTGAAGTAAGCCAGGCCCAAAGAAACATAGGTCCCATGGTTTCCCTTATTTGCAATATCTAGTATATGTCTGAGTCAAGCAGAAAAGGTCAGATAAGGTGATGTTAGGGAAATGAACCCTAAGATGTTTTTTTTTATGCGATTGTTTCTAACGCATCTATAAGATTATTTCTTTGTTGCTTTATATGTCCCTCCCCCACGGTATAACCCCTGCTTTCACTGTATTTGATGTCGGTATATTTTGTGGAGGGGAAGGGGGAAAAGAAATGGTTTAAATAGGGATACAGGTGGACCCATTGCAACAATGAGATGTACAAATCGTTATGTCGAAAACAAACTTTACAACTTTTGTGGGGGGGGGGTCGGGGAGGATTGGGTTGGGGGGATGAGGGGGAGGATGGGAAGGGATGGGAAGGAGAAACAAAGGAGGAGGCTACAATGCTTGATAAGAAATGTACTCAGTTTCTTGCCCTTCTAATTGTAACCCCTCTGTACAGTATTTTCACAATAAAAAAAAAAAACTGCTCTGGGACACAAACTCTGTTGGATTTTATTAAGTGGAAAATTTGACAATTTCTGGTTTTCCTACAAAATGCAAAGTACAATTTAAAGGAAAACATTCAGACATTTCTAAGTGTACGCCCATAAGCAACAATTTCCATGCTGTTCCACCACTAGGAAAAGAAGTAATCATGGAAGAGAAGGAAGAAGTAGATGGTGAATGAGCTTCTCCAACCAAGTCTCCCTAACACTGGCAGTGTCACAAGGCCACCTGGAGTGTCTGTGATCTAAAGGAGGGAGAGCCAATGATGAAAGACTAGATGGAACAGTTTCTAACTTTCATATGTTTAATTGTAAAGCAACTCAGGACAACTTCCCACATTCACATTTCAGAAAGCAAGGTGGCAATGTCTGAGCACACGCATATGATTCTATAGTGTCTCGTTATACAATTTAAGTGCTCCTCCATACATTGAAACATCCTGGCATTTAAAAAGAGGTGGCAACTGAATTCCTAAATTCCATGTCTTCTCTAAATCAATCTCTTCTCCCGCCCCCCCAGATGTTTACAGTCTGATTATACTTAGTATGTATAAAGAACCTTTTTGTCTCCCATTAGAGTTCAGCATTTTTACACTGTACTAGGCAGATGCAACATCTACAAAGCACCAGGTGAGAGTCAGATCTGGAGTCATTCATACAAGGATATTTGTTAGCATCAAAGAACTGCTCACCTTGGTCCTATGTAGGACCAAGAAGAAAATCTTAAAGGCTTTGAGGATGTGTGACACTTACTTGCACAAAATAAGCAATTATTTTAAAATATGGTTGGTATTAATATCATGGTATTGGAAGGCAGGAGTGTGAAGGCCTTGAATCCCAGTGTTGCTCCTTCCTAGCAACAGTTCCTTGGGTGAGATAATTCGCCCCTCTGAAACTTAATTCTTCATCTCCAAAGTGAAACTATAAAAGATCCTATGTGATGGAGTTGCTGTGGTAATTGATATAAAAGAAGCAAGATCTTGGAGATGCACCCCAGTTAATAAATACTGCCCCTTACTGCTGCCGCTACTGCTGCTACTGTTGCTACCTTGGCAATCGTGATGATTTGTATTTGTGTGTGTGTGTGTGTGTGTGTGTGTGTGTGTGTGTGTGTGTGTCTGTGTGTCTGTGTGTCTGTGTCTGTGTTTGGATCCTGGGGCTTAAACTCAAAAGTATGGGCACTGTCCCTGAGCTTTTGTGCTCAACCTAGAACTTTACCACCTTGAGCCTCAGTGCCACTTTCAGTTTTCCAGTGGTTAATTGGAGAGTCTCACAGCCTTTCCTGTCCAGGATGGCTTAGAACCATGATCCTCAGATCTGACTCCTGGGTAGCTAGGATTACAGACAGGAGCCACTGGTGCCCGGCTGAGGGGAGCATTTTCTCTTTTTAAAAAGTTGCCCAGGCTCAAATGAAAGCTTCTCCTTTATGAAGTACAGTGGCCAGCTAAGGGTCTCAGAAGCATACTTCCAGTTAGTGAGAATGGATTGTTTCTATCTTATCACCAAGTTCTTTTTTGGGGGGCACAAAGCAGAGTGACATGGACCTCTGTACACTTTGTCCTGTCACACTAGGCTTCTTTTTTGTTTATGTGTTAACACCGTATTCTGCTACTCTGGGGAAATTTTTATCTTTCAGGAAGGAATCGATTAAAAGGAAAATCAATCCAAAGTTCCTGGTTCTCTAGAACAGGAAGATGGTGGCTGATTATGACCCAGGGCCTAACTCCAGCTACCACAAAGTTGTGTGTGACACAACTTATTCAGTTACATATGACCTCTAGCTACAGTGATACTGGGTTGCAAGAGTTGAGAAGTTCCAGAAATTCTAAAAACTTACTAGGGGTCCTTTTATAGAAAGCCTCTCCTCACTCTTATTTTAGAACATCCTCCTAAAAGTGTGATAGCTTATCTGAGGTAAACTGGTGAATTGGTGTGTCTGAGAGGTGAACCTTGCTGACAACTTTTTGTCAATATGAGTGTGCCAGCTCCCTGAGTGATTCCTTAAAAGCTCAGAAAAGACCATGTTACAAATCCTTCTGCCAACCTGAAAAGGCACAATCAAGTCTTGGTAGATGAAAGAGCAATGCATCAAGCACAAATCATGATTTGATGAATAATGAGTATCTACATAAGATTGGTGAACTTCTGATTTTCTAGATCTTTTAGTTTTTCTAAATCCTTTCTTTATTGATATTATTTTGAGTCACTGGTTGAATTTGCCTGTGAAGGAATCAGTCCCATCTGAGGTTTCCTGGCCATTCCTCTTCATCTCCTATTGGCTCATGCATAGTTGTCATGGTGATAACACTCACACATCTTGTAGAACAAGAGATTCTCTGAATTCATTGGCCTTCCAGATGAATATATATATTTGAAGTTAGAGTTTTATGCACAGACTATTATGTAATCAATATTATGACCAAGACATAAGATTGTTCACTTTCAACAACAAAACTGTCTTAGAACTCCAAACCTTGTGAAATATCTACCTGAGATTTGAGATTGTTTTCCTGAAATCCTTGAGAATCAGAGGATTGGGCTGTGGATGCAGCCACAGCTGACACCAGGCCTTCTTCCAGGGTTCTTGGGTAGACCTCATATTTTGTTCACTCACATTCTATTTTCTTTTTTTTAATATATATTTTTGATTGTAAAGATACTGTATAGAGGGGTTACAGTTACATGAGCAAGGTAATGAGTCCATTTCCTCTCGAGCATTGTCACACATTCTATTTTCTTACAATGCTATCACTGACTTTTCTCAGAAAAAAACTATCAGCCACTGATTTAAGTAAGCCTTTATGTTAATATTATTATTAAAGGGTTACACCCTGTTCACCAAGTTGTGAAATATTTCAAATCTCATTGGGAAGTTTTTCTTGTTTATTGGCCATGTCAAGTAGCCAAGTAAATTGTTTACTTCTCATTTGAACTTTTATTTAAAAATCCAAATTTCACAACCAGTTCAGATTTCCCAAGGGGTATTTACTTAAAGTGGAACTTTTATTTAGAAATACTTGATACATTACTTAATAAAAAGAAGTGAATTGTACAAATCAAAATTTCAGGATAAATTTGAGGTTCTCTGGTTATTTGAAAAAGAATTCCACAGATATTTATATAAAATCCAATTCCCAAAGGTACTGTAAATTCTAGAATTTACTGTAAAGGGGATTTATAGTTGGGGAAAAACAGAACAAGGCCATAGCAAAATAAAAATACATGGTTTTAATTATTATACTTTTTTCACTCAAGATTTGGTTTTCTATAACATGCCAATATTTCTTCTGTAGGGGGTCAGCAATTTCATTAACAATTGGCAAACCCAATCCTATAAAGGCAACATTTCCAAATTATAAAGCAAATTGCTAGATAAAAACAAGGCGATTGGTAAACTACTGGAGAGATTTGAAAAAGAATTAATATTTGAACTGCTCCAAACTAAACTGTACATTATAATATTCAGGGGAATGGGTAGGGATTTGTGTTTTCAAGAATAGCATCCAGCGTCAGTATGGAAACTGAGAATGCCCTTGATTTTGCAATGCAGCTGATGTCTTTATTTAGTGTTATGAAAAAGCAGAAGATATAATCTAAATAGGTACAAATTATTAGAGTAACTATTTAATTTACTACCTTGTCTCACAGAACAGTATCTCCTAAAACTTTAGGTGGTGACATTAAATGCTGAACACTGTATTTCTGAATTTCCTGATTTTTTTTTTTTGTCAGTCATAGGGCCTGAGTGCTGTCCTTGAGCTTCTTTTTGCTCAAGGCTAGCGCTCTCCTACTTTGAGCCACAGCACTAAGTCCAGTGTTCTGGTGGTTAATTGGACAAAAGAGACTCACAGGTTTCCTGTCTGGTCTGGCGTTGAACTGTGATCCTCAGATTTCAGCCTCCTGAGTAGCTAGGATTATAGGCATGAGCCACTGGTGCCTGGCTGAAGCCCTTGAATTTTAACAAGGTCATTTTTCAAAGCTTTTGGGGGTAACAAATAAAATGTTAACACTTGTTCGTTTTTGTAATGCATATGTTATCTTCTTTAGGGGTTGGTGGTCTATATCCCTTGTTCTCCTGCCTAAATCTATGGTTCTCTCCCTGATGAAAAAATGATGGCTTTTGTGAACTTTGTGTGGCTACTGTAGATAATAAATGAGAAGGTAGAAGAAATGGTTGGACTCTTCCCCAAGCGAGAAAAGCTGGTCCTCATGGTTTGGGCATCAATTTCAAGCCTGACAGGTAAAAAGAGGTCTTAGCATAACAATGAGGAGCTGTGACTATTGCTTAATATTTTAAGAAGCTAGCAGTAGCTATTTCTTTCTAGAACCTCCCTAATTGTGCAACAGAGGCAGAACACTCTTAACTTGCCTCTTCCTTCCTTAATATTTTCTCCAGTAAAGGGGGGGGGCGTTGGGGGGAGTGGGAATCAAAGCTAGAAGACGCACTAAAATAGGAATGCTTGGCTTCTATCAAGGCTGGCAGGACAGCCATGGAACTGCTCATCCTCTTAAATCCTAAGCACAGACTACCAATCTCTGGATAAAAGACTGAAATTAAGAAAAATGGTTGAAGACCAACCTGTGCTAGTTCTTAAATTCTCAAACAATTGGAAGACAGGTTGGCAATTTCCTATGAAACTGATCATGGTCTTGTCACAAAAGCCAATGATGGCAAATACACTCTAGTGTTTACACAAAAGAGTTAGAAACTTATGTCCTCTTAGAAACTTGAGTACAGATATTTGTAACCACTTTGGTTATATTGTCAAAACTTGGAAACAACTAAGATGTCCTTCAATAGGTGAATGGATAGATAAACTGTGATGTGTCTAAAGAATAGAATATTATTCACTGCTAAGAAATGTACTCATTACTTTGCTCGTGTAATTGTAACCCCTTTGTACAGTATTTTCACAATAAAAAACTTAATTAAAAAATAACCTAAGAGGGACAGATGATGAACAAATGCAGCAATGGTTCTCACTAGACACCTTGTTGAAAATGAACTATACAATTTGTGGGTGGGGACAGGAAGGAAAAACTGGGAGAGTAAGAAGGAAGGGGTGACATGGTTAGAAAAGAAATATACTCATTACCTGACTTATGTAATTGTAACCCTTCTGTATATCACCTTTAGAATAGTAATTAAAAATAAAAACTTAAGAAAACTGTCTATGAAAAGACATAGGGAAAGGAAACTTAAAAAGCATATTACTAACTGAAAGAAGGCAATCTGAAAGGGCTACATGATGAATGAATCCAACTCTGTGATATTCAGGGAGAAAACAAAATAGAGACAGTGAATTGATTACTAATTGGCAATTATGGGGGGAGATGAGGAAAAGATGGCTAAGAAGAGCAGAGAAGATGCTTATTGAAGGATTAACCCCCACCCTATCATCCTAGATGCATAAGCATGTCGGGGGGAAACCCCAGTTGTGTGTGGATGTGCTTGGTGCACAGGCAGGGTAATCCGACCTAACCCTGGCCTTAAACATTCCATTGTGGGTCAAATCAAAAGTCCCCACCTCCCAGCCCTAATATCCTTTCCAATAATGTCTGCCTTCTTGCTCAGATCCCATAAACGTCTAACTCCAACTCTACCTCCTTGTACAACCTCCATTCCTGCAGGAAGGTTGCTGTGTCTAGATGACTTCAATAAACATTCTCAACTTGTTGAGACTGAACCCAGCCCTTTCCTTTTGCCTCCATTTTCCTAACACATATCATTGAATTAAATCATTGAGTGAAGGAGGTCATTAAGAAAGGAAAGACTATGGTGACCCTTGAATTGTTCCTTCAGATATCTCTGCCTCAATTCAGATGAGAACACACAAACAAGTAATGGCAAAGCCCAGATTTATCAAGAGTACTTCTTCAATATCTGTGTTAAAATGATAGAAGAAATTGGAGATAGAGTCTTAGAAACTTTAGTTCCATTGAAAAGAAAGAAAACTTACATACTCATCGCCTTCTTTTTTTTTTTAATTTAATTTAATTTTATTTGTGAACATACTGTACAGAGGGGTTACAATTACATGGGCAGGATAATGCATACATTTCTTACCAAGCATTGCATCCTCCTCCTTTGGTTTACCCTTCACATCCCTTCCCAGCCTCCCCCCTCCCCCCCAATCCCAATCCTTCTCCTTCCCCCCCCTTCCCCACCCTCCCCCCCCACCGACGTTGTAAAGCTCGTTTTGGACATGACAACTTGTACTTCTCATTGTTGCAACAGGTCCACCTGTATCCTTAAATAACTGGTTTTTCCCCATCTCCTCCACAAGTTATACTGACATCAAATATAGTGAAAGCAGGGGTTATACTGTGGGGGAGGGACATACAAAGCAACAAAGAGATAATCATCACCTTCTTTTACAGTGGGTGTCATTTCTCCTCTCTTTGGTAATGAAAGTGGAGCTCTGAATGCTCAAAGATAATACAGAAATAGCAGAGCTGAAGTTGGAATGTTTGAATCTGTGTGTTTTGAACATATCTCTATATATGTATATATAGATATAGATCAATGTTTATATATATAGATATAGATATATATGTTCATAAACATTGATTGAAGACAGCCAGGAAGTCTCACACATTTTAATTTTCAAACTGATGCTGTCTTCTTTGTTTTTATTGCCTCTAAGCAGTGCAAACAATGGAAAAAGTTCTCAGTTTGATTACCTAAAATAATATTGCACAGAGTACAATGTTGGCTCTTATTGCAAAACTTAGGAGCAATAATAGAATTGCAATATAGCTACAACGGGAACAATAGAATGAACTGGTAGAGGAACCTGGCCATTCTAGTTTGGAGATTTTTCTCTCATTGAACACATCCTTCTTTCTTATTGTTTCATCCATTCTCACTCTCTAATCTGTCTACCACATTCAATAAGTAAACATGCCGTAGGGGTATACTAAAGATTATGGAGATGGGAGGGAAGGGATGGTAGGGAAAAACAAGGGAGGAGGCAACAATGCTTTGTAAGAAATGTACTCATTACCTTGCTCATATAATTGTAACCCTTCTGTATGGTATTTTCACAATAAAAAAACTTATTAAAAAAAGATTCTAAACATTGATGATCTAAAAATTGTGTAAGTGGTTTTACCTCCATTTTCTCATGTTTACTTATTCAAGAAAGCTCACTTCTTTTACAGATGATAGTTCTTATTATACTGTAACTTGTTTTGCTGTACACGCATGGAAAGGGTGTTATTTAACCAAACAGTGCCCTAACATGGGTTATTTGTAAGCTTGTGATACCAAGCAGTACCTCTCATGCCTAGCATAGTGTCCTGTTCATAATGGAATGCTCAGGAACTAGTGCATGAATGAATGAATGAGTGAATGAATATGAGAATTGTGAACAATTTTCATGACTAAAGGATCTGAATGCTTTTGGTTGTTTCTTTTTTTGGGGGGAGGGGGGAGCATTCCCAGAGTACTTTAGATAATAACAATCAAATGACTTCTCTATCTCTCTTGAGTGTTCCACATCAAGGAGAATGAGATAAAAATACTCTTTGTGTAGTAAATTTTCTCTCAGGCTTCAGAGGTGATTTCAGTTACCAAGATAAACAAGGGTTTTTCATTCCCTACCAAGAGATACCACAGTTTATCTGATTTTCAAAACTCTGTTTCTAAAAGTAGCTATGCCAAACGGATCCAATTTGGAAGGTGTTTTGTTTATCTGCTACACTGATCAGTGACAGTCAGCAAAGCTCATATAAAAGAAGATGAGTATCCCTTATCTGGATGGAATTTAATTAAAAATAAACAAGAAGATGGCTACTATTTTAGGACGGCATAGCTTCTTACTGCAATTTAATTTCCTTTCAAGAAAAGATGATATAAAACCTCTTCAAATTCCAATGTATTTCAAACTCTACATTGCATTTTCATTCCCAAGAGTATTCTCTCCCCCTCCCCCTTGACCTTCATTTCTTTTCTGTCAAGTAGTTTGCTTCAACACATGAGTTCCATTAGCTGATTCAGTTACATCCTGCCCAGTATCTCTATCTAGTTAATTTTGACAACACCAAAAGCTGGAACTCTAAACCAACAATTCCAAAAATAGTTTCTTTGAAAACACAGATGCAATCGCAAATAGATTGGATTAAAAAGCTCTCTGGATAATGTCTTATAAAGTTTCTTTAAAGAAAAAAAAATATAAGGAGCCAACTCACCATACCTGAGGTCTTAAGAAGTAAACCACAAAAATGCATTTATCTCCTTTGTTGTACTTAATGTAAATTCTTAGCATGGAGACTTCATTTGGGTCTGTGTTTGGAGTGCATTTGCATTGGGCTGAAATGATAGATTCTCGAAGGACATTTTTTCATTTCAGATCAACATACAAGTGATAAGTTATGACAGTTTTCAATTATAGTAGGTTCAGTATAAGTTTGAGAAAGTACATGGATTCTTTGTGCTTAATATAAAGGCCATTTCTGGCACTTTCATTTCCTCTATGGTAGCAGACATTTACATTTATGGAGTTTTGTCATGTGACAGATGTGCTGGGCATTTAAAGACAGATGTCTTTAGCCTTTTTTTCTTTTTTCTTTCTTTTTTTTGTGTGTATGTGTTCATCAAGGGGTTTGAACTCAGGACCTGGGTGATATCTCTGAGTATTTTTTGATCAAGACTAGCTATCACTCTATGACTTGAGCCATAACTCCACTGTCTGGCTTAATTAGAGATGAGAGTCTCATGGCCTTTCTTGCCCAGACTGGTTCCATTACCATCCTCAGATCTTAGCCTCCTGATTAGTTAAGACTATACATATGAGCCATTGGTGCCCAGCTGGTCTTTTGTGTTGATTATAACCAGGATCAGAACCCATACCACAAAATAAAGAAGTAAGAATGGTATAATTGTAACATTATTTTATGTCAAATATTAGTTTTTATAAGAGAAAATTTCTCATGTAAAGTAAATACAGAAGAGACTGCTGCGTGTTCAACAAAACAGAATTATGTTCCAATCTCCCTTTCAGTCAGTTCAGTTTGTGCCTGAGCTCTGTGATATGGAGGAAGGAAAGGGAAGTGGTGTGGCCTATTTCAGGTTGGCCTTCCAGAACACTCATATGCTCAGTCTCTTTGTTCTTTGCAATTCTATTGGTTAGAAGAAGATCAGAGTAAACTTAATACCTGTTGTGGAAGAGAGGCACACTGCTGAAGAGATAAAGTCCTTGAAAATCTATTTTAAAAACACTCAACAGAATCATACAAGCAAGAAGCAAACCTCAATGTGTAGACTGGTTCAGGTGTGTGAGAAGCTCATTAGCCATAACTGGTAAAATTAAATGCACACATTTTCCAGGCACTCTAACAGTGTCTTTCTGTCTTTCTTTCTGTCTTTCTTTCTGTCTTTCTTTCTTTCTTTCTTTCTTTCTTTCTTTCTTTCTTTCTTTCTTTCTTTCTTTCTTTCTTTCTTTCTTTCTTTCTTTCTTTCTGTCTTTCTTTCTTTCTTTCTTTCTGTCTTTCTTTCTTTCTTTCTTTCTGTCTTTCTGTCTGTCTTTCTGTCTGTCTTTCTGTCTGTCTTTCTGTCTGTCTTTCTGTCTGTCTGTCTTTCTGTCTGTCTTTCTGTCTGTCTTTCTGTCTTTCTTTCTTTCTTTCTTTCTTTCTTTCTTTCTTTCTTTCTTTCTTTCTTTCTTTCTTTCTTTCTTTCTTTCTTTCTTTCTTTCTTTCTTTCTTTCTTTCTGTTGGTCGTGGGGCTTGAACTCTGGGCCTGGGTGCTGTTCCTCAGCTCTTTAGCTCAAGGATAATGCTCTACCACTTGAGCCATAGCACCACCTCCGGTTTTCTGGTGGTTTACTGGATATAAGAGTCTCACAGACTTTCCTGCCCAGAATGGCTTTGAACCAGGATCCTTAGATCTCAGCCTCCTTAAGTAGCTAGGATTTTAGGCATGAGCTACTGGCACCGGCTGTCAGTGTCATTTTTAACCTCTCATTTTAAATCATTTCTCTTTGTAATATATTACTCGTGTTGTTTCCTTCCTTTGTATTATCATTGTCCTCCCCAAGGTCAGGTCTTTGCCTCTCTAATTTGAAGTATTAAAATATATGTCCTTCTAAGTCATTTCTGTGTCTTACATTCTTCTAATCCACTCCAACTTGCATTGTACCAGACACTAAACATTGCTTCATCATTTCATATTGGGAGTCACCCTCTTCAAAGATTTTCTGTTGCCAAAAGGACAAACATTCAAAATCCTCAGTATGTAACTTATTTCCCAGAGCCTATTTACCTTTCCTTTGCTTCTCATTATTCTCTAACAGAATCCACTGGATACCGCTACTGTTTTGTTCAAATGTCAGACTTTCTTATAACTACTTACCAGTTCACAGATTTCTCTTCCAGTGGTATTATTCTCCCTTTCTCACTTTTGAAATTCCTAACTATCATTCTCATTCCATCTTAAGCAGTCTTTCCCATGAGCAATAGCCTAGAAAGTATTCTTCCATCCAAAAAACTGTTATTGAATCAATGGTTTATATGGCTCATCATGTGTCTATAAAACACTTCATTGGGTTGTTACTTTTTCCTGGAGTGTGAAAGCAGGATTCAATATTCAAGGTAGGTCTTTTCTTCAATGATCGTGTGAGTATGTCTTCTACCCTTCGCCACAAACTCAGTGACCTGTGTTTTCAGCTCACAGTCATAGCCATTCCTTTGAGTCACACCCACTCTCAGCTTCTAAATTTGGAGAGAGGTTCTCACATCAGCTCCAGATTTCATGTCTCTCTTAGGTAACCTAGATCTTTGAGTTCAGCGCAGGCTGCTTGTCTAAGATGCATTAGTTAATTTAGCATATTTCATTCCTGTCAGCATTAAAGAGATCCCTTCCTTTCTTCTGAAGCCAATATGTCCATTCTCTCTTCTTCAGCTCTCTCTAGGAGAATGCAAGCAAGGTTATGTGGAAACAGCAGAACTCTACCTAAGGAGATCTCTGTCCCAGAATAGTAGAAGTAAATCCTCACCATTAGGTGATAGATTGAGTTCTTGTTCTCCATCCCAATTCAATATTTAAGCCCTAATTTCTAGTTCAGTTGAAGATTTTTTTTTAATTTTTAAATTTTTTTATTATCATTAAGTAGCTCTACAAAGAAGTTCCCATTCTATCAGTTGAAGATTTGGGAGGTAATTATGTCATGAGAGTGGTAACTTCATGAATGGGACTAGTGTCCTTTATAAAAGAGACCAGAGATGACTCTCTCTTCTGCAAGTTGAAGATATAGGAAGACTTTGGCTATCTAAAACTGGGAGTAGGTCCTCACCAGACTCCCAATCTCTTAGGTCTTGATTTTTGACTTCCAATCTCCAGAACTGTGAAAAGTATACATGTATTGTTTAAGCCACCCATACTAAGACACTTATGTATATTTTATTTATCCATTTAGTTATTTACTTAAAATAAGTATAGAAGATCCCAAGGTGAATTTCTATCTCTTTCTGTAGAGGTAAATGCTCTTTCCTTTTTCTTTTCTTTCCTTTTTTGTCTTTCATTGCTTTTATTCTTTTATTGACATATAGTATATAATTGTATATCTTTTCAACTAACTTTTCTTGAATAAAATAGAAAGAAATCTCATATTCACAGAGCATTTAACCCTTATACACACAAACTCATTTAAATGTCATCTTTAGCATTTACTTGCTACTTGTTATGTTTTTGCATGGGACATACATACCAATTGTTTGGAGCATGTTCTAGTTATGGTTATGTCATTTAAAAGGTGAGGTCTGTAGCTTTATCATAGCTGCCCACAAGAAATGCTTTTAGGTTTCTAACTCCTTGTTGACAGAACCCTGAAGTTGTTTGGCAAAATAAGTGTCAAACTCAGACAAGGTATCCCCATTTCTGAGACCCATCATAGGAGCTCATCATTTTTCTTTTCTAACTTATCATTTGGCTAGAGATGGTAACATAGTTCTAGAAATCTGCTAAACATTTCTGAAAATGGTTTTGATTTGCTGGTAAAAAAGAGTAGACATGTTGCTTGCCTTTTTTTTCCTTTTGGATTACTTTGGATGGGCGGTGAAAATCTTGAACCCTAGTACTCATTTTGCAATGTGAGCCATCAGTAAGGTAAGATAACAATAATTATAGAAGCATCGACCACTATGCCACATAGCTATCTATGTCAGATTTACTTATTTTGAGGCATCTCTTGAAGATCATTTACATCTTACTGGTTAATATACACCCCATGAATTCACATGAAGATCATGTGATGCAGATCACAATCCCACTTTGTTGATGAGAGGACAGGGGCTTAGAATATTTAATACCATAGTTAATGCTGTTTTTATTTTTATCAGTTAGGAACAAACTGATACATCTGGTATACTCATTGAACAAATTGCTATTAACATACAACCGCTGGAAGCACGGGTTATAAAATCTAGATGTAGTATAAGGTTTCATCACAGGCAAACAAAAACTAGTTTAAAATTTCCATCCTCTCCATCTTTCTTCCTTCCCCATTTTTCTCCTCATTTAAAGAAAAAACTAAATGGGGCCAGATGCTGGGTGGCTCATGCATATAATCTTAACAACTTAGAAAGCAGAGATCTGAAAATTGCAGTTCAAAGCCAGCCTGAGGAAAGAAAGTACATGAGATTCATATCTCCAATTAACTACCCAAAAGCCGAAAGTGGACTATGGCTCAAGGTTTGACATAATTTAAGGCTAGCACTTAAGCATAAACCTCAGGGACAGCTCCCAGGGTGAGTTCAAGTCTCAGGATCAGCACACACACATACACCCTTAAAAGGTAATTTAAGCTATATTCCTTTGAAAAGAATTTGTATTCTTTCTCAATGCAAACAGAGTCTTGTCAGAATACAAAGTCATACAATGGTGTTTCAGGGTTAAATTTACTAATTTTTGGAGCGACATACAGCTAACTTCGAATTAACAAAAGCAACTGACTCTTGACTACAGAGAAACATTCCAACCACAGAGACAAGCTTGCTTCAGTCTAGTGCAGCGCATTTTCTAAACATTTGTGCCAAGTACAATGGATCAAATTTTGGTATCAGTTTCAAAGCTTCCCTTTCATGCATAAGAGACAAACTGTCACTTAAATTTTTAGCAAATTGAAATCAGTTAAGGGCTCTGAGCCATTACCCACAGAAAATGGTTTGTGTAATACCAACTCATGTCCCCCTTCTAAAAGGTGGATATTTGCTTCTGTACTCTTTTAAGAAAACAGACTTCTCAAATCCCAAGCTTATTGGGTTGCACCTGGCACCTGAAGCTGGGTCGTGACAGAACTGGCCAGTGTCTGCTGCTAGAGGACCTTCAGGAAAAAGTAGACTTCCAATGCATTCCAACTTTCTGCTCCTTAATCCAGCAGTCCAAACACCTTTGACTACCTTGAATGTGGCCTCGCTGAGTGCTTCCATATTTAGTGGTTATTAGAAAGGATTGTTGCAAGTGACCTATAACGAGGAAGGAGTCAGGGTTGGCTCTGAACCTCCTTAGAGGTCCTGTAATGAACTGGCCTCTGAAGGTCTTTGATGCTGCCCTTGCCCTGAAATACTGTATATGAGCTTTCCGCTGTCATTTCCTCTGTACTTTGCTAGCACAGCATGAAGTCTGCTATTAGAAACAAGGTTTATTGCTGCCTTGCAAACATTTATTGGGTAATATCTAAAACATGGTGTCAAGTTAAAGTAATGTGCTGTTCCAGAAACCTTTTTGAGAATTTTAGTGTTTCAGAAAAATGGCCCTTTGAGCATTGTTCTGTTTCAGAAGTGAAAAGTAGTGATTTGTGTGTGTGTATGTGTGTATGTGTGCATATACACACATAAAATATGCTCACATATCTAGTGATTATGTGGTAGAGACCATTTTTCTTTCAAGAGAAATATTTATTTCTATAATAGATGATTCTCAGACTAGGTGCCTGACAGAGCAAGTATCTAAATTTGCCCCTTGCAGACATTCTCTGGCCATATTTCTACTAGGTCATTGACAATGCACATTTTAATTCTTCTGGGTATTTAGTAGCTTTATATCCACCCAGCCAAGTTCAAGCTTTTCTAGTTTAAAACAAATAGTTCAATATAGCCTCTATGCAGATTTTCTTTCATGTGGCAAAATGGGTAAAGAATTCACCTCAAAGGCAGGAGTCATGGCTCAAATAGCAAAGCATTTGCAAGATACTGAGTTCAAACCCAGTGCCATCAAAATAAATTAAACAACTAAACAAAAGGGAATGTTAGAGAACTCACTTTCAATCCTTTCTGTGGAAATGGGTACAGTGATACCTGATGGGCCGCACAAATTTTCTCTGCCTCCTCCATAATATGTGGCAAGTGGTCCAGGTCAGGTGTTACTAAAAAAGTGTTTTTTAATTAAATAGATGATAATTAAGCTGATAAAAGAATAGCAGAAATAAAATGACAATCTTTTCTATTTAAGGTACCAAGATTTGACAAATTGGCAGATATCATCATCAATTTATAAATTACCATAGGAAAGGAAATGGCAAAAGACCTAAAGCTATGAGGAGACTTCACCTGAATTGGGTGGAAATGGACAGGTGATAAATTGCTTGTCATTCCAGTCCCTCGACAATCCTCTGCTTCGCTGTAATTCTCTAGTTAGACTATTCAATGTAGTGGAAACTGCATAGTGCTGTAACCTCTTTGCCTTTCCCACCCAGTCCTCTCCTACGCTCAAGCTCTGTGTCTCAGCCCCATCGGCCTCCTTTCTCCTCTTCCTTCCTTCCCCTCCTGTTTTCTTATGCTAGATTCTGAGCTTTCTTTCAGGTCCTAACTCCTAGCTTTGGTTTCCATGTCTTTTAATGTAAATGTGTTGCTCTACTGTCCTTTGCTTATTTTTTTTTCAGTATCAGCACATCATCAAAACTGCAGGAGAGTTTGTTACATACATTATTCTATACTCTCATCCAGTTATTTTTCGTGTGTTCCTCCGGTTCTGAGAAAAAAGCCAAAAGATAGCCATATACAGGCCAGGAAGATAGCCCTCACCAGAAACGAACTGCACTCTCTTCTTGACCTTGGACTTTTCTGTCCCTAGACTGGGAAGAAATACATTTCCACTGTTTAAACCCCCCAGTTTAAGGTATTTTGTTATGGCAGCCCAAAATGACAGAGTCAGAAACATCATTGAATAAGCTGATGAGTTACTTTCCAGGTTTCTCTCAGTATCATAACTGCGATGACTCATAGTCACAAGTCTCAAAGTCATTCCTACACCCAGGATTCTGTTTTTCTAGTTTGCATGACCCCAGAGACATCAATCCCTGTTGTTCTTTTTTTTTTTTCCCCTTGAGTTCCAGTTACCCTTTGTGTAAAGTAAGCAATAGAAGTGTCAGTTAGGAAAAAGTAACTTCAGGGAACACCTAGTTCCTCTGTCCATATTCCTCTTTCTTAGGTTTTCTTTCTGAGTAGTTGTTTCACAATTAGATGAGATTAATGTGGGTTAACTGCCTAGATTAATTGTATTCAGATGGCATTAATAGGCATCTAGAAGCAGAAAACTTCTCTTTCATTACGTTTTAATCTTACCAAATAATACAGACCAAACATTAAAAATATTGTAAGTATTTCTGTTAACTTTTTCCATTAGTTCTTGCTAGAGTCCTCCTTTACAGGCTAAGGTGAAAGTTAAGAGAACTCAATTATTTTCAAAACCATTTTAATGGACACTTACTCACCCTAAGTTAACTTTCTGGTCCAAGACCTAATGATTGATCGACTTTAATATGTCTGAAACTTTTAAACTTTTTTTTATGTGGACATTTATCTTAAGAGAAAGTAAAATTATTAAAAAATTTGTGTTTAGAAAGACTAGTTCTACTTTCAAATGCAGTGCTAAAAGCTAATATTTATTTGATGTGGGGGCAATTTGCTTTTGTTTGGATACATAAGCCTCAATTCAGCAGAACTAACTACACTAAAACTTAAAGGAAAAAAAATTTAAAGATGATTTTGATAGCCATGGCATCATTATATAAAATGTTGGCATTTCATATTTTCCAAATAGATACTTGGAAATAACAGAATACAAGTTAAATAAAATGGTTAAAATTAATCCAATCCTTTATTTTTCTTTCCATTTTTCCTAACCAAGCTTTTTTATTTCCAGCTTTTAGTTTGCATAATAATATATGATGAATTATGCATGAAAGGCCCATTTCTCTTAGAAATAATCCCCTTTGTGCAATGGGAGTCCACGTTCTAGTACAACATGCTTATATAATCATGCAAGCTTTCCCTTATTGCTGAACAATGGAGCACCCTGGGCATCTGTAGAATACATAGAGATCACTGGTCACCAGAGGGTTGAAACCATAAATCACTCTACTCAAATTCATCCTTATTCCTGGAGAAAAATAACTCCAAGTATCTATCCTACTGGCCATTTTACAAGTGATAATATCTTGATATAATAAAACTGCATATTATACATTTTGCTACCTATTATTTATTTAATTACTTTGAATTAAACACATGGGCTGGAACAATGATCTTTAAAATATTTTGTTGGCGTGCCTTCTAAAAGAATTTTGAAAACGTTCATTTTGAAGAATTTTATAACGTTCATTTGATATATAAAATGTCCTATAATTTGAATTATTTGCCAAAGATATAACTCTAATTTGGGATATTATTATTTCAATGTAATTATACACAATTGGTCACAAAATCTGAAATACATTTTCAAAATAAACATTAAATATAAAAAGGAATCAGCTGGGTGCTGGTGGCTCATGCTTCTAATACTAGCTACTCAGGAGGCTGAGATCAGAGGATTGAGGTTCAATCCAGCTGGGACAGGAAAGTTTATGAGACTCTCATTTCTAGTTAATTACAAAAAAGCCAGAAGTGGAGCTGTGGCTCAAGTGGTAGAGTACTAGCCTTAAGTACAAAAGCTCAAGGACAGTACCCAGGCTGGTTATGAGCTCAAGCCCCAGGATATGCACAAAAAGAAAGAGAGAAAAACAGAAAGAGTAAAAGAGAGAAAAAAAGAAAAGAAAAAACAACAGTAGGAATCTATTGCTGAAGACTTCATTTATTAGGAAACGAAGGAACAGGAGAATAAAGTGAATTAACTAAATCAAATTATAAATGAAACCATAAGGATATTGTAACCTAATTGGTAGTCCATTGTTGTTTTTGTTTGTTTGTTTTGGTTGTGGGGCCTGGGCTCTGTCCCTGACTTTTTTTTTTTTTTTTTTGCTCAAGGCTAGTGCTCTACTACTTTGAGCCACAATTCCACTTCCAGTTTTCAGGTGGTTAATCAAAGATAAAAGTCTCACTAACTTTTCTACCCTGGCTGGCTTCAGACCACAATCCTCAAATTTTAGCTTTCTGAGTAGCTAGGATTACCGAAGTGAGCCAGTGTAGGGGCCAGTTCTACGCAGTCCTGGCTTTCTGTACTAGAAACAGTTGCTATCGGTTTCACTGTGGACATTCTTAATATAAAACTGACGCTGGCACAACATAGTGAACCTCAGTTATTTATAGCTGCTTTCTCTTTGCTGTTAATATACCTTTTTAGCATAAGGACTATTGTAATCTGATTCTTTTTGGTAACAGACACACAAAAGAAGCTCTAGAAACTGGAGTGGAGTTACTATTTTTGTAGGCCTAATTAGGTTCATTGACCTTTTGTTACAATTCTTGGAACTTATTTGGATCCCTCTGCTTGTATACTCCTCTGCTGAGTCTCACCAGGATGAATCTTTAGTAAGCATCTCTTCTGACATAGCTTGCCCTCTCTTTGGGCTCCTAATTTGGTTACATCATTGGTGTGCATCGTCTTAAGGGGAGCTGGTTAGGATTTCATCATGGGGGCCCTGTAGTTGTATTTTGCCTTGTCTCTCAAGTCTGTGCTCATCAGCCATGGACAAGCTATTTTATAGTATTCATACATCTGCCAAGCAAGAGAGATGGCTAGCAAAAATTTTCCCTATAGGCTGAGTTTTGACTTTTTTTTTTTAATTTAACAAGCTCAATTTGAAGATGGACGATCAGCAACACAGTTCCCAACTGTGGTTCTCTTGCGAAAGAGGAGAATGGAATTTTAGGGGAAAGACCTGTAGTTTTAGTTTTCTAGTTCTACCTGTCTATTTATTGGTGCTAATTTCCCCAGCTACATTTACTGCTTGCAAAGTTTGGCTTCTCCTAGTAGCCCAAAAGATAAGGGGCATCATGGCCCAGTGGTAGAAAATGTCAATTTTTTGAAGCACGGGGAAATAGGAGGAGAAAATGAAAGATTAAAGAAAGGGGGGAAAACCCTCCACCATTCACATTAAACTTGAACGATTGGGCAAAGTAGGCTAGCTAGTGAAATGATTTAGCTTTTGAAAACAGAGGTGTCTGTTCTCATTTTAATTACTCAATGGACAGGCTAAAGTGGGTAGCTTTCTTGAAGTACAGTAATGAAAGAAAACATGCATTGCCTGACTTTTATGAAAGCAGGGATCAAGTGAAATAAAGTAGGAAATGAGGCACTAGATCAATGCTTGGCTTCATCACGACTTTCCGAGGAAATACAAATTGGCAATAATAATATTTGTATAATACTTATAGTTTATAAGTTATTTTCACACATGAGATTTCATTGTATCAATTTACTTATTCATGTTAAAATATCCTTTAATGGCTTACTAGGCCCCAGGTCTAGACACAAAAATGACTAATACAGTCCGTCTTCTCAGAGCTTATATTATATTGCATATATTTAGCTCCTTTTGGTTTCCAAGTCCATTGAAATTCAGATTTTCTCCCAAGAAAGCACATCTCCATGTAAACAGAACTTGCTTATGACTATGCATGGTCCATGGACAGTCTCTTACCTCCACCAAACCAAGCCGAGGCATGAGGGGTTGTAGATTTGCTCTTAGCACTTATGAGCACCCTGTATTCTATGTGTAGCAGGCATTATCATGATCAGTATTTTAATAGAATAAACCAAAGTTCATCCAGTTTAAGCTATGTTTCCTAATGATTCTATTTTCAATTTTGAATTGTGAAGGACAGATATACTCCTGGTATAAAACAAAGTGAGCTCAGAATGATGCTAAAATATCAGTTGGCATCACTTCCCTTTTACATTGCATTATTTATATTCTTCTCTGTTATTGTCTTGGGAACAATTGTTCTCTGCCTTTGGAAGCTGAGTGTACAAATGTGAATATACACTATTCGGTGTTCTGAGTGTGATTCATTCACTTAATTATTTTTCTATTTTGACAAATATAGAGCCACCACATTCTTTTTCCTAGATGTGCCACCATTTTAGTTCCCCATTAAGAAAACATTAAAACTGGGTGTTATGCTGTTTTAAAATACATGTTCTTTTCCTTCCACTAGAAACAGTATCAAAACTAGTTGCTTTGCACAGAAACAGATACCTGTTCCAGCCCTGCCTCAAACCCCAACAACCAAGTGTGGTGCTGTTCTCGCACTGTCCTAGCGGTATTTTTCCAATGAGAAGTAACGTGCATTGTCCAAATCGCTGCTTCCACACCTATTTAACTCACCTGCAAATAGGCAAGTTTTAAACTTGGTCGATGTAATGTCAGAATTTTAAACCAGTCTGCAGTGTCCATTTCTAGAAATGCCTAGCTCTCTATGGAAGTCTTTTGGTTGCATGTGGCAAGAAACAAATTTGGCCAGCTTCTGTGAAAAGAAGGAATTTATTGGTAGGATCATATCTGTCAGCAATCCTGGAAGTAAATGGACTGTAGGCCTGAGTTCTTTGGCAGAGTACTGCCATTAATGTAAGTCACCTCAAAAAACTTTTAGTCTTCTTATCTCCTAGCTCTGAAATTTTCCTTTTTGGTGGAAAGATTTTCTGTTGATCTGGAGCTTCCTTTTGGAGTAATTCTGGCCAGAGGATGTTAGCATTTTGTCCTAATACTGACTGCCCTGTTTTAACTCTTGAATTGATGATGTATGAATCAATACTTAGAAAAACAAGGGTCGAGGAACACAAAGAACAAATGTTCCTTATACAATAAGTGCATAGCAGAGGTTTACAGAGACTCACAATGGCTCAGGGCCATCATCCCAACTAAGAAGGTAATAATTCTCATCTCAGTTCTAACACCTTGTTGTAAAATCCAGTGACGGATTGGGTATTCATTTCTTATTTGTACAAGCTTTTGTGACTGTCAGTGATGAGGCCTAAGAAAGGTCCTAACTAGCTACCAATTGGATGGACACTAAAGCCTCCTTATCTGTAAGTCTATAAAGAAACAAGTATGTTGATGTTTCATTAGTTGGCTGCTGGTTTTCTCAAGATCAGCATGACCTCTGTAATAATATGCATATATTGATACATTTGTTTTATTATGTTATTGACTCTACTCAGACTTAAAAATAATATCAAATGGAGGTAATGAAAGTAGTAGGCTGGAAAGTAGGAATTTTGTAAAGATATGAACCTACTAGATGTTTGTGAAAATAAGTTAGTTATATTTAAACAAAAGATAGTTACAACATCAGAATTTTGACATTGAATATTACCTTACTTTGTTCATAGCTATTCAGGATCTTGGGCACAATTATAGACAATGTCTAAAGCAAATCACCAAGCAGTTAGAAATACTTAGGTGAGAGAATTTGCTTTGAAATCTCAAGCTAGAAATTGGCATCGAAATGTTCTATATACAACTCTTGGGAAAGAAACATGGTTTGGTACAGGGGCTAAAGAACACTTGATACCTATCTATGTGTTAGAGATTATTGTCATAGAACATTTCCATGTTCCTTCACTAATCAAAATGATAAGGCAAATAAAATGCAGTATTGAAAATGGTCAGGCTTTCATATCTCTGCCTAAGGGTTTAAAACTGTCTTTCAATTCAATTGTGTTTAGAAACCATAATTTGGCCCAGATTTTATAACTACATGCATACTGTTGAGCCATAAATGGATCTCAATGATGTATCAATTAAGTAAAGTTCATAATTCCCTGTCAATCAATCACTGGCTTTTTAAAGATAGAAATGTGGCTTTTTAGATGATAATTGAAGGGTGAGCAATTTTTACTACACTCTGGTAAGGGAAAGGAAGACCAATTTGTACCCACGTCACAGATGAGGGGACATCTAAATATCTGGCACACTAACTCAGAGAAGACATCCTTCCATAAAAAGCCTACTTTCTGACCACTAAGAGGAATGTTGAGAAACTGGATTGATGTTCACAGCGTGAAAGTGCTAACAATAGTTGGCATGTTTTGAATAGCTGAATGCATAATCCATGGTACCATAAGAAATAACAAGCCACAAAAGAGTTAAAGGGGGAAAAAACAATTAGAGATGTTTTGAATAAAAAGAAAAACACAGCTTTGCCCTCTACTACTGGTGTCACATTTCCAGCCCTTTTTGTTTTATATTATTTTTCAGTCAGGGTCTCCTATGTTTTGACTGGGGTACTTCTTTTACTTAAGCCTCTCATGTAAATCAGATCATAGACATGTGTCACCACATCTGGCTTGTTTGCTGAGATGGAGCTTTCAATAACTTTTTGCTTAATTTAGCATTGAACCAGGATCTCCTTGATCCCTACTTCCTGAGTAGCTGGGATTTCAGGTGTGAGGCATTGCATGCTTTCTCACTATTTTTTTTTAATTGGTAATTTCATTTATGATCTGATCTTCCAGAAGAATTTGAGGTGAACAAAATTTTCCTGGATAGCTTTTGGAGTATTTGTGTCTTTGAATCCTCATCAACAGCCCATGCAGTTTGTTGACAAAATTGGATCCCGGAAATCATATTTATTCCATAAGACAACGTGTCCAGCCATGACTGACTGAAATTAAGAACTCCACTAGTCCAGACCCATGCAGACAATCTTTCTTCTCTCTCTTATAGTTTGGAATTGAGATGGAGAATATTAGACTCTACTAATCCTTTGAAGTAAAACTATATAAGATCACCTATGTAATATGCAAGTAGAAACAGAAGGATAAGTCTAGGAATACCTGGACAAAACAGAAGCATGAAGAGAAGCAAATGATGTGTGTGTGTGTGTGTGTGTGTGTGTGTGTGTGTGTGTGTGTGTGTGTGTGTAAGAAAGAGAAAAAAAAGGAGAGAGTGGAGGAGAATGGAAAGAAGTAGTGAGGAAGAGAATGAGGAAAGAGAGAAGAAAGGGAGAAAGAGAGAATGTGATTGCTAATGATATTTCTTATTTTTTTCCAGTCCTTTTCTTTGTCCCCATCCATACTTACTGCCCTTAGAATCTCTAGAAAGTCTAAACTCCTAACATTCATATTCCTCTTTTATTGTGTGATCCATGTGAGGAAGCAATTTATTTATTTACCCAATAATGGATGGATATGTCCAGGACATAGCGTTATGTTCTAAGTAAAAGCGAATAATGAGGCAGACATAATATGAAGTGGCTGTGATGATTTGATAAAGACAGGAATGCATGTCTTTGATGAGCAGAGGGTGTGCAATGTTTGCGGTGAGCATGGTACTCGCACATGACAAAGTCTAGAGATACTGAAGCAAGCTTTTCATGGAGAGTGATGCTTGATCTAAGACTGAGGGAAGAAACAATTCTGGAAAAGACAAATTTCACTTAGAAACCAGCCAATGTCACTTCCTAATTATAATTGCCAGTTACTGGGCAAGAAAAAGACAAAGCACTTTTCCCACCGGATCATTTGTACAGCTGATAGAACAAAGAAATCCAAAAGTCGAAATGTCGTTTAATGTGGAAGTGAAGGGGCTGGAGGTACAGATTGCCTGCATGAAGTCTTAGGTTCCTTTTTAGCATGGAAACTAAAACAAAGCAAAAATTAAAGTGAAATCCAGTGAAAAGCAATAGATCTATTTCCTCCTCTGTTTTCTGCATTCATGATTTGCAGTATCTAAACATATCCTCCAAAGTTAAAGTAACCTGTCAGGTGTTTATGACAACCTAACTCAGTAAAAAAAAAAACAATCTGGCTGCGAGAGCAGCAAAAAAATAGAAAACTGAAGCTTGCCACATGGGATATTGAGCATGAATTAGATAGATTTCATCTTTAGGGGCTCTGGCTTCAACTTGATTAATCAGCTAATCAAAAGTCTTTGTTTAATTTTAATTTCCTTATCAACGCCAAGTAAGACCTTTCAGAGCCCACCATCTGTGTAAACACAGCAGTCGTAGGTGAGGGGTGGCAGACTTCTCTGTGTGCCACTCGCCGGTTCATTTCTTTCCTTTTAATTATGGCTCAGCTCTAGGACACACGTGCAGAACAATTTTCTACCCAGATTGTATTTTAATAGGAAAAGAGATTGACAGTTTTAAATACTAATTAGCTCAGTAAATGTAGGGAAAGAGCGTTCCAGGCAAGAATAGTTACATAAAGGCCCCAAGGCATGAAGGAATATAAAAAGTTGTTATATTTGGACACAGGAGCGTGAGGGGGAAGAGAGAGACTCCAGAGATAAGCAGGGACTTGGGGATGGAAGGGCTTTAAGCTAGAAAAAAAGAAAATTGATCATAAAAGTCATCAAAAGGTTTTAAAGTAGAGCAATAGTTTGATTAGAGCTGAATTTTACAAGAGAAGATAAGAGGAAGTGCATCTATTTATCACCTATCCACCCATCTATTGGTTAGAAAATGATGGCATTAATTTGTTTGACCGGAGGCACGCTATAGATAATGATTAAAATAGTCAAGGGAATGGATTTTAGGTAGAATTCATTGGCATGATGATTAATATAGTCCTAAAAGAGAAGAAAATTCTAAGGCAGGAATATCTTTATCAGTGGAGTCATTTGCTTTGATTAGAGATACAGAGAAGCAGAGGAAGTTTGGGTTGATTTCATTCTTATTGATGGTTGGAGGTCGTAAGAAGTCTCTAGAATAAGAGACACAGTCAGCAGCTCTGATGCTATGAAAAGAAAATGTCAGTCAAGAAATTGTAAATGTGAGCTGGTGGCTTATGCCTGCCATCCTAGCTACTCAGGAGGCTGAGGTCTAAGGATGGTGGTTTGAAGCCAGCCTGGGCAGAAAAGTCCCCAGGAGACTCTCATCTCCGATTACCCACTCAAAAACCGGAAGTGGTTTAAGTGGTAAAGTGCTAGCTGTGAGCACAAAGAGGTTCAAAGACAGTGCCCAGGCCCTGATTTCAAACCTCAGGTTCTACAAAAAAGAAAAAAAAGCCATTGTAAATGTCATCATCATTTGTGTGCAAGTGGAATGTGCACCATTGGTAGAAATCATTAATATTTCTTAACACTATACAAAGGTTGAAGAGATTATGCCTGAGAGGAAATTCTTGGCTGACTGAAGGTTTAAAGGTCAGAATCAGAGAAAGATAACAAAGATATATAAAAGGAAATAGGCAAATAGCCAGAGAGAGAGAGAGAGAGAGAGAGAGAGAGAGAGAGAGAGAGAGAAAGGCTGACAGACAAAGACAGAGAGACAGAGACAGAGTCAACTGGAAAGAGATGAGGAGGGGAAACTTTGGGAGAAAAATATTTTAGAAGACAATTTCAAAATAATTCTTGCCATTTTTGGAGGAGTGTCCAATACCTTTTCAAATGGTCACGATATTGATCATGATAGATCAGCCAACAGTCAGTGAGACAGCTGGATTTCTAGCAATTGGTGTAAGAATATAGGTCTGCTTTCAGTTTAGGAAGAACTCTTTCATCTCCATAATATCGAATGGTCATCGTGTATTGATTCTAGCCAAAAAAAATCTGCCAGAAAGTCAGTAAAAAGGCATAACACTTCAGAATAATGACAATGTGAAGATTGGCAGAGGAGGAAGTCATACAATTTTATTTCCCACTGGAGATAGAGACGCTGATACCCAGGAAACCCTGATGTACCCTAATTGTAGTCCATTGAGCAAGTGACAAGACTGATTTACTCATCTTTCCAGTTCAGAAAATCATATGCTTAGAGAGACCCTGGCCACCAGAGGGCTCTAATCACATAGGTGACAGTTTAGAGATCCTAATGCCTACAACCCTGCATTTCAAAGGCTATCTGTGAAATGAGTATATTTCTATATAATTCAGTCATACAATTGAGTTAGTGTTAGAAGCACTAAGCAAAATAATAAAAAAGTAATTGTTCTTCTCTCTGCTTGGAAATCTTTTCCCAATTGTATATAACTTACACAGGCTGGCGATTTGCTAAATTCTTTTTTTTTTTTTTTTGTATTGTGAAAATACTGTACAGAGGGGTTACCATTACGTGAGCAAGATAATGAGTACATTTCTTATCAAGCATTGTAGCCTCCTCCTTTGTTTCCCCTTCCCATCCCTGCCTTCCCCCCCACCGCCTTCTCACGCAACCCTCCTCCCCTTCCCCAAAGTTGTAAAGTTCGTTTTAGACATAACAACTTGTACATCTCATTGTTGCAATGGGTCCACCTGTATCCCTATTTAAACGATTTGTTTTTCCCCTTCCCCTCCACAAATTATACAAACATCAAATACAGTGAAAGCAGGGGTTATACTGTGGGGGAGGGACATACAAAGCAACAATTTGCTAAATTCTTAATTTTAATTTAATTTTTCATTTTGAAGTCCTGGGGCTTGAACTCATGGCCTGGGCACTGTCCCTAAACCTCTCTGTGCTCAAGGCTAGCACTCTATCATTTGAGCCACAATGCAACTTCTATCTTTTTCTAAGTAGTTTATTGGAGATAAGAGTCTCACAGATATTTTTTGCGGGGGGTTGGCTCTGAACTGTGATCCTCAGATCTCAACTTCTTGAGTAGCTAGTATTACAGGCATGAGCCATGGGCACCTGGCTTGCAAAAGTCTGTTAGCAAATTAGAATGGGCAATTATCTCTCAACTCTGTTTATCTTTATCTTACCATCTTGTTCCTTCAAATGATTGCAGCCTTTTTCATTCTGCACAATACTTTCAGAGAGAGAAAACAAGAGCTTAAACAAAAACAAAGTATGGAAACTATTCTTTCTTACCTCTGCCCTATTGGACCCCGATTTACACGTGTTAGTAATTCTTCTCTAATGCACAGAGATATCATGTAAAGTTATTTTCAGGGTCCCCAGTGAAGACTTGTGGAGTATAACTTTGCAAAGTTTGCTTCAAATTCCTTAATGGTTGGCTACAGTTTCTAAGGGCCCTAGATTTTGCAAGCTAGCAAACATTTCTTCAATGGCCTTGGGACTCAAATTCAGTTATAGGATTGGAAGACTGTTGGAGACAAGCTTGTAAGTTTCACCTGTTCAATCCATCTGTGAGACAGGCCTACTAGTGAGATGTCATGGGGTTCCTGTGTATGGCAGTTATTTCTTTGGGTACAGGTATTTCTTTGCTCTGAGAAAAGTGGATTCCCCTCAGGACGGCTACCATAAAGAAAACAAGGAACAGAAAAATCCTGTAAGGATGTTGGGGAAGAAGAATGCTTCCACACTGTTGGTGGGAATGTAAATTAGTATAGCCACTAAGGAAATCAGCATGAAAGTTCCTCAAAAACTAAAAGTAGAGCTTCAACATGATCCTGTGATATGACTCTTGGGCATATATCTGGAGGAATTTAAGACCGCATACAATAGAGACTACCTGTACATATATATTTATTGCAGCACTTTTAATAATAGCTAAGTTATATAATCAGTTTAGGTCCTCATCAACCTAGTGAGAGGTTAAAGAAAACATTCTCTCTATTTTGTACACACACACACACACACACACACACACACACACACACACACACACTGGAGTATTTTTTTTAGGTACAAAAAGAATGATACTGTGCCATTTGCAGAAAAATGGATAAAATTAGATTCAGGAAGACATATTGTATATTTCTTCTCATATGTGGTATGTAGATAATTTTAAAGACATGAAAATAGAAGAGTGGGCAATTTGAGGGAGACAGGTGAACAGTGGGAAGCAGGTAGGGATAAGAAATGGTGATGGGAGCCAGGTATTAGAATCTGACTTATTTGAGAGTCTGAAAATGGGAGGATTAATGTTTCAGGTTCAAAAAAAGTCTCTGAGATTCATGTTAATGGAAGAAGCTGGGAATGGTGATACACATCTGTATCTCAGTTACGATGGCAAAACCTAGAATACGTGGACCCCAGTCCTAAGTAGGAAGTGAGAATACATCTCAAAATATAACCAGTGCACAAAAGGTTGTTCAATGGTAAAGCGCTCTGCTTAGCAAGCTTGAGGCCTTGAGTCCAATCCTCAGTACCATGGGGGGTGGGGAGAGACAGAGAGAGAGTGAGAAAGGGAGAGAGAGAGAGAGAGAGAGAGAGAGAGAGAGAGAGAGAGAGAGAGAGAGAGAGAGAGAGAGAGAGAGAGAGAGAGAGCGAGAGAGAGCAAGCAAACATAATTGGGGAGCGATTATGACCAAATATACTACGTATACTGATAAGAAAATGTCACGATGAAACTTATTATTTTGTCCGATTAATATGTGCTAATAAAAATAAAATGTATCTCAGACAGAAAGTAAGAGATCTTTCTGCTTTATTTTCAAAATGAGTGGATTCTGCTTTGCAGCTAGAACATTTAAACTCTCCACAGATCACTCTAGAGGATGTACTTACTGCCAACTAAGAGTTTGTCTGACCTTTGTAGCATGTCTAATAAAAGAAGCCCACCATTAAACGAATGGTAAGTTGCATGGCGTGGACAATCCAAGATACTTAAGTCTAATTTGGTTCCATTGTACAACTGAAAGAATATGGAAAGTTACTGGGTTCTATAGTTTAGAACCATTAGGAGGTATGTAAGAAATATTCTGGTTATTGGGAGTATGCATGAAAGGGATCATAGGACTTCCATCTCTTCCTCTTCCTTCCTTTTTTGTTCAGGTGATGAAATGAGGTTTCTGTTCTGCCATACAACCCTAGCTTTGCCATTGGCCCAAAACAACAGGACCAACCAATCATAAACTTAAACCTCTAGAGCTGTGAGTCACAATGAATTCTTCCCATTTGTAAGCTGATTATGTTACATTGACAGATGATCAATTCATGCTTATGAATTATACTTGGAACCATTTAAATAGTCCTTTAAATGACAAAAGGTAGTAAGTACACATCTCACCTAATTTATGTAATTTGTACTTTAAAAAATTTAATCACTTGACCCTTTTTTTTCTGAGAAAATTCTGAGATAAACAAGACTGTACAGAAAAATTTAATACCTAATTCTAAAAGCCACTGCAGTGATGCTTTCCAGATGTTTCTTGATTATCACCAGTGGAGTATCGTTCAAATGTAGTTTAAAGAACATGATGGAGAAGCATGTTTTGAGTAATTGGAGTAGCAGGTGGTTATCCCTTATTAATTATGTAATCACATCTAATGCAAAGTTTCAAAGCCAGCTAGAACAAAGTCTTCTAAGGGTCCCAATAGGTCCCTTTACCCATGGGAAGCGTTGAGATTTGGGGTTAACTCTAAGGTAGATTTCCCTGACCTCCCTCATCTGGTTTTCTCCCTCTCCTTTTTCTCATGAATTACTCACAAATGTGTTTTGGGATCTCAGGAAGATGGATGTTTCCACTTGTAACTTTGGTTTTGCTTCTTCACAGAGATTGTTAGTTTTCAAGTGAAACTCATTCGTGTAAGATGTGTGGGCTGTGAAAGGGGAGAAAACCAGTAGGGAAGGGGAAAGCTGGCAAGGAGGAGTTTGGGAGGAAGAGATAATACCCCAAGAAACCTTCCCACTTGAAGAAAATACTGTAGCCCTAACAGAAACCAACTCATTTGTAAACAGAAATGACATCATAAATCATCTCTTTCTTTCTTTTCTAACCTCCAAGCCATGGGGTTTGTCTGCTGTTCTGTTGATTCTAAATCAAGCTCAGGTGGAATATTCCCCTGCCTTACTGTGCCAAAGACCAAGAGGGAATCTGACAATAAAAATATATTGATTTGGTCAGTAGACTACATACTAGTAAAAGCTGAGACAATGAGCAGTAATAAATGCTGGAGTTACGCCATTCATAATTCTTTCTGTTTCCATTAAATATTGTGCATGGGTCCATAGGTCAGTTTCAATTGGATGTTCTACTGAACTACTGACTGAACGTATCTGTTCACCATGTGGGTTACAGGCATCTGTTCTCTATCAGCGAATGTAATCAAGTGATTTGTCAAAAACTCCATCAGAGATGTGGCCTGTGCATTTTGCTGAATTGAGAACACCTCCTAAAGTATATTGACCTACTGCAAGGCATTGGGAGAAAAAGGCATTGACCAGTCTGAGCATCACAAATAGGCAGCTACATTTCTCATTTATCATAATTCAAGAATAATTTCTCATATTCCACTTTCAAAGCTTTTGAAATCCACTGCAAATGGTCTGTGAATTTGATTCTTCCCCTGTCTTGGAACTCAAGGGACTGGCTTGTGTTTGGCATGGAGTAAAGATGCAAAAAGGTGTATATTCTTTATGCCTATGTACAGATACCTTAGAGGAAATAAGTAGTGATTGGATGCTTCCCTAGACTAGAAAACAATATAGGATGGGTTAGGAATTGAGACTCATTCTAAATGGAAGGAAGAACTGAGTTGTGTTCTTGTAGCTCTTCAGTCAGTGATTCAAATAGTCTGTGTGTGTGTGTGTGCGTGTGTGTGTGTGTGCGCACACACACGTGTACATGTGTGTGTTCATGTCTGTGCAAGTCCTAGAGCTTCAACGCCAGGCCTGGGTGCTATCCTTGAAAGTTTTGCTCAAGGCCAATGATCCACTTCTGGCTTTTTGGTGGTTCATTGGAGATAAGGGTCTCATTGATCTTCCTGCTGTCTTCGAACCTCCAGCTTTAGATCTTAGCCTTCTTAGCAGCTAGAATTATAGGCATGAACCACCAGTGCTCAGTATCAAATAACCTTTTTAAATATAAGATTTAAGAAATCTATATATGGCTTACTATTTTTTACAAATGTTTCCACAATACGACCATGTAAATTTAACTATGATCTGATATGACAGCAGTGATATTGCTCTGAATCAAGTGAACATTTTTATGTCATCTTCATTTAGATTTGGCCACAATTTTAAAAATAAAAGCAGATTTCCTTGTGAATATTTTCAATTCATCTGATTTATATTTAAATGTCAGTTATAAAATCTGTTTTTTGTTTTTTTTTTTGTTGGTCCTGGGGTTTGAACTCTGGGCTTGGGGCTGTCCCTGAGCTCTTTTGCTCAATGTTAACACTCTACCACTTGAGCCACAGCTCCACATCTGGCTTTTTTTCTGAATATTTCATTGGGGGTAAAAGTCTCACAGACTTTCCTTCCCCAGGCTGCTTTCAAACCCCGATCCTCAGATCTGAGCCTCCTGAGTAGGTAGAATTTATAGGCATGAGCCACCAGCATCTGGCATAAAATAATATTTTTAAATGTAAAATTTAATTTCCTATATAGTTTTCTGTTTGGCACACTTAAGCATTATATGGCATAAGATGGCTGGTAGCTATCAGTGAATATTTTCTTCGTTCAACATAAAGTAACTTTGAACACATTTTGAAATGGAGAAGAACTCCTCCTTTTCCATGAATTTGAATCTCTCTGCCTTAAAGAATAACCATAGATGGAAGCCTTCCAGTTCTTTGCCTGTCCTGACAGAACTCTGTCTTCTCTTGGAGGGGGAATACATGTCATGTAGAGCCAGAATCTCCATCCAGCCAGGCCTACTTGCTACAAGATGGAGGAATATTTTCAGCCTACCCTTTCCTATCCTCTGAGCATCACCACCCAATGTTCCTCATGTTTCCAAACAGTATTCTATCAAAAAGCAAAGGATTTCTGAAACTCTATTGTCAGCTGGGCTGGTGGAGGCTACATCTGGTTACTATGTCCTAGAGAAAGGGCAGAGGCTACCCAGGAGAGAGCCATCCCCAGTGGTCCTTCTTTGTTCCTATATGATGGTTTCTAGTGCACTATGGTTACCTTCTCCTGTGGTCTGTGATTTCTTCCCAAATAGAGTCCATCATTCCATCCTTTTTGACTTGTATTTTTAGCATCAATAAAAGATCAAATGCAAAGTATTTGAGCGAAACAATGAAAGAGTTAATGCTGTTTCAGACAGAAATCTTTTTTCTTTTTTTGTCCCTTTTTTTGTCATTGGTCTTGAACTCAGGGACTGGGTGCTGTCTCTGAGCTTTTGTTCTTAAGGCTATCATTCTACCAATTTGAGCCACAGCTTTACTTTCAGTTTGGGGTTGCTAAATGGGAGACAAGACTCTTATGGACTTTTCTGCCCTGGCTGGCTTCAAACCATGATCCTCAGATCTCAGCCACCTGAATAGTTAAGATTACCCATCTGTGCCTGCCTGTCCAGTGCCCAGTTCGGAAATCGTATTCTTCCTCAATAGTTTTCAAAATAAATAGACTGTCAGCCCCCATACAAAGTTACCTGCAGGCCACCTCTGGCAGTTATTCTGGCAAAAAGAAGGTTGTATTGGGACTATGAAGAGAATATTTCTTATCCCAGAGGAAACTCTCGGATAAGAAATAAAGACCCTTCATAAGTCTATGTGACACCCAATGGGCTGATGTATCTGATTATGGGCCCTCATGTCTCAATCTTATACAGCTTACTAATGCTATTTTGTGGGTGGCTGGTTTTTCTGTGTGATTTGACTTCTTTTCCTGTTGTATAGACCAGATGTTGACAAACTATGGCCCCTTGGCAAAGTCCAGTCCAGTGACTGCTTTTGTCAACCAAGTCGTGTTAGAACATACCTACTCCTATTTGCTTTTTCATTCCAATGGCAGAATTGAGTAATTGGGACAGACACCCTTACATGCCTGTAAAGTATGTTTATTATAAAATAAAGCATTTTTATAGAAAATGTCTGTTGAGCCTTGGTATGTAACACATAAAGTATCACAATATGTGTATTGCTTTTTGACTTCTTCCAAACTCTTCAAGGAAGACTCAGACTACCTTGCAATGCTTGTGGATTAGAAGCTCAGACAACTCAGAATCAAATCCCACCTCCAGCTCTTGTCATCTATATGACCACAGGCAAATGACTATGTCATTCAGGAAGATATCTGCTCCGATATTCTCCATGATAACCCGTGGTAGGTACATAGCCGAAGAATACGCAAGAACCACAGCTTCAGATCCAGCAACCATGCTGGACCTACGTGATCCTGATTCTCTTCAGATTCTTCAAGCCAATTACATGACAAGAGTGGTAAGATTTAATTTCCTCATTTATAGAAGGAGGCAAAAAGCAGTAACTTCATGTTTTCTAGAATCATTGTGTAAATAAAATGGACGTTTTGGTGCTGATTTGAATATTCTTTCTGCCATGGACTTTGGAATGCCACCAGCAAGCTGCCCTTGGGCTTTGCCTGCCTCTTTCTCCCATGGTTGTCACTGCTGCTCAGACCTTGTGAGCAATGATACCCTTTGTCCTTTTCAAAATTAACAAGGACTCAGGTGCTGGTGGCTCACACCTATAATACTAGCTGCTCAGGAGGGTGAGATCTGAGCATAGGGGTTCAAAGCCAGTGCAGGTAGTAAAGTCCATGGGACTCTTATCTCCATAAACCACCAAATTTCCATTGTAAAACCAAACCTGAAAAGTTACAGTGATGTTCTTTTTTTTTTTGTCGGTCGTGGGGCTTGAACTCTGGGCCTGGGCGCTATCCCTCAGCTCTTCAGCTCAAGGCAAGCACTCTACCACTTGAGCCACAGTACCACTTCAGGTTTTCTGAGTAGTTTATTGGAGATAAGAGTCTCAAGGTCTTTCCTGCCGGGGCTGGCTTTGAACCGCAATCCTTAGATCTCAGCCTCCTGAGTAGCTAGGATTACAGGTGTGAGCCACCGGTGCCCGGTCTGCAGTGATATTCTAATATGAAACATACTGCTTAGCTTCACCTCTTCCTGCCTCCGTTGGCCTGTAAAACTTAAGTTGTGAATTGGAGATGTTATTTGCTCTATCAAAAATTACCAACCTGAAGCCAGATTCCTGGACCATTAAATCCTTGCTTTTGAAAATAATATATCATTGTGATATAACCACTGTGCTAGTTTATGTTGTGTCCATTTGTGCTTTCTATAATGGCAGAGTTAGTGATAGAGACAGAACCCATACAGTGAGCAATGCCAAAAATTGGCTCTTTAACCTATGTACAAAATATTTGCTGATCTGAAGTCCATGTGTTTTAGAACCTGTGACTCTTTGAATTTGGCAACTATATGCAAAACCACAAATTTGTAGTGGGTACCAAGAGGTAAGCATTACAATGTTTACTTTTCTTAAAAGAAAATTTTCCATTTAAAATATGATCTATAAGAATTAGATTTGTAATTCATAGTTCAGGAAGTATCTATCTTATAAACCCAAATATACTCATTAAAAAAGAAGTAGTATCTAGCCTTTGTTTCTACAAGCAACTGTCTTTTTTAAAAAATATTAAACTGAGGATATCTGGGAAAACACTTTAAACTGCGCAAATACATTTTTCATTATGGTAATGTACATATAACATAGCATTTGCCATTTCAATCATTTTTTGAGTTTATAGTAGAATGGTAGCACATACATTTGGGTTCATGTGCAAACATCTGTCCCCAGAACTTCTCCTTTCCAAACTGGAGAAATTTCTGTTCAAGCCATTTGTCCATTGCCTGTTCTTTAAGCTGTTTCTTTCCCCTCCCTACCCTCCTCCTCCTTCTTTTTCTGGAGTAAGCATGCAAGAGTTATGTCAGATTTTTTTTAAATTACATATTATGTGCAGTAGTCTCTTTGATGAGAAATAGGGATTATAAAAGTGGTTTCTGTTCTTTTGTGAGTGGTCTATTTACCTCTCTTTTCTGTGATCCCAGCATTTCTTTTCTTATGCTGCTCTCTGGCCCTGTGGAATAAGGGCTTTGCCTGCTTTTCTTGAGCAGTTATTTCACATTAGGGTCTATATTGCTCTTTGAGGGTCTTGTCTTCTCCTCGGGCATCGCACATGGCTGTGTGCTGTCAGGGTGGGTCATAAGAAACTCTCACTCTTGCTCATGGTTCATGTAAACATGATCGTATGGTTAATAATGCTTGTGTGTCGCTTGGTAGGAACACAGCTGGAGAACATAAAGATTCAGTCTCTCTCTGCCAACTAGATTTTAATAACCAAACCACAAAGGTTTGGACTATTTAAATAAAACAGGACAAATGGAAGAAAAATACAATATTCCAACCGAAAAAAAAAGCTGATTTGTAATCTGCATGACTGTAAAACCAATGTTATATTTGAGAGGAAAAACAGTAGAAACATCCTGTGGATATATACAGCAGACACGATTTGGAGTTTCAGTCTTTGACCCGATAAATTGTGTTATTAAAAAATTGCAGGCAGAAATCTCTTCCTTTTTCCTTCAGGAAGTTTGGGTTGGTTTTATTTTTTTAGCCATCTTCTGAAAGGAATTCCAAAGTATGTTTTTTTTTTGACAATTTTATCATTTCTGACTTAAGCCTGTTGCAAATCTCTTTGAAACAAGTAGGCCCAAGGGTGACTCAGGCAGCTGCCTGAATTCCACACAAATGTAAAAAGTCTCTTCCATTTTGAGTGCTAGATTTTGCTATAATAAAATCCAGATGCTTAAACCATTCAAAGATTACCTTTTTACAGTGTGAACAGAAGCAAGAATGTAAGTGTTATGTTAAAACGTATTTAGATTCCAATTGTTACTAAGCTTTTTGAGTCTAACTTCTGAGGGAGAGTTGATGCAAAGAAACCTAGGAAAGATAACTAAAAGAAATGAACATGGGGATGTCTCATCATGTAATTATAGCAGGGAGTCATAATTAGATTACACTGCTATAAGAGTACATGCACTAAACTGCACAGAGACCAGGAGATTCCTTCTTTCTGAGCCTGTGATGATAATCCAGCAAATTGGAATCAGGTTTCTTCTCCATGTTTGTGGAAGAGAGAAAAGCCCATTGTGTTGCAAAACTAAATCCCCATTCTTGCTCCAGCATCTCCCGTAACTATCTCTACTTCACTCTTGAATGATGGGGAGATTATCTACAGTTTCTTACACACGCATGTAGAGTAGGTGAGCGCTCAAAATTTCATTTCACAACCATGTCATTCACGGTTGAAAAGCTGTGCAGCCCTGGCTTTACATCCACATTCTGTGATAACTCTAAATATCTATCAGCATTCACTAACACCCAACTGTTATCTGGGAATGAATGACTCACTTCTTTAGCCAGCTTAGGAAATGATGGCTGTACAAGGGCTAAGCTAATACTTACATAGCATGATCAGTTTTATTTATTTATTTTTCGCTCTTAAGACAACCTCATGATATCTCTTGCAAATTCTTAGTGATGGATCTGTGAATGCTTGAGTCAATTCCTGTACTGGGGACGGGCAGTGATAACCAATTTTATCATGTTACATTTTCTTTTTTAATATTATTTTATTGTAAAGATGCTGAGAGGGATGACAGTTACATGAGTAAGGTACTGAGTACATTTCTTGTCAAACATTGTTATCCACACCTCTTTTTCCTCATTATCCCTTCCCTCTCCCACCCCTCCCCCCAACCACTGAAGTTGTAAAGTTCATATCCAACATAGTGTTTTGTGGGTATCATTGTCTCAATGGGTCATCCTGTGTCCTTGGTCCAGCATTTTGTTATTCCCCCTCCCTTTCCTAAATCAGATAAATGTGTATACAAGACACAGGGTGCCAGAATCAAAGAGAGTAATTTGGGAAAAAAAACACATTAAGAGAAGTAAGCCAGACCCAAAGAAACATAAGCTCTATGGTTTCCCTCATTTGTAATAATTAGGATATGTCTAGGATAGTCCTAGCAGAGGATCATATTCTCTCTCTCTCTCTCTCTCTCTCTCTCTCTCTCTATATATATATATATATGTATATATATATATATATATGTATGACCATAGAAAATGACAGTAATTGAAATGAACTTCAAGACATGGAAACAACAGGTCTTTTCACTTGGTTGTTGACCTTGTTGTCATCAATTTACTATATCTAGTTTTTTCTTTTTAATTTATTTCATCTTGCTTTTTCCATTGGTATATCCCTGGCAATCACGTTATAGTTTCAAACATCATAAAATGATACTATCTATTCTTAGTAGGTGAGAAAGTCTCATAAGTGAGAGTTTACGAAAATGAAAATAGTCCTACTGACAGTCAGAAAATGGAGCCTTCTGGACAGAAGATCTGCTAAGATCCCAATGACCTCAACTGTGCTCTTGATCTCATTTAAAAATGGAGCAATTTGGGGCTGGGAAGGTGGCTCAGTGGTAGAGTGCTTGCCTTGCATGCCTGAGGCCCTGGGTTTGATTCCTCAGCACCACATAAGCAAAAAGAAAAAAGCTGGAAGTGGCGCTGTGGCTCAAGTGTTAGAGTGCTAGCCTTGAGCTGAAGAGCTGAGGGACAGCACCCAGGCCCAGAGTTCAGGCCCCACGACCGGACCCAAAAAAAAAAAAAAAAAATGGAGCAATTTGACAAGATGTTTAAAGTTCTCCTCTGATTTTAATAATTCATAGTTCTTTCCCTTCAAGTCAAGGTTGATATCTTTTGCTTAGGAAGGAAAGAGTGAGAGAGAAAAAGAGAGAGAGGGAGAGAGAGAGAGAGGAAGAGAATTTTCTTTTAATAACTATGAGTATGAAGCTTACCTATTGAAGAATCTTCATGCTCTTATCATTTTGTCTGCTGGATTGCTTAATTTCTATTGAAAGGGTAGGCAGGACCTCCAGAATGACAGAAGTTTTGTCTCCAAGATTTTATTGGAAATGCAATTGTGTGATGTGGGTGGGGTGGCACACTAAACCATCCTCTTAGGTTTCTTCTGTTGATAGATTAACATGGAGCTGGGTCTTCAGACACAGGAACAGCAGAACTCCAGGAAGGGATGTTTGAAGAACAGGGAACTCTTACAGGGTGAGTCTGGGAAGACATTTGGCAAGCACTATGGGGAAGTAGAATCTATAAAAAATTATTATTGAGGCATAGTTTTGAATTCACTAGCCAATGATATCAAAAATCAGTGGAATTTAGTGCTTGTTGTTCATGAGTTGGTGGCTCTATTTTACTCTCAAGAAGAGCAGAAGTAATGGATGTTCCTGCCAATTGTGGTAGACCAGTGTGTGCTATCTGAGGACAGGTGAAGAAACGAGTCACCGGATTCATGCATTCTGCCTCTACTTAGTGCCATGGAGTTGTGACCCCAGGGTATGCACACCTACAGTTCAGTACTAGAAGGAATGTATGGGTTAACATCTACTTATGCCAAGAACGACATATGTTTTGCATGTGGCATTTAATTTCCATGAAAATTAAATAACATGACTATGGCGATAGAGCAAGAAACTGACATAATTAAGAATTAATCAAGCAATCTACTCACGCAAATGAAATAAAGATTGCGTGTTTCTTATTGCCAAAAACCAGAGAGAGGCCAGGAGTAGGCGCCGCCACACAGCCACCTCATTTCTTGCCCTCTGTCTATTTAAGTGTCTGGAGAACGTTAGTAAGTGTAGAAAGCCCAGATACTGGTGTCATTGTGACTCATGAAGGATGGTGAGAGTGTTGGAAATGCTTGGTTTTCTGGAGTCCATGGAACTCCAGAAAATGACATTCATTTTCTACGCAGAGATCTGAGAAGCTGTTCACATTCTCAGAAGTAAGCTATAAGTTTTAGATGCAAGATTTTCTCCATGTGATGGCAAACCATTACAAAATCTAGCCCCACTGTTGCCTATTGGTGTCTGATAAAGTGAGTACTTTGATGCTCTCTTATGTTATTTATAAAGCCCAGAAGTTCTTGTCTGTGAGTTCATAGCCTTTCCACATTAAGGAGACTTGATATCTGCTTCTTTCAATTTAGAGGGTTATCCTTGAACTGCAGTTCTAGGATATAGACAAGATTTGGGGAAGAATGAAATATATCAGCACGGAAAAAAGGGAGAGGCCAAGTAAAGTCTACATCACTTATACCATGCCCCAAGCAAAATCGATCTGAAGATCTGAAAGATACAAGATCTGAAAAGATACAACCTTCATCAATTAGGAAATGGAGAAAGAAGAGAGAGAATGGGTGGAATGAATGAGGGAGAGATGATCACCATTGGATAGCAGACTAAGAGGGAAAGGAAGCTGGAAAACTAGATAGTCAAATTTTAACAAGAAATGTTATAGAGAATGCATTCAGATCTCTTTCAATTTTTTTTTTCCTTTTTGAGTCACAAGTCACAAAGAGTATTCCTGCTCCTATAATATTTGTAATGTCTCTCTGAGCACGATTTATCCAAGGAGTGATCCACTGATTATAACTCCATTGCTTATGCTTTGGCCCAATCTGATACACCTTGGATTTCATTCAGCTAGACAACAAATTGCTTTCTTTATAGAAAGAGATTGAAATGTTATTTTCTTAGAGATTTGAGTGATATCACCATTGTGTGTGTGTGTCTGTGTGTGTGTGTGTGTCTGTATGTGTGTGTTGGTACGAAAGCTTGAACCTAGGGCCACCAAGCTTTTGCTCAGCTTTTTTGTTTATCTCATAGTTAGTACTTTACCACTTATACCTCTACATGGGCTTCTTGCTGGTTAATTGGCGATCAGAGTCTCAAAGATTTTCTGAACAGGCTGAATTTGAACTATAATTCTCAGATCTCATCCTCCTGAGTAGCTAGGATTATAGGGGTGAGCCATTGGTACCCAGTTGATACCACATATCAACTTTCCTCTGAGTACCCACAAGTAGCTTTAAAACCATGCTAATGGTCATACTTACTGTTGCTTGTCATATTATATGTGGGATACCTTTGCCTTTTTGTACATGACTCTTTCATGGATCACATTTAAATTCTTAGCAAATAGCAAGTTATTTTCATACTGCATATGGCCAAGACATATTGCATGGAACAATAGAAACATAAATTTGTTCTAAACAGAATCAATTCAGATATTCAAGCTTGTACCTCTGGTCTTGCTTCATTAACAGTCACATATAAGGCTAAACTATTTTATATAACTAGAATAAATGTGTTAGAATTCTGTTTTGTACATAAAAAGACAGATGCTGATATGACAATTTATAAGTCTGAATTTATAGTCTTTTTATTGTCTTGGGTCTGTTTCATATATGTCTGAGTCTGTTATTTGGGAAGGTTCTATAAAAGAAACAAAAGAAATATTAAAAAATATTGTCCAATTTTATTTTGTTTCATTATTAAGGAGATTTGAATGCCCACCCTTGTTCAAAGTTAAATGAGTCTACTCAAATCCTTTTGGGACTTCAGTGTAATATGAATTAAAAAAGAAGGAGCACACTCTTTTCTTGCTGGAGAAAAACATTGTATGGTGCCTGGTTTGTGAGAGGAAAATGAAATAATTCATCAGATCACTGCAGTTACTAGCACTAAAGCTCTGCTTTTGCTTTAATGAATGTAGAATAGAGGTGGTGCAGAATTGTTATGGTAGTGATATGCACTTGATTGCTTCAATGATTTAGATGATTGACAATCTTGTCTTCGATTTTTCCAGCAAACACTCATTGGCAGCCTTGTCAATGGCTTGTTCGTACTTTTACCTTGCCATCAGAGACTTCCCCCACCACAATTATGCTTGGGAGACCAGTCATCTCCCATGAAACTCAATCTGAGTATGACAATAACTATGAATAGTTTCATCAGAGGTCAGAAATACAATTCTGGCCAAGAGAACCTATTTGGGAGAGAAATTATTCCCTTTACTACTCAATTAAGATCAAAACATATAAAGAAGTTATCTGTTTCCAAATACTGGAGTGCCTGGCTAGCATCATGGTATAGAGCTTCCCAAGAACAAAGCAAAAATGCCGAGACTGAGAGGACAGAAAGATGGGAGAAGACCACATCCTTAGATTCTAAATAGAGGATTCTATCATTAAATTCATGGTTCCCATGAATTATATAGTCCTGAAATCCTTCTATCTTTGTATTAAATGGTAGATGAGAGAAGGAGAGTTCTCTTTTGTTAAATAATGATGAGGTAAATTTCATCTTTTGTTGTTTTTAGCCAAATGTATGACATCAGATCTAGAGAAAGAAAGATATGAAAGAAGAAAAAGGACATAGTTATTATATCACTTTATAATTTAATTAGAGAGAGCAAAGCCACACAGGATCTGCCCAAAGAAAATTTATATAGCCATAGATCAAGTGGAGAGTCTTAACTTTCTTTGTCCAGCAAAATACCTTGCTAGTCTATGGTTTTACTTCTCAAGAAAATATTCCTCAGGGAAAAATGGATCATAAAGAAAATCAATTGTATTTAAAAAGCTCTTCAGGAAAGTTAAAAACTCTAGAAAGATGGATATTAAATGCAACACTTAGCATTCTCTTCCACAACATTAAACTCCTCAGTACCAATAGGACTTATGTACTCACTGCCAAACTGTTCAATGGCTAAAAAGCAAAATGTTTAGTTGTATCCACTCCCTTCCATTCAATCTTGTTTTCTAATATAGGAGTCATCACCAAATGATGGGCACTCTTGGCTCATGGTGGTTCATGCCTATAATCCTAGCTACTCAGCAGGCTGATCACAGTTCAAAGCCAGGCAGCCTGGGCAGGAAAGTCTGTGGGACTCTTATCTCCAAATAACCACTCAAAAATGGGAAGTAGAACTGTGGCTCGAAGTGGTAGAATTCAACAGCAACAAAAACAACCCCAAAAACCTAAAACCAAAAAAAACTCAGCATCAGGCACTGAGTTCAAACCCCACAACCAACAACAACGAAAAGAAATGCTTGTCTTATTTTTCCGTTTTCTGAAAGTAAAGGCATTGAGGATATTAGACTATACTTTTTTTCCACTAACTGATGAACAGCCCCAAATGCATACTATCATTCTTCCTTCATTTCTGCATCCACATAGGCTATTTTCTGCTGTCTTTTCTGTGGTAGCCTTTCTGCTCTAGAGATATAAGAGGCTTGAGCTGGTCCTAACATGAGAAGAAATAAGGTGGACCATGTCCCAGTTGACAAGTTTCGTAGTTTCACGGCCAATCTTCCTCTGCTATGTGAACAGTTTATACCAAATCAAGGCCTTTCCTTCAACCTGGGTTCTAGAATAATGAAGAACACAGACACTGGCCAGAGATGACAGGTTACATGAACAAGACACTTAATTTTATAGTCACGAGGTATGTAGATTTCCCATGGTTAAAAAAAATTATTAAAGCATAACCTAGCAGAGGAACATAGATGGATATTTATAGAAAATGTTCCTGATTTCTCTGTAATTATCCTCATTTTTTTAACCATGTGGTTTTTGTCACATTTTAAATCCTTTGTAATATCAGACTGGTTGTTTCTCAAAATGTAGCATGTACATCCTCTGGAAGACTGTCTTGTTGCTGGCAGGTTAGTGAATTGTACAGCTCTATCTTTACAGACAAGGCAGAATAAGTGGAAAATTTGTCTTGTGGGGTAGGTAGATAACTCCCTTTACAGCAACATAATATTGACTCAGTCAGAATCCAAAATGTCTGGATGAGGCCTTTTCGGCTGGAGGATGAGCTAAATAGAATGAAGATAAGGTCTGATACTCCCTATCAAACATCTGGATTAAAATCTAAAATTCAGTCAGTCATTGTGATATCTTTTATTGTCAGCATACCCTAGGTATAGAAGTTTAAAGTTATCATCATGGATGGTCTTCACCTTGTTGGCTGAAAGTTTATGGCCTCACTTGATTATAGCTGAGTCTCCCTCAGAAGCCATCAAGACAAAGCTAATTTTCGAAGATGAGGGAGAAGTTTTTAACTCAAAATTTTACTGCAGTTCTGGGAGGTGTTGGTCCTGATTCTCATCCATCAAGGTCACAATTGTGCTTCTGACTTGTATGATGATCCTTCTTTTATGACTAAGCACCAAAGGAATTTGGTTTTGTGGAATATTGTCAAGAAGAGAGGAAAGGGGCTCTGGTCTGGCATCATTCCCAGGACTAAAGTTTGTGGAGGCACCCGAGGAGGATTTGTTATTAATTGACATTGACAGTCAAGTGAAATAGGTTCAACTCTTAGTGATCCCAGTCTGGTTATTCACATCCTGCCAGACACAGGTTCTCTTCTTCCATTTGCTTGAAGCCTTCCCTTGAGTTTTTTTTTCTTTTTACCAGCATCTCTACTGAAAAGCAAAACTGGGTGCTCAACTTTGCTGAATATATCAGAGCACAAATTAGTGAGGAGATTTGAAGATAATACTTTAATTGCATTCATACATGTGTTCAGACGTGAGCTTAAAAAATCATTAACTGAATACCCACCTGACTTCTTTCCATCTTGTCCAACTGACTCTCAAGGATGTATTTTTAAAGACAAGCTACTAGATATCAGACTTGATCTGACAAGAGGCTCATGCTGTATCAAACTGGGTAGTGGAAAGAGGAAGGGCAAGTAGGTATGTGTGGAAAAGAACAAACATTGAGAAGTGGTCTTGCTTTATAAGGCTCTACCCTATAATTAACCTAGTCTATGAGAGTTACATTGTTTCTGCTCAACCTCTCAAAGGCTCCACACCTCTCAGGATTATTACATTGGGACCAAATTTCAACATGTGTGTTGGAGGGAACAAAGCAGGGAAGTTCATTTTGGACTTAAAAGCAATTAAACTTGAGATGATTTCTGCCACTTACCGGTTATTTCATCTCAGACAAATAACCTCTCAAAGGCCAAGTTGTTCCCTTTTCTATAAGAATAATATTATATTCCATTTGTTCAATTGTGAGAATTGTCAAAATGGGATGAGATCATGTATGGAAAATGTACCTAACATTTTAAAGCATACAGAAAGTTGTATAAATGAAGAACTTTTCATGTAGTAGATAGTAATGAAAAATTCCTTTTAAACAAAAGGATAGGAAACACAGTAGAGGTAGGTGGCCTGAGAGGAATACCGTGGTATCTTCTTTTTTAAAGTCCAAGACCAGGACTTGAACTGGGCACTTGACACATTAGCTCCTTGGCTAGCACTCTACCAATTGAGCCATGCCTTCAACCCTAGCCAATCTCAATGCATATGCTGAATGCAATAAGATTAGGAAGGCATGAAATGAGGGTAGTGTCTTAATGCCATATACTATTAAAAAGTGATAGAGCACGAGATATGCAGAGTCTCAGCTCAAAAGTTAAACTTTATTGCCCAAGTCATGAGAGGTCTTGGCTCTGTTTTCATCAGAGGAATGACTAAAGAGGCTACGTAGAAAGATGAACTGCTTTGGCAGTGCACAGGAGAAGTTAGAGGAAGGAAACCTGAAACTCACGACACCTATTCAAGAGGCTCTTGTCATTGTCCCAGAATGAAGCAAAACATGACTGAGATAGATGGCTAAATGCAAAATCATGTCAATGGAACTTTTTCCCCCTTTGTTGGAACTTCCTTATAGGATTGCAGTTCTGCCCATCTAACACCACATTGCATTGTTTTTAAAAGTTAAAAGTTAGAGATGAACAAAACGAACATACCAAATGTGATCATTAAAGATGTGGAAACAGAGATGTTAAAAAATAACATCTATCCAGCACTGTTGGAAAGTGCATTATTCATATACCTTGGTCAACCAGTTCAACTGAAACTTGCTTTTGGAACACAGAGTGCTTTAAGAAAATCCTATGTATTTTGCTTGCTTGCGTGTCTAATTTAACATGCTGTGCAGTGGCGGGATGGTAGGTGGGATGGGAAACTCATGTGTTGTGTGTCTGTAGAAACTTCCTTGCACGAGAATAGTCTTGGACTTGAAATAGAAGAATATATACTGTTTCCGTCCTCTGTGACCTCAGACACACTAGAGTGATAGAGTAGGAGGTTTAAAAATTATCTTGGAATCTTTCTACTATAACATTCTATTAATCTATCAAAACAAGGGACGAAGGAGAACTTTCAAGGGGATTAACATTTCATTTTGTTATCCTCCAGTACGTTCCTGGTTGGAGAAAAGCCGCCAAAACAGAGGAACAGAGCATGCGTGCTTATCCTTCTAATGAAGGGGAGCTTAAGTATTTTAAGAGTGCATGATCTTACTTCTCAGAAATACAAAAATTGACACTGAAAGGCTACATTAGCCAAAACAGAATGCGTTTAGAAATCAGAGGTCCTTGCCAAGTGCTATCCCTCCAAGATTCAAGATTTCTTCCCCCCTCGTAAATAATGTGAATAACATTCCCTCCTCAATAACACCTTTCTCTTGGAAATCACTGAAGTTTGCCATCAGAAAAGCAAATTTGCTGATTTCTAAGAAATGAGCCTGAGAAACTGAGAAAGGTCCTTGGGCCTGTTTGGACATCAACCCTTCTTGTGCATATATATATATATATATATATATATATATATATATATATATATATATATATATATAACAAATATGTGTCTAGGTTGAGCATGAAGAAATCCAAAAACAGATTGAAAAGCCAAGGAGAGAAAACAAACCTTCTTCAAGGTTCCTGCATTGCTTGAGGTCTCAGTAGTGAGAAGTGGCTTGAATTGAACAGGAAACTAAAAGAGGAAGGTGAAGCCATTTTCTGAACAAAGTTGTCTGGCAGGTGATCTGAAGGCAAGATAAACATTCAAATTTCTCCCAGTTAGATGGTAGGGGTTGTAGGAGAGGGGGGAGAATGACGGAGATGGGTGAGCTGATCAAGATACATTGTACTCATAAACTAGCATGTTGAATTAAAACTCTTCTTGTACGACTACTTAACGTTAATTAAAGTTATCTTAGTCTCTTGCAGCTGAAGGAGAAACCTCTGATAGATAGATCATGGTACTAGGGACCTGGAAGAAATGTAAAAGCATCAGCTCCTCCATTCAGCCTCTTCTGCTCAAATCTCTATAATTTTGATGTAAAAGAAGATAGGACATTGGTAGTTCACCAACCTGTTTTCTGGAGAGCTATGGTTGACTCTTTGCTAGTTCATATCTACATTAGAAATTATTACACAAGACTATGTGTAGCTGTACTACAAATCCTCTGCACAGAGGGTAGGCTTTTCTGGGAGAAGCATGTTCTACCTTTAGTATTATGTTACCTATGACAAAAGAGACAATACTTGCATTTTAATGTTTCAGAAATCTTCATGCCTAGAAATTGTCTCTTCTTGTCATACATTTTCATTTTGTATTTTAATCATGTCTTCCTTCACTTCTAGCCACAGTGAAAAAAGAACAAAGTAAGACAGAATCTCATCTTCAGTGTAGAAGCCTGCGTGGGCAAGGAGGGATACTTTCCCTAGACTGTCATTCAGCATATTCTCCTCAGCACCTCTGGGTGAAGGTGTGAGAACCATCATTGGGTGCTACTAGAATCTCTCTTTCCAACACTGATGAATAAATTTTTTGAGCATGCACGCACACATGCACATACAGATGTATGCATATGTACACAAACCCTCTCCATTCCAGAGCCTCCTTTTTTCCCCCAACAAATTCTATATCAGCTCACTTGTATATGGACTCAGAAGAGATAAATGTCCTACAAGCAGAGAGTAGATGGTGTTTTCCAGAAGCTGGGGTGTGTAAGGGGAGATGGAGAAGGGTAGATGTTCTCCATAGGAAAATTATATTTAGATAGTAAGAATACATTCAAGAAGTCTGTTGTACAGCAAGATGATATACTGTATTTTTGAAAAATGCAAAGAGGGTTGACGTTAAGTGCTGTTATCACAAAAATGGTAACTATTGAAGTGATACATTTGCTAATAAACTAATCATTCTACAATGGATATGTACTTTTTCAAAACATTACACTGGATATGGGAAATATACACAATTCTGTCTTAAATTAAAAATGAGAACATTAACAAATATGCTCTGAGTTTACTTTGTGAGGTTTTTTGTTAGTCTTAGACTATGAAGAAGAATAGAAATAATTATGATCTTTACTTTCATGGAATTTCTGTGTTCCTATGGAGGCAGATATTTGACCAATGATTATGCCAAGATCTGTGGATTCAAATCATACTAAATATTATGAAGGTAGGTCTCAGAGTCATGTGAGTCTGAAGAGAAAAATACAAGCTCTAAAAAGAGGTAGTCTAATCAATACATTTTGAGCTAATAAGAAACAGGGGAAACTAAAATTTACCACCAAGAATTGTTTTTATTACACAAAGCTTCCAGCTTTCTTCTAAAAAAAAATGCTTTAGGTAAGCGTTAAGATTCTAAACTTGAACCTGGTGTGGATTACTGTTACTCTCTGTTGCTCTTGCTGGCTACAGTTCATTCTCAACAATTTTCTCTCGAAATTCTTACCTGTGAAGAAAGAGGTTGACAATCTGGATTGATTTTTCCAGTTTGGATCTGTGCTGTTTTGAATGTCGTGAAAGCACGGGTAAGAGACTTACGAGACTTTGGATGAAGAGAGATGGCTGACTCTTGGAGGAAATCTTGATGCAACTGCTCTGGGTAGATACCTAAATACTTCCCCTTCCATGAATTATGCAACAACTAGATGGCATGCCCAGCTTGAGACATGTGGCCTTTTCATAACCAGTACTTTTATGCGTTGTGTGTGAAGTCTGAAATAAAGCTGCCTTTGACCACCATGCCATCAGAAACGATAGCTTTCTTTCCAGGTGCATCAGGTAATAGAACATTTTGGACTTGCATTTTTTCTTTACAATCAGTTTATACCCCTTCAGTGACATTTTCATGGCTGTTGTGTGTCTGTTTGTAGATTTTTTTTTCTCTGCCTAAGTCCATGGGATGTTATTTGTTATGCGCTCTGTGTTTATTTTAAGAAATTGGATCATTAAATCCACATCCCATGTTTTAGCAAATGACCTTCAAGTATAAAATGAGGTGAAAGCTGTTATTTTTAAGAAGAAAGGAAAGCTTTGTGAAAGACCATTAACTGGGTGAGTTTTGTGGTATTCACTTGGGTTTCCGCATTGTTCACCAGAAAACTGCTCCTCTGATCTCACAAGTAATGGTTGCTTCATGCTTTAGAGGAGCTCAAGTCTCCCAAATAATGAGGTTGATGTAACACTGGGAATAGTAAAAAAGGGATAAACCCCTCACATAAGAAAAAATACACTTTGCTCTGTGTATCCTTGAAGAGGTTGAGATTGTGGTAGCAGCTTCAGTGCTGAGGTCAGCACAGGATTTCAAATGATCTTGAGATACCACAGCCTGATTAGTAATTAGTCAGAAATGTCAACATAAAACAAAGAGTTTAGCAAACTGCTTTTTAAATATAAAAATGTGTTTAATTGCCAGAAATGTATTTACCCTTTTATTTTGTTAAGTATAAAATGTATTCAGCTTAGAAGAAAGATCTTTTTTTTTAGGTTATGTGGACTGGAGAATGTGGACGTAGCTTGGGGTTTTGTGACTTGGTTTCCTAGTGAAGAAGGGTCATGCCACTTCTCAGTTGACTTAGTCAACAAGATCCTCATCTTGGAGCTACTAGAAGAATCTGTTTTTGCAGACCCAGCTCTGCTATTGAATATTATTGGTATGTGGGGGTTAGTGGTTATATCTAAGTCAATGAGGCTCTGAAGAACCCCAAAGAACATGGAAGTTCTGGTCACTAATAGTCCTGTGTTCAGTTGTTCAGTTGAACAAAGGAACTGTGTTACATCGTAGCTGCCATTTTAGAACAGAAATTAGTAGAATGCCTTTTATCTCCCTCTGGTAGATTATCTCACACCTTTCCTACCCACAGACACATGTGAACTTTGAAATGTTAACTTACACTAACCATGGTTGTAACATATGTGCCATGTCAGAAAACCAGAAGCTGAGATAGGACAATCTGAAAGTCAAGGCTACTATAAGCTATAGCAAGACCTTGTCTCAAAACAATCACCATCACAACAAAAAACAAACATAACTGAACAAAAAGGAAAAAAAAAACTTTAGTGATGGTGGCTTAACTTCATAACCCTAGCTACTCAGGAAGTTGAGATCTGAGGATTAAAGTTTGAAGTCAGCCAAACAGACACATTTGCAACACTCTTATTTCTAATTAAGCAGTAAAATGTCAAAAATGGAGGTGTGGCTGAGTAATTTTCCTCTTTTCACTGTCATTAATGCACCCAAAAGGATCTGGTAGACAGGTTTTTATTTCATTGGATTCTAGAAGCTTAAATTTCTTACCTCATTTCTTTGATGAACCATTATCATTTAGCAATATGTTGTTTAGTCTCCACGTTCTTGACCATTTTCTTTATTTTGCTGTTGAGCTCTAGTTTAATTCCGTTATAGTTTGATAGTATACAGAGAATTATTTAATTTCTTTATATTTGCTAAGATTTTCTTTAGATCCTAAAATATGATCTATTTTTGAGGACATTTCATGGGCCACTGAGAAGAATATATATTGTGTGGAAGCTGAAGATGTCTGTCAAGTTACTTTCCTCTATAGTCTCATTAATTCTGAGATTTCTTTGTTAATTTTTTTTACTCTGAATGACCTACATGTTGGTGAATGTAGGTTACACTACTGTACTTGTGTTGAGATCTGTTTTTTTAATTTACTAGGTTTTGTTTCATAAAATTGAATGCATAAATGCTACCAATTGGAATATTCTCTGATAGATTGCTCCATTCGTTACATGAAATGATCTTTCTTCTGATTAATTTTGATTTGATAGCTGTTTTATCATATATGAGTATACCTATTCCTATTTGCTCTCAAGGTTTATTTGCATACAAAAACTTTTTAAAACCTTTTACCCTAAGCCAATGTTTGCTTTTGTTGTCAAGTTGTATTTCTTGTAGACAACAAATGATTGGGTTTTACCTTTATTTCTGTGGTATTGAGGATTTAAATGGGTCTTTCACCTACTAGGCAGGTGCTCTACCTACCACTTGAGCTATACTTCCAATACCATTTGGAATATATTTAGGGTAGGATCTTGCTTTATGTCTAGGCTGATCTGGGTAACTATTCTATTTTGCTTCCCTATGTCAGTGAGGATGACAGACCCTTGGATCTGGCCATTTTGTTTTCTCCATTGCTGGGGTAATAGGCACGCATCATCACACACTTTGCTTGCTTATTTATTTTTCTAGATAGTCCTTGATTTTTGGTCCTCAGATGTCTGACTCCCAAATAGGATTATAAGATTGAGTCATGGTGCCTGGCTGGTCTTTCTTATTTTCATTTTTTAATCCATTCAGCATTCTATGTCTTTTGATCAGACACTTGAGGCCAATGAAATTGTATGTTACTATTGAAAGGTATGTAGCAACTCCTACCTTACATTTAAAATTCTTTCCTATTCTTCCTTTGCTTATCTACCTATTTGTGTATTTTCCCTTCTAGTTTCATGTTTCTGTTGAATTCCCTCTTCTGTGTACAGTATTCCTTTGAGTATCATATATAGTACTGATTTTGTGGCCATATGAATTTAGTTTTGCTTATCATAGCAAATTTTTATTTGTCCTTCAATTATGAATGATACCTTCACTAAAAGTATTCTGGGTTGATTTTTTCACTGTTCAGCACTGGAAATACAGAGATCTGCTAGTCTGATGGGTTTTCATTGTATACAGTTTGATGTTTCTCTCTTGTTCTCTATACTTAATGTTTTGACTATAATATGTCCTGGGAGATTTTATTCTGGTCTAGTCTGTTTGGTGTTCTAAAAGTCCCCTCCATACCTCACTGGGCTTCTCCTGTTTAAAATGTGGGGAATTTTCTGTTATTATTTTATTGAATATATTTCATGAATATTTAGCTAGTAGTACCTCATCTTTTCCTAAACCTATGCTTTATTAGATTGATTTTTGTAAATGGTGTCCTGAAATTCTTATAAATGTCTTTCCTATTTCTCTAATCTTTTCATTTTCTCTTATTTTTTCTACTCTAAGTATATTATCTTTAAGCTCTTAAATTTTCTCTTCTAATTTTGATTGGCTCTTTTGGAGAGATTTGTTTTTTGTTTTGTTGGTTGTAGGGTTTGAATTCAGGGCCTAGGCGCTGTTCCTGAGCTTTTCTGATCAAGGCTAGGCTCTTCCACTTTGAGACAAAGCTCCACTTCCAGTTTTGGTGTGGTTAATTGGAGATAAATCTCATGGACTTTCCTGTCAGGGGTTGGCTTTGAATGGTGATCCTCAGATCTCAGCCTCCTGAGTAGACAGGATTACAGGCATAAGCCACCAGTGCCCAACATGTATTTTTTAAAATATATTTTTATTGTAAAAATACTGTACAGAGGGGTTACCGTTACATGAGCAAGGTAATGAGTACACTTCTTATCAAGCATTGTTACCTCCTCCTTTGTTTTTCCCCTACCCTCCATTCCCTCCCACTTGATATAAAGTGCTTTTCATCTCCAGGATTCCAGTTAGAGTTTCTTAGAAGGGTTTCTATATCTTTGTTTACTTTTTTTAATGTCTTATGTAGACTTCCTAATTTCACTTAGCTATTTATTTGTAACTCTGTTGAACTCATTTATGTGTTTATTTGTATTTGAGTTTATTTGCATTAATCTTGACTTCCTATAATTTTTTTGTTGAATTCTATTTGAATTTATTTAGTTGTTTGTATTCTCTTTGATTTTACTGAGCTGTTTTTGACAATTCTTTTCATCTTATTGATTATTGTTATCACCATTCCTTTAAGCTCAATATTTAATATGTATCTCCCTCACACACTATATATAATGTATATATAATATATGTGTTACATACGTGTCTAATATTATATGTATAATAATATAAATGTATAATTATATGCATCTATGTGTGATGATTGTCTTCTTTTGTGATATTTCATATGCTCCTACACTGATATTTGTTCATCTGAATTCAGTTAGTAGTTTGGGATTTTTAGTCATTTGACATCTTTCCACTGAATTGTATTTTATGCTCTGCCCATACTTGGTTGGGTTGATTTGTCATTCTTGCTGCTGGCCTAGACTTATATCTTTGATTTGTGGGGACATAGGGAAGTGGTGACTGTTGTGATTCCTTTATCATGAAACCAATTGCTTTTCTGAACTTCATGGCTTCATGGGAAGTACAGGTAAACACTGCTGCCACATATAGAAAGATAATAATTGTCTTCCGACAAAGTACTTGTATCATTGAATGCATATGGAACTAACTGGGCTTTTTCTGAGAGCACCAGGTTTTTAATAGATAATGAGAAGTCTGGCTGAAAATATTTTTGACATCTAGCAGTCTTTTTTTTTTCAAAAAATGATTGAAGAGGACCTGCAGCTTCAAGAAATCAGCTCACTATCTGTTATTTTGGTCATCAACAATAACTGAACATTCAAGCAACAATTAGCATTTTGGAAAATCAGATTTTTCTGGCACAATAGACTTGAACATTTCTTCACTCTTAGAGGGCTTTCTGATGGCGATGATGGTGATGCTAGTTGATGTAATTACAACGTGTCAACATTCGAAGTTGCCACTTACCGGACCAAAATTTTCCTAATGACTGGCAGATGATCTTCCAAATCATCTATGAGTAAAAATATTTACAAGGATAAAATAGAGTGGATTTTAATTTCATCAGTGTAAGAAAAGTTTATTGATATGTATTCAGATTTTATATTACTAGAAATCCTTTAAAATGACTATGTTTTACTTTGGCATAGTGACAAGTAAATCATCTACATCTATCTGTAAGAGCAATTAAAATTCCAGAGACTTTTCCAACTCTATGTCATTGTGAGGCTGGATTTCCTACAAACACTTCAAACAAAACAATTTGATAAGAGACAGAATGCAGAAATAGATTATGAGGACTGAACTGTTTGCTACTAAGCAAGATGTCACAGAAATTTGTAAAATGTGAGGCAATATCATTCTAATTAATTTGTTGGAATCTATACATCTATTCATAAAAGCGTGATATGGAAATAGCCATTGGATTCTTTATCTTATTTCTAAATGAATGAAAAACGAGCTTTCAGTTTTAATTACTTATAGGATAAAAATGATAGATATAAGAAATGTAAACAAAGCCCTTTATATTTATCAACAAATTTTCAGCATAAGGGAGTAAGAAAACGAGTATAATTATTTTAAGCATGACTTTAACATCATCTAAAGAATTTTGATCTCTTTTAACTTTGATTCAATTCAAAATACTTTCTAGTGTTCTTCCTGATTGTTTCTCTTTGTCCTTTGGTTTATTTTGAAATATGCAATTTAACTTCCAAATATCTAGGGAGTTTTCAGGTATCGTTCTGGTTTTGATTTCTAATTTAATACCGTTGTGGTCAGAAAACATACTCTGGTTTCAATCCTTTTAAATTTATTGAGACATATTTTATGGCTCACCATATGGTCTATCTTGTGATTTTCTATGTTCTCTTGTAAGAAGTTATATTGTGCAGTTTCATTTGTACAGTTTTGCAAAAGTCATCTTGTTTGGCTCATTATTATTAAATGTCCTTTATCTCGGGTAAAAATTCCTCTTTCTTATGCTTACTTTTTCTAAAATAATATAACTGTCTCCATCAGGTCTTCATTTTATTTTTGGATACACTCTGATTATCTCTGCCTCACAGTTGAATTCCAAATCTACTTATATTTAAATGATTGTTGACATGACTTGACAAGCTTTCTATGCCCTGTGCTCCCTGTTCTCCTTTTAGTCATTTCTTCCCCTCTTGGTGGAGAGGATGGGGTTGTTCTTGGTCTTCTTTTGCCTCCGTGATTGGATTATTAGTGACTATATCTTCATATGTTGTTTATTTTGTTTTGTTTTTAATGGCTGGAGTAGGTTGTGTTGCCCAATGCACTACCCACTCTTCACACATGGTTTTGTTTGTCAGTTCACTGTGTTGTCAAACTAGCCACATCCAAATAGTCTGTAGTTCTGTGGAGCTAAGGACTACCACATGGAATGATGCAAATATATTCCCACCATCTCAGAAATCTCTGTGAAATAGCCTTGCTTGAAGTTTGTATATATATAGTTAGCTACCAGAATCTGCATTCAAATAATGCTTGAATTTCATTTTTCAATGTTAAGACCTTGAAAATAATGCTCATCTAGTTCTGTGTACCTCTCCATTGTTCTCCTGCAATATGGTTTACTTCTACTTATGTTTTGATCCATACACTACATTATTATTTGGACTTTAAATGCAAACATATTCCTTTAAAATTAAAAGAAAACCATAACCTTTATATTTCATCTCCTCGTTTAACTCATCTAGTAATTACTCCTCATTTCTATGTGTTCTGCCTGTCATTGATTTCCTATCCTGTAGCAGTTCTTGTCATTATATCTACTGACCACAAACAATATCAACTTTTCAGCTTGTTTCTTTTTCTTCAGTACTAGAGTTTCAACTCAGGGCTTTGCATTTGCTGGGCAGGTTCTCTACTGTTGAGCCTTACTGTCAGCCCCTTTTTGTTGTTTTCAGGATAGAGTCTTGAGTTATGACTAGTCCATGCTAGTCCAGGCTAGCATGGACTATAATTCTCTCAACTGTGTTTCCTCATGTTGCCGAGATGACAGGCATGTGCCACCAAGCCCAGCCATGGTGTTTTTCCTGTAGCTTGGGACTACATCCACCATACCCAGGCATTTTGGCCAAGGCTTCCATTTTGGTTTGTTTTAGAATGTATGCGTATTTTTATCTTTGTTACTCATATGTGTGTTCTTTTCCTCTTGCCTCTGTTTACATTTTTCTCTATCAATTGTTGTTTGTTCTTTGATTGTGATGTGCCTTGGTGAAGTTTGCTTGGGATGTATCCTGCTTTGGGTTTTTGACCATCTTGGATATGTGGTTTATTGTTTTAATCTTTAATCAAGTTGAAATCTAATGGCAATTATTTCATCAAATATTCCCATTTTTAATCCAGCCTTTGCTTCTGAGGCTGTATGACATATTGATATCACATATGTAACAAGTGCTTCATTTATTTTCTTTTTTTTTCCTTCTTACTTCAGTATGGGCAATATGTACTGCTCTTTTTGCAAATTCATTCATCTTTTACTCTCCAGTCTCTAATCTGCATATATATAAAAATACACACACATTTTAAATGTTGACTATTTTAGTTGAAGACATTTTTTATACTCCTGTTATTCCTATTTATTATAGTCATATTTTCTTTTATAAATCCTTAAGCATATGCTAAAGTTTTTATTCTTCATCAGGCTTTAAAAATAATTTTTGTATTATCTTTAAATAGCTGTACAAATGACTGTCAGTTCGACAGCTTTAGTGTGTAATTCATCTTGATCAGTGTGATCCTTTCTACTCAAGCACATATGTAATAGTTGCTTTAGAGCTTTTGTGCAATAATTTCATATTCCCTGGCATATCTTACTCTGTTTCTACCAAGTGATGCTTCCCATTTATGGGTCAAATCTTTCTTTCCTTCACATGGCTAGAAGGAATGACTCTAACCATGAAAAAGATTCTAGACACACTGATTTTTGTGTTGTCAAACGTGTTCAATTCTGTTTACTTTCTTAAGAAAGTTGAATTTCATGAACCAATTAAGTTACTTAGGAATGTCAACTTTCTCCCTTTTATGTTTAGTTAAAAGCTTTGTTTGGACGTAAATACTATAACCCTTTTAGAGCTAGTTGAGCTTACTCTTGAGGTATAATCTTTCTAGTATCTCTTTCAAATGTGTTTGATGTCTAAACATTATCTCCTTGGCTGCGGTTTGTTTGAACACAGTTCCATATCGTTCCCAACAGCGCTCTATTTTTAGAAATTCCTCAGGTCCCCATTACTTACTTTGGTTCTAATAATTGTTCTTTTTTTTGTTGTTGTTGTTTTAACCAGCACTTCTGGTTTTTACTTCGTGAGAGAACTTTGAACAAGCACTTTAGGAACTCCTAGGTAGTCCTCTGAACCTCTCTTATGTAATGACCTTCTCTGCATATTCAAATGACCTCAGCCTCTCTGACACACAACCTTTGCATCTTCCTTGACTTAGTGAGAAGAGAATGATATCCTGGATTCCTCCTTCCTGAGCTAGGGCCTGGTAAATACCTGTAGACAAAAAGTGGAAGTTTTCGGCTTACATCCTTGTCATAGTTCTTTTAAACAGTGTATCAATTATTTGAAGGGAAAAGTAGGATATCAGAAATCTAGGGACTGGCTAGCCAAGGATAGGCTGAATAGAGCCTAACCTGAGCCAGTGGTGATGACAGTGAATATGTGGCTACAGAGAGAAACATTTGTCTCCAGGGTGAGTTTTGAGCATCAATTGTGCTAGGTTGAGCTGCCTGCTTCAAGGTTCTTGGAATGGGTCTAGCGGTATAGTTCAGTGGGAGAACACTTACCTCACAAGGCTTGATCCCATCATTTTAAACAAGTTTTTGGATTGGCAAGGTGGTTTAGTGGTAGAGTGCTTGTCTAGCATGCATGAAGCCTTGGGTTTGTTTCCTCAGTACCCCATAAACAGAAAAGGCTGGAAGTGGCTCTGTGGCTCAAGTGGTTGAGTGCTAGCCTTGAGCAAAAGAAGCTCAGGGACAGTGCCCAGGCCCTGAGTTCAAGCGCCAGGACTGGGGAAAAAAAAGTAAAAATAAAATAAATAAACAAAATTAAAAATGTTTTTGAAAATGCACTTAAAGGAAGAGGATACGCTAACAAAAGACAGCCTTTACTGGATGCCTGTGATTTTTAATGTCATTGTATTTCATTATTTTTTTTCTCGGAATTATCTAGTATATATTTTTATCCTCAATTTACAGATGAAGAGGCTGGTGCTACAAGAGATTAAATAACTTGGTTAAAGCAAGTCAGCTGGTACGGCAGAGCCAACCTTTAATTTCAGATGTACTTCCTAGGATCCACATTCATATCAGTGGAGAACTATTTCTGACAAGGATCAGAGTCATAAAAACTAAATGGTAAGTACAATTAAACTAGAAGTTAAAATCCTGAAATCTCTGCCTAAGTTCTACTCTTGTGGGATTTGGGAGTCCACCTTCTGTCTAAGAGTTTAGTTGATTATGAATACTATGGTTTGACTTTGAACTACCAGATAATGTCTCATTGTCAATGATACACTCACAAGTGATATAGCTAAGGATTTTCCATTCAGTCCCCTACTGAATCATTTGTTCCAATAGCTTGATGACCTGTTTTGATGTACTAAGAGTTCTAAGTACATTAAACAATCTTATCTTCTGCTTTAAAACTCTTAGAATTACTTTGAGAATAAAAGAAAAAGGACCAGAAGCATAATTCACTTAAGCCAAACCAAAAACAACTTTTTAATGTATTTATGTTTCCCTTACAAGGACATTAACCATCAGGGAAATGGATACACTGGGGACAAAGTGACCAGCCTGAGTATTCTCTGTGAAGCAGCTGTCTGTTCTCAAACATAACCCCCACTGGATGGAGATTTCATTATGTTAACACAACAGGATCCTCCTAACAGTGGCTTAGAGATGCTATGTTTAGAGAGATTTCTCTTTAATTATTTATCCCCAGTGACTATCTTGGTATTATTTCTTTACTGTGAGACTTTCCTTTCTGCTGTACTCTTCAGGTCAGAATGGACCTTTCATTCCAACAATTTGCTCCTGGTAAGTTCTTTCTTATTGCAGGATATCTGCAAGTAAAAAGGACTTGAGAAATGTACCTATGTAGATTAAGTCCATCTATGTGCTTTTTGTCTCCTGTAATTAATGACAAATATGTTATGTCTGTCTGAAAGTGTTCACCAGAGGAACTGAATAAATAGAAATTAACAATACAGATGGATGGCCAGGATTTTGCAGAATCTGCACTAACAAATACAGAAGAAGGATCTACAGGGTTTTAAGCAGAACAATAGAGGTGAGGAGGGCTCTCTCTCTCTCTCTCTCTCTCTCTCTCTCTCTCTCTCTCTCCCCCACTCAGGCTTGGTTAGGTTATTTCAAGCAAACAAAACAAAAACTATAGAAGTGTCCCCTGACCCAGTGGGTTCCTTACCCTCCCGCAGAAGCACTGCCAGGAGTCAGTTTCTGCAGCGAATGCCAGAAGATGGGTCAGGCTCATGCTTTCCTTCCACTTAGCTTTGCTACAGATGTTACTCATATTCATCAGTGTCCAGCCCTTTGACAAAAGTTACAGAGTTCCTTGGCTCAATAAAAATCATGTGTCATCGAGTTCCCTGGGTTAAGTGCATGCTACTTAGGAAAGCATTTCCCTTGTCTATTTGTTTGATGAGATGTTTGGAGACCTCCAACATCTGAATATCAGTTGCAGCCTGTCCTTCCCGTTCCACTATTGCCAAATGCCCTCTTTTCCTTTCGACTTCAGGATCCAAGGTTCTCTTTCTCTGCCCAACTCTACACTTTGCTATCATTATTGGCAACCCTTAACATTTCCTTGAGTCCTGTGAAATGTAGACACACTCTACCCCCATGTGAAGAATGCTGGGAGCAGAAGGAGGGAGGCATTACAGTTTCACACAGTTTTTATTATTTCCTGCCTTCGGTCTCGATCCCGAAGGCTGAAGATGATTTCCAAATGTGTCCTGCAGCCAATCCCATCATTACACGGATATTAGGTCCTACAACTCAGCATAGTGGCTTAGGAGTCTTCATGCCTCATGAGACCATGTGTGGGTTAAGTTTTGACATTGAAGGAAAAAACAACAGCCTTGTAGAATTAATTGAAAACATATACAGTGTGGCAGGGCATACGTGTGGATCTCAGCCTGTGGCTCCATCCGTTTGAACAGCTTTCTGTTCAGCAGCATCTCTGTTAGGAGCCAAATCAGTTTTTTTTTTTTTAAATAAAAACAATAGACACCTTTTTAAATTCTTTTAAGCAGCATGTGGAAGTTGTCTCTACCCACACAAATTTATTTGAAGGAATGACAGAGTTTACAAGTAAACTGCTACTATAGAATTATTGTTGTTGTTGTTGTTATTGTTTTTTCAGTTGTGGGGCTTGAACTCTAGGCCTGGGTACTGTCCCTGAGCTCTTCAGCTCAAGACTAGCACTCTACCACTTGAGCCACAGTGCCACTTCCAGCCTTTTCTGTTTATGAGGTGCTGAGGAATCGAACCCCGGGCCCCATGCATGCAAGGCAAGCACCCTACTGCTAAGCCACCTTCCCAGCCCCAGAATTATTTTCGATATACAGAGACCCTCAATCTCACTGGAGCCTCTGAGTTCCTGCAGTGACATTGAAGGCCTCACGGGGACACATAATCACCTAATCTAGGCTTTGCCAAAGCAAGCCCAATGGTGAAGTGAACAGAATGCAGACAAAGGCATTTCTAAGGTAATGTTACCGTTTCTCCCTATTTCAGATTAAAGTAAAATGAAGGTACAGGATAAGATATTTGGGTAAAAGCAATGAGAGCACAGTCATGCATGGACTTTTTCTAATCTTGGCCTGAAACATACTTCTTGAAATTCCTTAGAGGTACCATATTATTTCAGTATTCTATGCTATTCCTGCAATGGTTCCAATGAGCTCTCTACTTTGTTCTATACTGTTTCCTGGCACACTCCCTACACACACACACACACACACACACACACACACACACACACACACATTGGTACCTATACATGTGAACACACATACATATACTTACATATATATATATATATGTATATATATATATATATATCAACAAGGATACAGACATTAACACATGCAAGCAGGTGCATGCACACTCAAATGCATGCTTTTATTCACTGTTGCTATCCACTTTGGGGTGTTTTCCCCAAGGTATCACAGAAGGGGTTAGCTGCCTCTGTTGTATTGTTTCATTAATATCTATTCACATTGCTCTCTTAGCATTTATTTACCTCAGCAGAGAGCCTATGTTTCTCTCTTCTTGTACTTAAAATTCTGTAAAGCCAGGTACCACATCTTTATTTTTTTAATATTAATTATCTTTAAGTAGTTGCACAAAGGAGTTGCCATTTAACAAAGTGGTTTATAAATACAACACATCTTGATCATGTCATCCCATTCAACATTCTCACTCATTTCTCCCAAACCAGCCTTTCCCTTACTTTTCTTAAATTTGTAGGATATACATTGAATTCTTGATTTCATTCTCTCCCTGCTTCATTTGTCTATCCCTCTACCCTTGATCCCACCACACTCCTTGTAAATACCCATTTGCTGTTTCTTTTGTTGGACTGTGACTTTGCTTTTCTAAGGAATTACACTATTTTAGTTCTCCTTTGAATCTACCATATTTCAGTTAACACACTTACAAATAGGATTGCATCAAACTTAAAAGTTTCTGCATGACAAAAGACAACCAATAAGCTAAAAAAGACAGCCTACAGAATGGGAGAGTTAGCTATACATCAGACAATGGCCCAATATCCAGACAGCTTAAAAAATTAAATCCTCAAAGAACTAACAAATTAATAAATCGGCTAATGAACCAAAGATAGACTTCTCAGAAGTAAAAATGGACGGTAGACACATGAAGCAATGTTCAACATCTCTGGCTATAAAAGAAATGCAAAGGAGGACAACATTGAGATTCCACTTCATCTCAGTTAGAATGGCCATTATCAGGAAAACGAATGATAGTAAATACTGGTGAAGATGTGTCTAAAACTTTACTACACTATGGGTGGAAATGTAAACGTTTTCCACTACTCTGGAAAGCAGTATAGAGGTTCCTCAAAAAGCTCAACATAGAACTACCTACGATCCAGCAAGTCTACTTCTGGGAATTTATTCACATTTCATTATACAACTAACCCTCAGTTTAGCTGGTGATACCTAATATATTTTCAGTAAATGCTGAACTGAATGACTATAAATCTACTATTATTTGCAAGATTTCTCCAGGAGCGCTTTCAAATCATTTGAACAGAAATGGCTTTAATTGGAGATTTTTTTTTTTACACCATTGGTTTTTGTTGTTCCAATAGTTCTGAGTTAGGTTCTGAAATGAGTTTTAATCTTTGTACCTCAGTGGGCAAATTGTGTATCTAAAGCTTAGCTATCTAACTGTAAGAGATAAATGATGATTATCTCTAGCAAATCAGTTATTTTGAAATTCAATGGAAATAATCCATATAAAGGAAGGTAACGTGATGATGGCTGGGAGGCTGATAGAAAATGTGCTTAATATTTAGAGATGATATTTTCACTTTGCCACCAGGATAAGTTACTTGTACAACATGGTATTTCACATCTGTTTTCATCCTCTGCCAGTAGAGATAGTGGCTTGAAGTCCCTGGCAAAAAACAGGCACTCAATCAACATTTGTTGAATAAATACACAAGTGCATGTTGCTTTTAAAAATACGGCAATGGCTTATACAGAACCATGCACACTTTCTGGCTGTTCTGAGTGTTTGTGGAGGACAACTGGCTAGAACCACAACTCCATACCCTGGACTGTAGTAACCAAACCCGATACTTTCATTCCTTTTAATCTTGCCTTATTGACTTGAGTCCTGGAGTATAAATCAGCATTCAAGGAGGAGGGGTAGAATTTAGGCCATAAATAAGAGAACACTAAAGGCATGTTCTTTCTCGAAAAATCTATCAGACCTGGAAGGAGTGACCCGGGGAAGCCGAGGAATACACTGAATGACCTCCGGAGACTCCTTTCAGCATTAACCATCCGTGAAGGAGATTTACAGACCCACATTCATTGACCCCAACCAAGCTTTGGCTTCTTGCTTTTCTCCCAGTTTGGCCAATGTTCTCACTTCATTCACTATGGTCATTCCTTCCAAACTTGCCTTCTGCTCACCTGCCTCTGCTACTGGAAAGGTCACTGGGCCAGAGCCATAGGGTATGGGAGAGGTGGGATTGGTAGGGGCACCAGCTGGGCCATACACATAACATGAGCAGAGCCAAGTTTGTCATATGGACAGGCCTCCCATGTGAAATTTGGCTTTCTTCTGTTTGCTGACTTGGCCAGATGAACAGCGTTCACCCCAGGATCACAGGAAACTCATAATTGCTATGTAGTCTCTTTGGAGACCCACTGGGCCCTCAGATGAGCAATAATCCAGATTTCTTAGTTATTTTTTTCCTCTTCCACTGGAATAATGGTACTTCTCAGCCAAAGGACATACTTTTTAGACTTTTCTTTTGGCAGCCCTGGAAAGGAAGCTCAAGGGTCTAGTGATTTTTGTTTGTTTGTTTCTTTTACTATGCATCAAGGAGAAGCTGGACCATCTTGTGGGAAAGAGAAAGGGGTGGGGAGAATATGTTCTTCATGAACTTACCTGCTCTATTTTATCAAGCCAATCAGACTTTTCCAGTGAGTAGAATCCTTAAATTGCTTGGTGGAGGTGACAGAACATGCTAGAAGAGGGCACCGGGTTCTTTGAGTCATTCTAGCCACACCTCTTATTTAGAACAGCTAGATTATATTGTGCAAATATTTGACAGATCACTACATCTGTTGGCAGCCAGACTGTTTTTTTTTTCCTTTTCTTTTTTTTTTCCTTGTGAATAAAAGGGAAAACAAAACCTGGCACTAGGCTAGGGTTGGTTATTTATTTGCGCCCTGATGAGAAACAAAACTTGGCTGTCCTTCAAGGTCTTAAAGATGAGGCTCTGGTGAGCGTAGAAGCCTCAGAAAATGTTCTCATTTCTCCACAGATGCCAGGACACCATAGGGAATCTCAAGGATGCTGACTTGAACAGTTCCGGAGCTGAGTTTTCTCTTCCTTTCTTGGAATAATCAATTAACTAAACAAAGAGGTAGAGAAGCATGAAAGGAAAATGGTGACAAGCTAAAAATCTAATCGAGCATTTTAGGAACTCATGGATCATAAAAGCAAAAGCAATCCAGAAGCTCCTTCTAGTTAAGACATATTTTTACAATACTATAGTGGAAACTCAAAAATCAACCATAAGAGGACTGGGGATGAAAAATGAGTAAGTCAGGGTAGATTTGTGATAAATTTGGTCCTGGTTATATAGAGATGGAGATTTGGATATAAAAGTAATATTCAGGAGACAATGGAAATTAGAGACCAATGTTGAGGGGTTAAGGCTATTGGTATATACCAGGGAATCATCTATGCTATGAATTTGTTTAAGATTATGAAAGTGCAAATTTAAGAAAATAATTTTTCTTTTAATTTTTGGTAGTACTAGGGTTTGAATTCAGGACCTTGGACTTGCTAGGCAGATAATTTGCCTCTAGCTTTGACCTCAGCCCTTTTATGCTTTAGTTATTTTCTTAAAGAGATGCTCCAAATTCTCCTAGGCCTGAGCCACAATCTTCCTATTCCTATTATACTATGTGTCTGGGATGACAGGCATGTGCCATCATGCCCAGCTTTTTATTAGATGTCTTAAGGTCTCACGGAGTATTTGCCCAGGCTAGCTTTGAATAATCTTGAATAATCACAATCTCCTCCTCTTGAGCAGCTAGGAGTAAAGTTGAACAATAGCAGCTGGTTAGCCGGCTTGCTGGTAAGGAATTTTAATGCAGATGTAAAAAATATATATAGGATATAATTTGGTGGAATATTCCCAGCTAGTAAAGGAGAAAGTGAAGAGGTTAACAGGACAAGAACCTTTCAATGCCACAGAACTCCAAGGAAGAGTATCTCTCTAATGGAAGATGTCTTTCAGGATCAAATGCTATAGTAAGAGTCACCCCCTAGGTGTGGACAAAGAAAGCAAGTAAAGTTTTCTCCAGTTAGCTTTGAGCTAATCACTTTGAAGAATGATGAGGTAGAAGACCAGCTAGAATGGGTTCTTCGGGTCTGGAAGCTGGCAGAAGCTTTTCTGTTAGAAGTTTAGATGATGGAAACAAAGATAAGGATTTTTGAGAGAGTAACAGATCATGGGAAAACTGTACAATTTTGCTCAGGATTGACTTGGAGAAATCTTAGATAGAAGGAAAATTTACTTTGGATAGAGAGACTTTGAATTTCCATGGACCTTAGCTGTGGATTAAAAGCAGAGCAAAGCAAAACAAAACAGAAAGCCACATGGGAACTGAAATATGTAATCCAAGGAGATAGCACCTATAGAAAAGAAGAGCGGCTTTCTTTTTTCTGTGCAATGGATGGAAGGAGGACAGAACAGCTGAATAATAAATAATAGGAAGTTTCATACAAGCTAAAGGCCACAGAGAAGGAGATGAAGGAGCTCTATAAATAGGAAATGAGATCACCAGATAAGGACAGTAAGGAAAGATGTGGGATTATGACATCATGTGAATGCCACAGAGCAAAACAGACCACAATGAAATGAGCCTATGAATACTTCCGTTCTCCAGGGAGAAGTGTTCCTGGTTTGTTCAACTCTGCATCGAGCTATACAGAATGTTGACTCACAAATGTCTACATTTCCCAGTTCTCCATTTAGAATAGTATTGGGAACATTCTTTGAACTGTAAGATTTTAAAAATGATGTTTAAGAATGATTGGATTTTCATTGTGAATATGGAATAATATGCAGCTATGTAGAATTAATTTGTGTTCATGCTGTACAACAATGATATAAAGGTAGATCCTGCTATTTTTTTAACTACTTCTCATAGAATCTGACAATGTTCCTAAATGGAGTTTAGGTGAAACCAAGGCTCTGTTCAACTCTCATCTAGACTTTGAGTTATGGTTCATTTAGAATGTGCTAGTTCACTTTGATGTCTTCCTGAGCTTGATCCAATGAAGTTTTTTCCCCAGAACGTTTGCTGTATTCAATTGTGTAAATTTTAGGTTAATTTTTTTTTTTGTCAGTCGTGGGGCCTGAGCTCTGGGCCTGGGCGCTATCCCTGAGCTCTTCAGCTCAAGGCTAGCACTCTACCACTTGAGCCACAGTGCCACTTCCAGCTTTTTTCTTCTTATGTGGTGCTGAGGAATCGAACCCAGGGCTTCATGCATGCAAAGCAAGCGCTCTACCACTGAGCCACCTTCCCAGCCCTTTAGGTTAAATTTTTAGGTCTGTTTTGTTCTGAAGGAATGTGCTTGTAGATTGGTTACTGGCTAGGAGGATATAAATAGGATCAGGCAAATATTCTATCTTATATAGATGGACGATAATATTCTATTCTGCTACTAAACTCCAAGACTGATTCTTCAAGGATTTGATACAGTTCCACCCATTGACCATTTTGTCATGTGACCTTCCCATGAACTATCACATGGCCTTGTCTTTGAAATAAAAGGTCTATTCGATCAATTTAGTAGAAAAAAAAGAGAATTAACTAAACTTGTTCTGTGTAGTTTCTAAACAACAAACTGAAAGTTAGACATCATTTTACGTCTTGTTTTAATCTTTAAAACATAAATCACTGAAACAATTTAAGTATTAGTAAGCTTAGCCACTTCACCAAATATGAAGAAAAATATGCAAAATTGTCCACTGAGAGAATTGACAGATTTTTTTTTTTAAACAACAGGTTTGTCTTTATGAAGACTCAGCATCATACAAGTTAAGCAGGATTTTTTTTTTCTCCAAACCAGATCGGAAAATGCAATGTTACTTTTAAAAAGCATGAAACATTTGAGATTTTGTTTACTTATCAGTTGACAAGTAGCCCTGCCAGTTTCACAGCCTGGTAAAAAGCATGAGACTCCTGGATTGGAGACAATCAACTTCTTTGCTCTCAATAGGCACAGCCAGCAGACTGCTTACCTAGCTTGAACAAGGCACTGAATTCCATCCCTAGGCCTGCATATGCAAGTAGTTGCTTTGTAAAAGAGGAGCCTTGCACCTATGGATCAAAATCTGGAAGTATTCACTAAGCATGCTTGTGCTTTTCTTGGGAGTAAGGAAGGGGTGTCTACTACCAAACGACTACATAGTTCTGGAGTTGTACCTAGACATAATTGCTCTTTCTTTTTTTAAAATGATTTTTTATTGTAAAAATACTGTACAGAAGGGTTAAAGTTACATGAGCAAGGTAATGAGTGCATTTCCTATGGAGCATTGTTGCCTCCTGACAATTTAGAACAATGGTAAGTCAGTCTCACTGCTTATGAGACATGCAGAAATATGAGCAACCTGTAGAGATTGTCTCCCAGCAACTAGTGGGTCATTGAAAGTTGAAGATGCTTCACCATTGACATCAGATGCAGAGTAGACTAAAGCCTCATAAATATCTTCAGAATTATTAACTCCAAGGAGGCTAAAAATCAGTTGTGATTTTTCCCTGATTTAAGAGAAAAACACATTGAAATCATTTTGAGCAAATGCTGTATAGGTATCAAAATAGCTTTAACAAAGACTATGGAAATATTGTTATTCTTCCCCAGTTCAACCCTAATTTAAAACGTAGCTTCAATAAAACATGTCTATTAGAAAGATGTCAAGTATCCCTTACAGAAAAACTGTTAAGGTTCAGATTTCAATCAACTTTTTATTGCAGTGGTTTGTGAATCTACTTAATTTAGATTTTTGTTTTTAAAATAAATGCAAGACTCATTCTTATTAAAAAAATTCTACATAAATCAAAAGCAGGTACCTTGTCATGTATACTCAAGACCCTTAGAAAACAGGTTCTTGTAAGTCTACCTTATAGACAAAAGCGATAAGCATATTTTTTCACAATGGCTCTTTGTGAGCACTGTTTTCATTAGATTTTTAATAATATAAAGGCTGCTCGGTTTAGGACAGAGGAGTATAATAAATATAGCACATTAAAATAAAATAAAGCAGGTATTACTCAACTGTCTGTCACCAAATGTTACAATTTATCAAGTTTACCCCAAATAATAAACCCTATTTTGTGAAAAAAAAGAGAATGGAACAAATTGGCATCTTTCTAAAAAAACAGTGAATGCCAGTACACTACAAGTATGTGTATTTCAAAACTGGCATAATAGATTGCGAAAAGTAAGGGAACTTTTGTGGGAATATGTGTTCAGATCATGAACTTTCTACTCTTCATGAAGCATCCAAACATATTTAGGAAAACCTATATTGTACATGTTGGTAAATTATTACCAGTATGACAAAAGAAATAAAGGATTAAGAAATCTGTATCATTATTTTCTTTTAAAAATACTAGGGTTTTAACCCAAGATCCTGTGCTGGCTGGGTAGGCGCTCTACCACTTGAGCTATTGCCATAATCCTTTTTCCTTTAGTTATTTTTAAGTAGGGCCTCACGTTTATTCTTGGACCAGCCTTGATCACAAACCTTTTACTTAATGTACTTAATGCTTCCCACATAGCTGGGATGATAGGCACCCACAACTGTGCCTAGTTTTTGTTTTTGTTTTTTAATTGGTTGAGAGTGAATCTTAAGAACTTTTTGCCTGGGTGGCCTTGAATGATGAACCCTCTAATCTCCACATACTTAGTAACCATGAGAGTAGCTTTGATTACAGTGTGAACTACCATACCCCGCTTTGTTTTAGGCAGGGACTTGCTATATTACCCCATGCTGGCCTAGAACTTATGATCTTCCTCTTTAACCCCAAGTTCTGGGACTACAGGTCCTGGTTAAAACTCTGCATCTCAAATACACTCCATGCTCATTTGAAGGTTTTGTGATATATTTGCTTTCCCTGTATTTGGAATATTTGATTTGGCTGAGTAGATTAGACAGTAAATTATACCTTACATTAAGATAAATGCCAAATAAGTTAAGGCAGATCTGAGGAAGCTCTGAGATCTAGGGGGTGGGCGGAGGGAGAAAAAGTCCTAACAGATAGAAGATCCAATAAGTCACTGCCTGGAAAGCAGTGTTTCTTAGTATATGAAGATCAAAGAAATCAGAGAGTCCCTGGTAGTTTCACCAGGGATTTTCAGACCCAGTGATAAATGGTGTCATCCCCGGTTCATAAACTTTTTTTGAGTTAATGAAAGGAATTAACTTTTAAGAAATGACCATTGCTTTAATTTCTTGAAGAGCAAGGAAGAATCAGCTTAAAATTCACACAGAAGAAATTACAACATGTTAGAAGAACTGTAAGAATTAACTGAATTAACATTAATGCCATCCCTATCCCCACTCCCAACGGGTACCTGGCCTCTTAGTGGATTGGCTGTGATCAATCACTCTTATTTGGTATGAACAATTAGGCACATTTGTAGTGAATTTTTAAAACAGAGAGGGGAGATGTGGGTAGCTCAAGAGTTTAAGTCTTAAATCTAATTTGGAAATTGGAGTACTGATTACCTTATGCAACCTTCAAATGCTAGTATAGCTATTAAATCTGTTGCAAAGAGACTTAGGTGACTTGAGCATTCTCCCTGCTAGCACTTGGTTGATACACAAAACTGTAGTTTAGTTACAATACATACTATGCTAGTGGTTATAAACCATAGATTTCCTTCCTTCCTTCCTTCCTTCCTTCCTTCCTTCCTTCCTTCCTTCCTTCCTTCCTTCCTTCCTCGCTCCCTCCTTCTCTCTCCTCTTCTTTCTCTCCCTCTCTCTCTCTTTCTTTCTTTCGTTCTCTTTCTTTCTTTCCTTCTTCCTTCCTTCCTTCTTTCTTTCTTTCTTTCCTTCCTTCCTCCTTCCTTCTTCCTTCCTTCTTCCTTCCTTCCTTCCTCTCTTCCTTCCTCTCCTTCTCTTTCTTTCTTTCTTTCTTTCTTTCTTTCTTTCTTTCTTTCTTTCTTTCTTTCCTTCTTCTTTCTTTCTTTCTTTTTCTTTCTTTCTTTCTTCTCTCTCTCTCTCTCTCTCTTTCCTGGAGTTTGAATTCAAGCTTCCTGCTTGCTATGCTCTACCATTTTAACCACACCTCAAACTCCTGTTTCCTTTGGTTATCTTTGAGATAGTGCTTTGCTTTTTGCCTGGCATGAGCCTGGACTTTGATTTGCCTACCCTTACTTCCCACAGAGCTGAGCTGAGAGACGTTTACCACCATATCCAGGTTTTTCTATTGAGTTGGAGGTCAAACACATTTTTTATCCAGGCTAATCTCAAACTATAATCTTCTTCACCTCAGCCCATCACATAGCTGGGATGACAGGCAGATGCCACATACCCAATATTTTACTGGATAAGAAGAACTGAGAACTTCTTGCCCAGGTTACCCTGGAACATTGATTCTCCAGATTTGGGCTTCCCACAGACCTACGATTATAGCCAGTGTACCCAGCTCTCCATATAATTTTTCAAAAAATGACATGAATTCCTTGTAAAGATAAATATTTATAAATCATATACTTTTCAGCAACCCTCATAATTCTCATGTTAGGTGGATTAGTTTTTCCATGTGTTGCACATATGAAAATCTTAGATTCCTAGAGAAAGAAATGTTAGGATCATAAATTCCTACCATGGGAAGAGAGAAATTGGTAACATCACCAAAACTGAGTGGAGATGAAACCTTCCAATGGAGATGCATTCCCTGTTGTACCATATGATGCAAACAAATAATGGGGCCTGGGGTTAGTTAAGTTTGTCCAGCTAGAGGTGGGAGAGGAGAATTGGGATTATGGTGGAGGAAGTGAATTTGTTCAAAATGTTCTGTGTGCACACATGGAAATATTGTAACAAAAGCCCCTCATAGTACAAAAGTACGCTAATTTAAAATAATTTTTAATCTTAAAAATAAATTTCCCAAGCTAGCCTTTACATAGTTGAGTAAAGCCAAGTGCTTTTTCTCCTCCTTAATTTTTCAATCTTGATACATTTTCAGGAAATTTGATCCATATGTTTCTGATTTATTTTACTCCGAGTCATCAAATGTTGTTTGGGAAGACTCTTCTCTGCCCAGAGGTTTTTTAAATCGCCTTCTGAAGATCTCTAAGGTAGAAATGGGAATAGATATAAGTGCTACTGACTGCCAAACCTCAATTTCTTGAACCCAGCGTTAAATAGACCAACCTCTATTTTTAAACTTGGCAAACTGTAGACAACATTCAGGAGCTGACTCAAAAAGAACATTACAACAATTAGCCACTATTTGTGTTAATTGTAGGTGCAAAATACTTTTTTGTGTTCTAGCAATGTGTGGGAAGGTATTCAATTCTTGATCACTAATAGAACAGCAAAGCATTTTACAGTTTCCTGAAAACTTCACTTAGCTATCATCAGTCTTGTTACAATACTCTGAGACAGACAAGGCAGTTAGACATATTCCTGTTACGCCACTGAAGTAACAGAGGCTCGGGGAAATCAAGCACACTTCCTGATCATCCTATAGGGATGTTGTAAGCTCAGTCCTCCTAGCTCGACATTTTTGGTTCTTTTGTCTTTCCAGAACTTACACTAGTCTATTTGAGTGGGTGACCCAGTGTATAAAATTAAATCTAACTCTTGCCAAGGGTCTTGTGAACAGCAGGGTGTTATGACCCTCCGCTGTCCATATTATCTCTGACCTGCATGTGAAGTCAAACAGCTTGCTGGTAATAAAGGCAAGTTTTAGGTATTTCTAATGGACTATATATATTTGGTCTGATTTGATTTGGTCTAAGTAGTTCATTTACACATTTAGTTTTTGAAAAAAGATCTGTTACAAAGATGAATATATACATCATATTATTAAACAGGTTTATAATAGTATTTGTCTAAAAAAATCTGCAAAAAAACTACTTTTGAAGCCTATTTTGCAAATAAAGGACTCTAATATATGAAGTTTTCCATTTGTTTTTTTCTTTTGCTAGTATCAGAGTTTGAACGCAGACTCATTTGTTTAGCTGGTGCTCTGCCACTTGATCCAAGTCTCCTGCCTAGCTTTTAGCTGTATATTTTTTAATCTTATGGCTTTTCCGGCCTGTACTGACCTTGAATAATTATCTTCTGGGTCTTAGCATTCTAAGTAGTTTAGTATTGCAGGTTAGAGTCACTGGTACCTGTTTAGTTGGTTGGATTTTTGAAACAGGGCTTCACTAGGTAGCCAAAGGTGGTCTTGAACCTGTGATTTGACCTTGTAATATGATCCTTGTGACTATAAAAGACAAAATAAAACATAGTCTAAGGCCAGCTACAGGCAAACATGTAAGACCCTGAAAAAGAATTCAAAAGGAGAGCCAGGTGCTGGTGGCTCATGCCTGTAATTCTAGCTACCCAGGAGGCTGAGATTTGAGGATCGTGGTTCAAAGCCAGCCCGGGCAGGAAAGTCTGTGAGACTCTTATCTCCAATAAAAACCATCAGAAAACCGGAAGTGGCGCTGTAGCTCAAGTGGTAGAACGCTAGCCTTGAGCTGAAGAGCTGAGGGACAGTGCTTAGGCCCAGAGTTCAAGCCCCACGACCCCCACACACACAAAAAAAGAATCCAAAAGGAATTCCATTGTTTGCTATTCATCAGATATCCAGAATATATCAAGACCTCAAAAAAGTTAAAACACTAGAAGAATAAACAAGTAATAAACAGGCAAATGAATAATAGAACAGATAGTTCTTAAAACAATTACAAATGGCCAATAAATATATAAAAAAATTTCAATAGCCTTGTCAATAAAGGGAATACATATCAAAACAAGACTGAGATTTCATCTTGCCTTTGTCTAAAAGAACAGGCATCAATAAAACAAACAACAAATACTGACAAAGATTCAGGGAGAAAGAAACCTTTACACAGTATTAGAAGGAATGTAAATTAGTAAGCCACAATGAAATAAAGCATGCAGCTTTCTCTAAAAGCTAAAAATAGACCTACCTGTATAGATAACCTTGCTATATACATTTGGACACATATGTCAAGGAATATAAATCAGCATTCAAAGGAGATATATGCACATCTATGTTTATAGACACAGAATTTATAACAGCTACATAATGGAATCAGCTGAAGTATCCATCAACCAATGAATGGTTATGGAATTATGAATTATGCTATGTGCACAATGATGCATTATATAGCTATAACAAAGAACAAAATTATGTTGTACTTCCTGGGATATAGGATTCTGTTGGTTCATGACAGCATTAAGTTAAGGAGGGAATTGAGGTTGTTAATTGGGTAGCCTTAAAACAAGAATATTTTATTAGACTATCCAGGTGGGCTTAATCTAAACAATATATTCTTGAAAATAGAAAAGAGAGGTAGAGATTGGGTCAAAATACGAGACAGGATTAGAAGAAGTATCAATGTGAAGTATAAAGAGGACACAGCTTGCTAATGTTGGCTTTGAATATGGAAAAGAAAGGCCAATACCAAGGGAGTTAAGAGTCCCTAGAAGTTGAGAGTACCCCAGTATATAGTCAGCAAGCAAACTGGTACCTCTGTCCTATGTACACACACAGTGTCCTGAATTCAGCCAATAACTTGAATAGCAGGAAATTAATTCTTCCCTAGAGCCTTCAGTAGGTGGTCATCCTTCAACCTGGTTTTATACTTTAGAACAAAAATAAAATCAGCTAATGAATTTTATAAACTTCTTTATGTAATCTATGGGTAGGTTTTATGACTGAAGATTAAATAACATCTACTTGTAAATGAATGGGCTAGGTTTTTGTTTTCCAAACCCATGCTGTAACAAGAAGCTTTAATTCTTTTTATTTTTGTCATTGATGAACATCCTTGAATACTGGATACCCAAAAGCTCATGTGTTAACAACTAGGTTGCCCAGGTGGTTACTATTGGTAGATGGTGAAATTTAGGAGGTAGGGCCTAGTGTGGGGTCTTTAGGACACTGAAAATGTCCCCTAGAAGAGGATTGCTGGGTCCCTCTCCCTTTCTCTTTCTACTTTTCTTCCTGGACATGAAAGAAATGTTTTTACTCCTCCATGTGCTCCCACCATGAGATGTTGCCTGGCCAATTGACCTATCACTTGATAGGTTTGAAGTGTCTTTTCCTTTATAAATTATTTATGTCAAGTAATTTATTACAATGACACAAAAACTAATGTCCTGATAGTCACTGCCCCAAGATAAGTATTCAAATGATTTTTTTTCTTTCTTGCGATTGTTTCTAACATATTTATAATATGATTTCTTTGTTGCTTTGTATGTCCTTCCCCCACGGTATAATCCCTGCTTTCACTGTATTTGATGTTGGTATAATTGGTGGAGGGGAAGGGAAAAAACAAATCATTTAAATAGGGATACAGGTGGACCCATTGCAACAATGAGGTGTACAAGTTGTTATGTTGAAAAATGAACTTTACAACTTGGGGGGGGTAGGTGGTGAATGGGGGGAGATGGGAAGAGATGGGAAGGGGAAACAAAGGAGAAGGCAACAATGCTTGATAAGAAATGCACTCATTACCTTGCCCATGTAATTGTAACCCCTCTGTATGGTATTTTCACAATTAAAAAAAAGTAAATAAAAATCAAAGAAAGGAAACAAAATACATGCTCCCTAGAAAGAATGATTCTAAAAGACAAAGGCTGAATAAGAATTCCACCTTTTGGATGAATTCTCATGAGGGTCATTATTTCAATTATCTTTTTGTCACATATCTACTACTCTGAACTTTCATGGCTCAAGACAAAACACAATTTTATTATTTTTTATAATCCTGTGGGTCAGGAATTCAGATGTTGTACAGCATCTTTGTTTCTGAAAACGGATGATTTGAACAGCTGGGGAATGGCTCAAAAGATGACACCAGGGGCTGGGAAGGTGGCTCAGTGGTAGAGTGCTTGCCTTGCATGCAGGAAGCCCTGGGTTCGATTCCTCAGCACTACATAAGCAAAAAAAAAGCTGGAAGTGGTGCTGTGACTCAAATGGTAGAGCGCTAACCTGGAACTGAAGAGCTAGGGCCAGAGTTCAGGCCCCACAACTGATAAAAATGAAAATAAAATAAAATAAATGACACCAGATTGGGCTGCTGTTTGGATTCTCCACAACTCCCTTCCATGTTGTTTCTCCTTCACCTTGCAGCATTCTCTGTCTCCAGGGTTTCTTTCTATGCAAAATCACCAGCACAGCACTGCAGATGATTGAATGGTAGGTGGGTTCATCCCAAGGGATGGTGAAGACACTGACAGTTTCCTTAAACTCTAGTTCAGAACTGGAAATTCCGTATCTCTGCTTCAGCTCTTTATTAGAGAAATCTACGCATCTCTCTTTTTAAAAATGTATTTTTCATTTTTGTCAACCTACATTTAGAAATTTTACTGAGCGTTATAAGAATCAGGTAATCTATGTAGCTTATTTATTTATTTATTTATATTATGAAAATACTGTACAGATGGGTTACAATTACATGGGCAAGATAATGAGTACATTTCTTATCAAGCATTGTTGCCTCCTCCTTTGTTTCCCCTTCCCATCCCCGCCACCTCCTCCCCTCCATGCCCCTCCTCCACCAAAGTTGTAAAGTTCGTTTTTCGAGATAACGTCTTGTACATCTCATTGTTGCAATGGGTCCACCTGTATCCGTATTTAAACAATTTGTTTTTTTCCCTTTCCCTCCACAAATTATACCAAATCAAATACAGTGAAAGAAGGGGTTATACCATGGGGGAGGGACATACAAAGCAACAAAGAAATAAATATGTTAAAAACAATTGCATGAAAGAAAAAAAACATTTGAATACTTATCTTGGGTTCATTTCACCTAACATCAACATCTGACCGTTTCTGCTTGTCTCAGACATATACATATATTATTGCAGATAAGGGAAACCATGGGACCTATGTTTCTTTGGGCCTGGTTTATTTCACTTAATATAATTTTTTCCAAGTCATTCCAGCATTAATCTATGTAACTTTGCATTAATTAACAGCATTTTGAATGTCACAATAAGCCCCCAGAGGCTGTGGGATGCTAATATAATAGCAAGATGGTAGCAGAACTCAAGTAAAAAACTGCTGCACTGCCTTCCTTCTTCAATGCTGATAAAATTGTACTTTTCAAGTATTCCATCATTAATTCCTTGAATTATGGCTACAGATTATCTTTGTGGGCTCTTTGTGAGTCGTGACTCTGTGATATATAAAATTTATGGCCCTAATACCTAGCCTCTTGCTTTGTCCTTTGGCTATATGATTTTGTAGTTCTCCCCCTCCCCCACTGGAAGTGCAGTGTACTTTACCAGTCTTTGGACTTAACTAAATGTCTGTTTGTTCTAAGACTAGGCCTTAAGTGACATTGTGTATTTCCACTTCTTTACTCTTAAGCCTTTGCCATTGACATGGGATAAACATTTTCCTACATGTCCACTGATTCAACGAAGAGGGAAAATATACGGTGTAGACCCAGATGTAACCTAAAAGTTGAAGCTGTGACTGGTGGAGTCTGACCTAGATTGGCCGACCCCCTTCTAAGATGAGTCAGTGACAGTAATAGACACTATAATCCATTGAATACGAGGTGACTCGAGAGCATGGATATAATAATATTTGGCTAATACGAATGGCTGGCAAGACTAAATTGCAAGAGGATAATTTTCCTGTGACAAATAATGGTTGCTTCATGGTCACAACGAAATTTGGAAATCATAGTCAAAGAAGTCCAACCACATAGCCAATGCCTGAGAATTCTGTATTACCCACAGGACTCTTTATTCCACCAGACTCAATGGATTACCAGTTTTATGGTGTGCTTGAAAGGGTTCAAACTATGAGCTAGGAGAATGACAAGAACTATTCTGTGTGTACTGCTGAGGCATACTTGTAGATGATGGAAACGGACTTGAGTGGCTGGTAGAGTAGCCTCAAGGCCATTCCGGTTCATAGTAATTATCAGTAGGAAGTGTTGGAAAGTAGAAACAGAAAACTATACTATATGAATATAGCATATTGCTAGCGTCAAAGAGAGCCTTGGTCTCAGCACATGGTTCTTGTATAAGGCCCCAAGTCAAATTATCTGAACCTAGCCCATTTGGTGGAAGAATTTCATTTTGGCAAGAGGGCTGCTTTTCCTTAGTTTGCAGAAAATGCTCTTCCAAACCCAAGCAGAACCCTCCCTACCTGCATCTTGTTTTGAGATACCTAGAAACGCTTTTACAAGCTAATGAACAACCATATTGGCAAAAGCATTGAGAAATGGACCACTCTAGCAGCTTCTTGGAGCAGCTGGAAGAACTAAAACTGCAAAATGGAAGCAGCACACTCTATCTGTAGCTTAAGTGCTGATTAAACCCCAGCCCTAACTCAACTCCACTGGGGAGGAGGGGAGAGGGACACTGCCTACGGGGTGAATAAACCTTTATTTCTTCACTTCCACTTCTGGCGCTTGGGTTAATTCTTTGACACCCCATGCACTGGACAAATCTCCCAGATTTTTCATAGACCATGCTGGCAGTTACTAATGTATAGAATACTGACAAGCAACTGTTATGGGACACACTGACGTGTCCGTGGTAAAAGCTAACCATTTCCCTTCTCCTTAAGGATGAACGAATAAAAACTCTTTTTATCTGAAAAAAAGAACCATCTTGCTGAATGTGTTAGAAATGTGTGTACAGGTGCCTTCTTGTTCGCTGGCACGTAATTAATTACATATTAGTTTTCGTTTTTCATCATTGACATCGATTATGTAAAAGCATTGCTACCTACATGGGAGACAGAATCTGAAATTGGTTGAAATGTATCTTCATTTCAACAGAAGAGCTGTGAAAAATACAATTTGATTTAACCCTTTGCTCTAGAAACAATTGGCATTTTGATGATTTGTGTGAAAGTCATAGTTCATTTTTTTAATGTAGAACAAGATGATTTTTACAGTACTGGCTCTCTGTTCGGATTTGAAATATTTTGGGTTGGTATAGCATCATTAAATATATTGTCTGCAGTATCTCACCCTTCCTCTATAGGTTATGTCAACATGAAATTCCTGAAAGTAATGTCAATGAAACATGAAATTAATTTTGTGTGGCTTACTAGTTTTTGCCAAAACAGCAGTCATGTCTTTAAAGTGGTTACTTAAAATGCAGCTATTTTCTGTCTATGGAAAGTTTAATTTTTCTCCTAGGACTTGGCCCTTTTATTATTCCTCCTCACACGACTAGAGGATATCAAAACCCACATGCTTTCATGGCATTTTGTGCCCGAGAGATCTGTAAGAGTGTTCCCAGGTGGGAGCCTATAGTAAATTTTAACAACTATCTGTTGGTCTCTGCTATAGAAATGGCAACTTAATGCTTTTTATGAAGAGAGAAAACAGGGTCAAAAGATAAAATAATAAATCAGAAGGATGGAGTGAACAGAAGATTACTGGAATGATTTGAAGGGAGACAGTCAACCGATTTTGAACACCACAGATTGTATAGTTTCCAACGGCAGTCAAAATATGAAACAAGCTCAAGTTCTTTATTATATGTGGTTGTAGCTGATGGAGCAAAAATGAGACATTGAATTTTCTATTGACCAGTCCCTTCTTGCCACTCCCAGTTACCAAAGTGGATGATGGGCAGTGCGGAAGGGGAGGTATCCTAGTGACAATGATGAAGGCTGAGTCAATGTTTCAGAGAAAACCAAGTTGTACCCCTTAGAAAATACAAAAGACAAAGAACAAAAGGGAGGAAGACATTGTAGAGTGCTTTATTTGTCAAGAATAAAGGACTCATCTCCATCGAATTTTTTTTTTCTTTTACAAACCTAGTGGGTTAATAACATCGGAACTGGCCCCCAAGGGGAATATTTAAGTTCGAGATAAAGATTTCCCAGCAATTCTGCTCTGTATGGCCTGCACTGTTGTAGCTGAATGCTTGGTCAGGTCTTAATGGTGACAACTACATTTCATAATTTATGAGTCAAGAAGCATTTACTGAGAAGCTCACATGGATAGGATACTATGCCCCTAAGGACTTTTCATAGACAGATTTTTATTTATTTGTCACATGGTCCTCATTTTAAAGACAATTCTTATTTAAGCCAATAGAGCTGAGGAACTTTCTGGTATTATTGCCCTTAAATATTGAACCTGGACAGGATCCAGATATTTTTATTCCAAACATAGGTTGTAGTGATGGTGAAAGGAAGAAATCAAAACTTAGGAGGAAACATAGACTTATAGAAATAAAAAACAAAAGAGTTTAAAAGGACTTACATTAATAAATTTACCAAATAACTTCTACCATGTTCCAAAAGGAATTTAAGATAACTTATGAAAACTCATATAGTATAAAAAACAAAATGCAGTTATTAGTATGGAAAAAATAAATTGTAAATCAAGATAGATTAAAAATGCCTACTAATGAATAAAAACATTAAGCATAGAAAGAGTTGTGTGTGGTCAGTCACAAATGTTCATATTTAGGAAGGTGGAAGGCACAAAGAGAGAATAACAGAATACTTTGTGTGTTGGCAAATAATGGCATAAGTACCATCATCGGCATAGATGTTTCTAACATAGCTTATTTCCACAGGAATTATGTCCTAACTGAATGGTGGTTTTATTCATTATGATGGGTGTATTTATTGTATTATAACTTATTATCACTTCAAATGCATAATATGTCAGTTGTGATCTAAATGATGTTTGTTTGTTTGTTTTCAAGTAAGAGGAGAAGAGACCAGACAGGTTTTATAAGAGAAAATGACAATTCTTCCAGTGTGAGGTCAAAGGTAAGGTCAATGGCAGGCATACAAAGGTAAAAGTGTTACTAAAGTTCAAAGTAAGAAATAAGGAGGATTCGATATGGATAGAATGGCCATCATCTGTTAGAAAGAAACTCTCTAGAAGTATACCAAGGAGCAATATTTGGTCACTGAAACAATCGCTTACAGAGCTTTAGAGAGAGAGAGACATCTATCAATGAGAAGCCAACAGTGTGAGCAGTTCAGAAGGCAGGAGCTAGAGTGCAGTTGGAATGTAATAAAGAAGAACTCAGAGTGGACTAGGTTTGCAGAATTGAGGACAAGCACATAGGACAAAATACAGCAAGATCTTTTTAAATGTTTTCTTCTGTGTTGGATTTTGAACTCAGGTCTTGTGTTTGCTATAACACTTGAGTCCTGCATCCTTTTTTTTCCGCTTTATTTTTGAATAGGGTGTAGCAGTTGTCCATGGAGCTGATCTCAGGTTGTGACTCTCCTACATATGTCTCAATATAGCTACATTGCAGGGCCTCAATGTTTTGCTTGTGGCTTACTTGCTGAGATCGAGTTTCACTAACTTTTTGCCTGGGCTGATCCTACCAGTCTATGCCTACTGGGTAGGTGGAATGAAGGTATGAGCCACCGCACCAAGAAGTAAGCAAGACGCAAACAGTCTATAGACAGGCAGATATAGATAGTAGAGGTTTCAAATAAAGGTGTCAATGTGAAAGATAGTTATTAAAAGCTAATTTTCTTATTCCTGGGGAAGTATATCCTGAACAAGAATAGTCTCTGTATTTAAGAGTTCCAGGCCCATTATCCCACCAAATCTAGAGAAGCTGTTGATGTGATGAAATCCATTTTTCTTGCCTTGTTTCGCTCTAAGTACTCAGGGTGTCATATTGCTTCCTGATGGTCTAAGCTTCTGTCTTACTTTTGTATCTGTTGTTGTTTCAAGATTCCAATGACTTCACCATTTCAAATGTTGTCTCAACTTTCCTGGTCTGTGTTGCTTTCTGTACTTTCTCAGCTTTCTGGACTGCGTGGGCCAATGGAAAACTAATTGTTGACAATAGTAATCTACGTGGTACTCTAGTAGCTGAGGGTTAACTAAAATCTTTCAGCACATCTGGACCATAAGTCCATTCTACTTCAGTCTGGGAAGGGAACAATGATGTACACCCAAACCAGGTTAATCATTGGGTAACAACATATCAATGGAAGATATTGGGTTATGAAAAAAAGCCCATGACATATTTTGCAATGCTTTCTTGGCTAGTAAATTCTTGGCATTTCTTCCCAAGAGAGTATTCAATTTGCTTGGAGTCTGATATGCAAAAAAAGAATACTTCTGTTAAGACAGAGTCTTAGGGCACTGACCCGAGTTAAAAATACCAGAATTTGAGGACCATGTTCTTTATAATGATCCCTTCCAGAATTCCAAGAGACAAATAATGCAGAATATGAAGATTTATGGTCTCAGCTCTCCCTCCAACTCCTTACTGGAGGCACAACTAATATGTCATTAATCTTCTGATAGTGACATGTTAAGAAGAAATTTCACTTAGGTGCTTCCTCTGATGAATCACGGTGATTTCTACCTTTTGTACAGACCCTTTCATTGTAACCATCTGAGAAAAACGAAAACAAAAACAAAAAGCTCAAACATGGTCATAACAAAACACCTTACAAACTAACAAGTTGGGTAAGTAGCATTAAGGTGTGGGTTTAGAAAGGCCTGAAATTCCCAAATGAAATCATTTAGGTGATTCTTCCTGTGCCTGCTAACCACTCTGGGATGGACATTTCTTCAGGATTGCATCACTTCCCAAATTCTATCATCCCAAACTTCACACAGGATTAGTCAGGAGGAATAGTAGCAATCACCCCTAGGAACTAGCACTTTTGCTAAGACTGGGCAGATTAACCACATGTGCTAAGTGAGTTGAGTCAATGGCTGACTTCATTCATTGAGAATTCACACAGTGCCTCATAGGGGTAAGTGAAGTGAGGAGCAACAGATGAAGGAAAAACATGAATGTGGTTGCTTAATTGGCTTGTACTCATTTATAAGCTCTAACCTATTGTCTATTCACTTCAGATGCTCTTGAAGTCCTAGGAATTCTCAGAGAACCAAAGCCATATATGTGAACAGTTGTGATGATACAATATTGCCATTTTCACTACTATGAGAAACTGGTGCCATTTTTCTTTCCATCAAAGTCTTCAGCCCATCATCAGACAGGAGATAGTTTAGACAATGTCTCCAATTTTCTTCCTCAGGTACTGTGACTTAACAAGGTTGTAGCAGAGAGAAGAAAAAGGGGGGAGGGGATAGGACTTGAGTGAATCTATATGACAGATCTTGTAGTACAAGTGTTTGTGGTTAACCGAGAAACACATTATGAGTCAAGCCTTTGGAGAGAGGTGAATAATTAAAGACAAATGCTATGACATAATCATTTACATGCAGCAGAAAGATTTTAGATTAAATCTGGCCTGACCCACTGCTCGGCAAGTGTTATCATGGATTCTTGAGAAGTATTCACTTATTTACTTTCTAATTTGACCCATATGTTTTATTGCAAACAAAAAAATTTTTGTATTTCCCCGAGGAACTAGCCTGAGTGCTGAGATAGTTAACAAGATTGGCGTATTTGGGAACAGATCTCCTGTGTGCACCAGCAAATCCAATGAACAACATGTCAGCTTGAAAACACCTCATTTGATATAAGCCAAAGAGCTTTGCTCTAAGCACCTCTCCTGAAATGAATTCTCCCATTTTGAGAGAGGTTGCTATGTGTGCATTCAAATCACTCAGTAAGACATCAGTAGCCCAATGACTTTGCCATGATAATAACCATCCCACTTACAGCTTACTTTTTTTTAACAACTCTTCAAGCTATCCTAAATGTACTCACAAGCTCACACCACATTTTCACACATACACCCCCATCACATACATAACCCCTGTGGCATACACACATTCATACACACATAAGCACACAAATCACACACACACACACACACACACACACACACACACACAGAGGTTTCTGGGCCTCACTGTAGATTACAGCCACCACCTATATCAATCTGATGTCATGTAACCGGTGTTTGAAGCCAGGGGTGGATTCTCGCTCCCTTCCTTTCATAATCCTAGCACTATAATATAAAACATGCCACAGAACTCCCGGGGATGGATTCATGGCTTTCCAAGTGCTATTAAATTGTAGTTGCTGCTTTTATTAAATGCAGGAAATAAGAGTTGGGGGAGAAAAAAGGATGAGAGGGAGGGCCTGCATCACACACTTTTGTTCTTTTCATTTGGGTTAAGATAGAATTTTTTTTTAAAGGCAAAGCAGGTTTTCTGCAGAAACAATGGTAGGTCCTGTTTGGTTAGCTGATACAGTTCTTCTAGGCATTCTGGAACATTCTATCAAAGAGACAAATGCTTGTTGTAGGGAAGGAGAAACCACAGAAGCATTCATTCCTTCCAGAAAGACTGAAGCTTAGAATTAAAGGCCTTTACCCACAAGTTACAGGGTGAGGACTAAGACTTAGAAATTGTTACCTACTTCCACTATGGGATAATTCTTTTCTGGTATCAATTACCTGGCCACATGGTATTCTTCTTCTTCAGGGTCTTACATGTTTTCCTGGAACTGGCCTTAGACCATGGTCTTTTTGTCTTTTATAGTCATGAGGATCATATCACAAGGTCAGATCACAGGCTCAAGGCCACCTTTGGCTAAATAGTGAGGCCCTATTTCAAAAATCCAGCCAACTCACCAGGTGCCAATGGCTCAAACCTGCAATCATAAACTACTCAGGAGGCTAAGACCCAGAAGATAATTGTTCAAGGTCAGCACAGCCAGAAAAAAAAACCATAAGATTAAAAAATAAACAGCAAAAAGCTAGGCTGGAGACTTGGCTTAAGTGGCAGAGCACCAGCTAATCAAATGAACCAAGGCCCTGAATTCAAACTCTGATATTAGCAAAAGAAAAAAACAAGTGGAAAACTTCTTGTATTAATTAGATTCCTTATTTGCAAAAAATCTATTGTTTGCTATTCATCAGACACCCAGAATATATCAGGACCTCAAAAAGTTAAAACACTAGAAGAACAAACAATTGATAAATAGGCAAATGAATAATAGAATTACAAATGGCCAATTAATACATAAAGAAAATTTCAATAGCCTTGTCAATAAAGGAAATGCATATCAAAACAAGACTAAGATTTCATCTTGTCTTTGTCTAAAAGAACAGGCATCAATAAAACAAACAACAAATACTGGCAAAGATTCAGGGAGAATAATGAAAATAGACTCTGGGGGAATAAAGAGACTTTGCAGTGTATAAGAAAGATAGGCTGTCTACCAATATATTTTTTCCTCAAAGTGGATAGATTTCAAGAGGAACATGTTCAGAAATGACAGTGAAAAATGAGAGAGCAGATATACATTAAAAGGATATTGCACCAAACTAAAATGTGTGGACTTGCTCCTGAAGTAGTAGAGAATCCATGAAAGAGCTGAGGGAAGTTACATGAGGAATATGAATTTCGGAAAGCCATCTGGCACTGGTGAGAAAGATTAATTGAAAAGGAGAGCCTTATGAAAATTTAATATAAATGGAGCTATGACTTTGCCCTCCAGTCTTATTATGTTAAAACATACACAAGAAAATTAATTTTCTTTGCCATGTTTATATGGCAGATTCGTCACATTGTTTATTTGTTGTCATTATCCATCTTTGTAACTCATTATCTTATAAAACTAAAACTATATACATACTTAACAGCTACTTCCTATTTCTTATAGCTCTACTTTCTATTTCTTATTTCCAGTCCATTCTGCATTCTATCTCAATGATTCAGAAAACTCTGTTTTGTGACAGGCTTATTTTATTTAGCCTGAATATCCCTAAGTTGTTGTCAGTGTTGTTTGTTTTAAAGGTTGGATAACATGTACAGATTCTTACTGATCCATTTGTCATCAGTGAATGCTTGAATTATTCTGGTGTTACTGTGAATGGTAAGCAAACTTTACCTACCAAAACAAACTTTAGACTGATAGCTTTATTAAGCACCCTCTTTACAGGAGTACCAATACAAGGCCTTCTCAAATTTTCTTAAAGTTTGGTGGAAGAGAACTTTTTCCAACTCATTCTATGAGATACTCCTGATACCAAAGCCAGATAAAGATGCTAAGGGAAGAAAACTACAAGCCAATATCTTAAGTGAGCATTGACACAAAAATCCTTAATAAAAATAATAGATACTGAATTCAGCAGCATATTAAAATTATTGTAACCTTTGAACAGTGGGATTTATTTTTGGAGTGCAAGGATAGCTCAATATATAAATATTGATCAATATATTTTATAACAGAATGATGAGCAAAATTAAACACATGATTATTTTAAATGATCCAGGTGTAAACTTATATTCAATATACTTTCATGATAAAAAACATGACTTTAATTTTATTAGTATAGGTTTCATCTACTGAGCCAATTAGTCATTACCCGAGTCAGCAAGAGCATATGATATTAAAGATTGATGTTACTTCATTTTTGAGATTGTCGTCTTTATGAATACCTGTAGCTTGTCTCCAAATTTTTTATTGCAATGAGACTTCATTTTCCATTTTATTATTATCAGTTTTCTTAAAATATTTATCCATCCATATTTGTTATCAGATATTTCATTCTGAAATATAATAGGACTATGAGTCAGTTTCCCAGCTATTAATGCAAAGAATTTCCTGTCTCTTAGTTTTTGAAGATAGAAATCACACATTTTTGCTTTATTTACTTATTTTTGGTGCTAGTCCTGGGGCTTGAACTGAGGGCCTAAGCACTGTCCCTGAGCATTTTTTACTCAAGGCTAGCACTCTTAACACTTGAGCCACAGTTCTTCTTTTGGATTTTTGATGATTAATTGGAGATAGGAGTCTCACTGACTTTCTGCTGGGTTGGCTACAAACTCTAATCTTCAGATTTTAGCCTCCTGATTAGCTAAGATTGCAGGAAGAGCCATCAATCTCCAGCATAAACAAAACTTTTGAATTTGCTTATCTTTAAATGTATCCCTATCTTCTTCTTTTTTGTTGTTGTTGTTGTTGGTCGTGAGGCTTGAACTCTGGGTCTGGGCACTGTCTCTTAGCCCTTTAGCTCAAGGCTAGCACTCTAGCACTTGAGTCACAGGGCCACTTCTAGTTTTCTGGTGACTTATTGGAGATAAGAGTTTCATGGACTTTCCTACCCAGGCTAGTTTTTTTTTTTTTTAATTTTTATTTATTTTTTATTGTGAAAATACTGTACAGAGGGGTTACAATTACATGGGCAAGATAATGAGTACATTTCTTATCAAGCATTGCAGCCTCCTCCTTTGTTTACCCTTCCCATCCCTTCCCATCCTCCCCCCCCCCTCCCGTCCCCACACCCAATCCTTCCCCCCCCCACCAAAGTTGTAAAGTTCATTTTCGACCTGACGACTTGTACTTCTCATTGTTGCAACGGGTCCACCTGTATCCTTATTTAAACGACTTGTTTTTCCCCTTCCCCTCTACAAATTGTATCGACATCAAATACAGTGCAAGCAAGGGTTATACTGTGGGGGAAGGACATACAAAGCAACAAAGGAATAATCTTATAAATGCATTAGAAACAATCGCATGAAAGAAAAAAAATTTGAATACATATCTTAGGGTTCATTTTGAATTGTGATCCTTAGATCTCAGCCTCCTGAGTAGCTAGGATTCCAGGCATGAGCCAAGAGCACCCAGCCCCTATCATTTTACCGATTTTTTCATTTTTTCTAATACTGCTTTGTTCTTTTTTTTTTTTTTTTTCCTGTCGGTCATGGGGGGCCTGAACTCTGGGCCTGGGCACTGTCCCTCAGCTCTTCAGCTCAAGGCAAGCACTCTACCACTTGAGCCACAGCGCACTTCCTGCTTTGTTCTTAAATAATGTTTTAGGAAGACTTAAGCATTTGTTCATATTTTATCAAGAAATTTTCCTCTTCAATTTTAAAATTATGTCTATTGAAAGGAAATTTAATCCATATGTTACTAAATTTCTCACACTTACCTCATCAGAATTTGATTCTATAGAAGTATTCAATGAACAAAACCTTTGGGAAGTACTGAAAGACACTTAAGAGAAATTGTTTTTGTTGTTGTTGTTTCTTTCTTTTTTTAAACTAGAATTGAATTTGCTAGCTGAAGTCTGACCAATTATATTTTTGGCTAACTGCACAATGCCTAATCAGCCAACAAGTTTGAATTCCATTAAAAATGTTTGACTTGTCAAAACTTATATGACTTTTGGTGATGTTAATATTAATACTTTTTTCTTTCCTTTTACAATTTATTTTAGCTATTCTTACAAAGAATTATTTCTCTAATCATACTTTGTAGAAGTGAAAATCATTGCTTTAATTTAAATTTGAGATTTCCAATAATATTAAAAATTGCAATCTTTATGTTTATGTGACTGACTGTAAGCCTTATAGAATCAAATGGTTCTCAGACTCACAGATGCATACATACATACAAACATGCACACACAAGTATGGTACACACACATATAATCATATATTTGTGATGATACTGTGTTCTAGAGTTTTTAGTGGTAAATTGCATAACTATTACCTATAGTATTTGTCAAATAATGAAAATGTAAAGACATCTTTCTAGGTCTACTGCACCAAATCTCTGCTTTAATGGATCAATAAAATTTGGTGAATGTTAAAAACCCACCATCAAATAAAGCGATGCAAGTGGAAATGCTGAAAAATGTAACGTTGCTGTGAATATTCATTTCTAGTGTTTTAGCAATATTAAGGTAGAGTTGATAAATAACAATGTGTATATTTAGATATAAAGTGTCTAAAGGTTTGATAGATGTATACATTGAAAAAATGGTTTCCATAAACTAGTTAGCATATCCATATCCTTAGGATATACTCTTAGGAAATTTCCGGTGTAATAATATATTATTACCAGTGATAGTATTGGTAATGTAGATATTTGGGCAGCATTAACTTTGAAAAGTCTCTCCAAATCATTGGATGCTATCAATATTCACTCTTACAACTATCGTTTATTGAATGGAATGGGAAAGAGAGACGTCAAATATTATTAAGCGCCTGATACAAGCCTGAGAACATGTCTCACCACTGTGCTAAAAGGTCTGTACATGAAAGCAAGTGGCAGAGTGCTTTATCAGATGCCTAGTTTCCTTTGGATGCTCACAGCCTGAAGCTAACCCAGAAGGCTACCGGAATCATCTGCTATTTGGTGCAAACAACCTCACCCAGAGACCACAACACACCCCAACTCCAGAAATGATGGGAGCAGTAGGATTTTGGTTTTAAGGAAGAAGAGGAAAGGAAAGGCACAAATAGCCTACAGAAAGGGTGTGTTTCAACTAAAGAAGTAGCGAAAATGTCCAAGTGAAGTTTATACATGTAATCAGGAAGCATAATAGCAACACATGTCTTTAACTGTGAGTCACATTAAGTTTATTTCACCTTTTTCTTTTGTTTAAAATTTGTCCTGTGAGCCAGTACATCTAAAATATGAAGATGGGTAGATCTAAAAGACACATTACCTGATTTGAAGAAACTGCTGATACCACAGGAAAAGCAACCCATGTGTCAGTGACTGGCTCCAAGGACTGAAATTGGTGTGGAAATGGCACAAGCATGCTATGTGGTACCGAATTTGGACTATACCTAGCTTCTCATTCAAAGTAGAACATTTGTACTATTGATACATGATATTCTAGAGGTGAAGTTAGATGATCAATCTGAGATTATAGTATTGAACGCAGTCCACACGTGTTCACCACTGGTCACGTGATATTGTTGAGTCTTACAATTTTTAAAGTATATGCCCTCTCTTCTAGTCTAACACTACGAGGAGGAGGAATTAAGCTCACAGTTCATATCCAGGCCCAAGGAGAAACAACTCAGTCCAGAAAACCAAAGAAGGAGTCCTCTGTGCTATAATTAGACCTGATAGATTCAGGGTGGATAACATATTATGGCTAAGCAAAATGACCAGAAAGGATGAGCCCAGACAATCAAAGTGAATGTGTGAGGCATCTTGGCACATGCCAAGAACTGTGCCAACACCTTCTTGAATAAACATTTATTGCTTCTCAACCATTCTTAAACAGAAAAACTATTTTTTTCACTTTAATGAGGAAATGGCAGCTATGAAGAATTTACGTTCCCAAGAACACAGAACATTAGATGGCTGAATTTAGAGACAAACAGCATTTCTGCCACCAACCCCACCCCCCTCCCCCGGCCCAAACATTCTTTAACCACTTTCCTAGTTTGTTAGTTTTTCTGATAAGAGTAAGGAATTTTTATCCTCACGGACATACGAAACACATAAAGATGAGGTTTCTTTCATTTTACTTTCTCCCCCTCAACTTTTTGTCACTGTTTCCTCTTGTCCTCCATCTATAATTTACAGCATGGCCTTTTGTGCTTAGTCATCGAGTTGATCTGAGTCACAGAATGTGCTTTGAAGTCTGGGCATGGACATCGGGCGATAAGAGGAGCCTCCACCATCCTCAAAGCATTCCCGTTTTGTTTACTTTACTTCTACTGGTATTTGATCTATGTGTTCCTGCTTCTAGCATTCTTGAGTGTTAGCCTGTAGTACTTCTGACTCAGAACAGCTCTTCAAATCCTCCAGCCCCTCCACTGGTTGCTCTTAGTCCAAGTGCACACACAAGGAGAGCCCGGGAGGTCCCTAGCAAAGAGTAAGTTAGCTATGTGGGAGAAATGAGTAAAAGTGTTGGATTCCCCTCCTGTGCAGCACCCCCTAAATAGGCATGTTATTTGTGGTACCTATAAAACAGGAAACAAAATGAACCCTTCCCTTCTAAAGGGTAGCTCTTTGACCTAATAAGCATCGCAAATGTTAAAAATCCCACTTTAACTCAGAGATGAGGAAACTGACTGGAGAGTTCACTTCTCCAATAAGGCTGAGGCTTTAATTCTTTCGATCCCCAAAGGTACCTTTCCCAGAAAGTACATTAGAGTCACCTTTAAAATACTACTTGCTTTTTGGAATAGGAAATGTAATTGGTTCAGTGTCGATACTACCTAAGTTACTGTTGATCTTTTGAGGAGATAAAATGAGAGAATGTATAATCTGGATTGCAGGGGTAGAGGTGGGTCTGCGGAGGTGGTAGTTAGTGCTTTTGAGAATGATAAGCAACCTATGAGGCAATTTCCAAATACTTTTTTTTCAAAAGTCTTTTTCACTTTGGAATCTCAACATTTACATTGCAGGTGTTATTTGTGTTTAGGTATTTGTGTATTTTGCTATGAATTGTACAGAGTTTATTGTCTTCTAGAAAGCATTAGTAGCTGAGATGCTGAATGTTCAAAGATAATGTTAACTCATTCATGTACTGCAAGAAACTGGCTGAGGCAATATCTCCAGTCTGGAAATGGGATGATACCAGCAACAATCCTAGGTTAACTAACAAAATTCTGCATTAAAAAAGTGGAGTTTTAGGTAGGTACAGTAGGTCATGCATGTAATCCATCTATTCCATGAATGAGCCATGAATCAATGCCAGTACAGCAAAAGTTTAGTGAGAACACATCTCAACAAGTAAGCAGGGTTTGACATCTCACTTGCAACCCCAGCTACAGAGGAGATAGAGTTAGGATGACTGTGGTATGAGACTGGCCCCAGACAAAAATGCTAAACCTCATAACAAGCACCAGCCCTTGATTACAAACCCCAGTGGTACAAATTAAAGAAAAAAAAGTGGAATTTTTGTAATGTGATGATGGTCATTGTACTAACCATGGTAGTGCTAGAGGTAAGTGGTTATTATTGCAAAGGACATATACTGATCTTTCTTTCCATTTCCATTTTATCTTTCTTGTGGTGGAAAAAACAGTCCTTCAACTTTCCAATCCTCACAGTATTTGGGCATAACACAAAAAATTGGTGTGTAGGCAAACATGGTGTAGTCCATAGTCTGCCATTGTGCATTCTGCACAATCTAATTTTAAGTCATCAGACAGTTATTTTAGCATTTCACATCCACATTCATGTCTCTCCCGGCAATGTTGGCAGTCCCAGTCTTTTGTGGTATTATATCATTTTGTGCCCAGAGAACATATTTTCTAAATAAATGAAGAGATTTGGGAAAGAGGGCCTCTTTGGCTATTTTGTTTCAGCAGTGTATCTTTTTCCTACCTTCTGCAAAACTTTCTGCCCTGGCTAAATGCCCAGAAAGATAGTAGAGTATATGTTTTCTATTCTACTTATGGAGAACACTGTAGTGGTAGCATTTGTGTCTGGAGTGCCTGATGCATTGATTTTCTGAGATCTATGTCCAACCACATTACCTAGTGTCCCCTTGTCCACTAACATTTGTCTTTAGTAATCTTAGTATATAGTGCTTATATCTTTCATCTCCATATCAGAAATTCCTCTTTTTTCTTTCCCAACCTATGGAGTCACAGTCTCTGAAAGAATAGAGTGGTCCCCCTCTGTGACCTGGCCTGCCAGCCTTGCAGCCGTGGGATATGCCGAACTAGTGAGTAATGTCTGGGAACTCATTGGCTGACTGCCTCTTGCTCAAGGACAGTTTTGCATTCTTACAAATTCTCCACGTGTTTCTCCTTCAGGCACAATATCTGACACTGGAATTTCTGAAAAACCTGCAGTACTGCGTCAAGCCAAGTCGCTTCCTTGATTAACAAAATAAGTAACTAAAAAGAACCAGTTCTGTTCTTCCTTCTTCTGACCGACTCATTGTGCAGTAACCTTGTGCAGACAGGTCTTTCGTGCCATGAGGCAGTTTGGCACCTTCCTGCAGAACCTGGCGCTTTTATGGAAAATCCAGGGTCTGGTGTTTTCTCTGCCCTACATAGCTGCCACTTGATGATCACTCTTTGGATTTCTGCCTCATGAACTTTCACTATTTAATTTAGGACTTGATTCTTTAGGTTTGGGGACTCATGTTTCCTGGTCTATACTGCTAATCTGCTAAATTGTATTATGTACCTATTCTGAATTCTACCCAAAGCACCTAGCATAGTATTCTGACTTACCTAACAGTCTACTGGCAAAATCAGTGCCACAGAAATGAACTCATGCTAAGTGCTTTTGATGACACACCAGATCTTACACATTCAGATGAATGCTTTCCTTGGCAAGGCTGCCTTCTGTGGAGACTGCTCATGGTACGGTATGCTAGTTATCAAGGCCCAAAATAATTTTTCACTGTCTCCCTCTGGATGAGAGAGGTGTGTTTACTCAAAAGAAGGACTCAATCCCTGACACTTATTTCACGTCTGGTGTTTAGCATCTACTGTAATGTATGACCATTTACAGAGGCAACTCTAAAGAGAACTAAGAATGCTCTCGTTCACAGATTGTGGCCCTTGAAGAGTGTAAGAGAACTGATGTTATAAGACAAAAAACATCAAATGCTTTAAAGGAGGCACAAAGAGTTATGGGATCAGAGATGAAAAGGTGATTTACAGCTGAGTCTGAAGGGAATTATGCAACCATAATCTTAATATTTGTAGTTGTTGTAATTCTCTGTCCCATAATTGGTTTAATTTTAGGCAACCACTAAAATATTTTTTGGCCACTAAAGTTAAGAAGCAAGTGAAGTCAATTTTAAAATGATTGAAACAGAGGAATAAATCATATCCCTAAGTTGGACATGAGTTTTAAAGTCCACTGATATTGTTGGTTTGCTTGTTTGTTTTGATGGTTATTATTATTTTTTCTTTTTCTGAAGAAGAATGTGACAGCAGAAGAATGTGGCAGCCAAGCAGGTATCTTAAGATGATTATGTTTAGCCCTCTAATTTCTGATCATTCACTTCCATCTTCCATGTGTATCTCTGTCTTCTCACTTGTAAACTAGATTAAAGATTTTCAGTGGAACTGTGGCAATAAAATAGCATCTGAGAATTGTTGAGCTACATAATGGAAGCATTCCCTTACAGCTAACACAGCTGTGATCCACACACATTAGATGAGAGGCAACAAACAACATCATCCAATGGCATTCCCGTGCCCAGAAATCCCAGAGAATTCTAGACACAGCCCTGATTGTCTATCACTGTGATTCTTATCTTGTTGGTTTTGTTGTTGTTGTTGTTGTTGCTGCTTTTTGTCAGTTATGGATCTGGGCGCCAACCCTCAGCTCTTTAGCTCAAGGTTAGTGCTCTACCACTTGAGCCACAGCATCATTTCCGGTTTTTCTGCTTATGTGGTGCTAAGGAATCGAACCCAGAGCCTCATGCATGCAAGGCAAGCGCTGTACCACTGAGCCACATTCCCAGCCCCTTATCATGGTGTTTTAAGTTCCCCCAGAGAACTCATGCCTCTGAAATGATTGTACATGTATGCATTGTGTGTTTTCCATACTAGAGTAAAACATTGCATCAAAGGAATGAAGTCATCTCTCTTGTGAATAGATGCATCTTGAATAACCAAATCAGTACCAGGAACAATTTTTTTAGAAAATGAATGAATTGAATTAATCAAATTAGTAATAGTAATTAACTAATTTGGTGTCACATATAAAGATCCTAGAGTAGATGTGAAGATGATGAAATGTAGGAATCAATTCAATTAAGATATAGTGGGGTACCTTCTAGACATCTACCTCTGGTGAGGCCAGAGATGAGAGAGTGAATAGGCCTACCTTCTTAAAAAATATTGTTATTATAAAGATGATGTACAGAGGGGTTACAGTTACATAAGTCAAGTAAAGAGTACATTTCTTTTTGGATAATGTCACCCCTACCCTAGCTCTTTCCCAGGAGCCTATCTTTTATGAGCTTATATTTCACATTGGAAAACAAAGCAAAAACACATGCAATTCCTGATGCAAGAAAAGCAATAAACCAGGATTGTGGGTCAAGAAAGACCAAAGAATTCTCACTGACAAATGGTGGCTTGGTTAAGTAGGAAATCACACAGTACATTAGACAGAGAAATGGGAAGAATTCCTGAGAGCTGGAATAGCCTAGATGATTTTCAAGAGGAGAACAAACATCATGAATAGAAAAAAATGTGAAAATGATGGCCTTGGCAAAGATTGGGCTGGGGAAAGGAAACAAGATTCCTGATTGGAGGGAAAGAAAACTGACTCTTATTGACAGCCTACTGTACACCCAACACTAGGTAACATATGTTCAGATGTATTTCTCATTTATCTTCCACCACAATCATGAAGGTGGTATTATCCCTACAGAGGAATAAACAGACTTGGAATCCCATTGACAAGTAGGACAAACTTACAGATGAAGCCAGGATTTGTACCAAGTGGTTTGAGTACTGAGAACCATGCTCCTCCAGCAACTGAACAAGGACAGGAGCCTTGAACTTGTGGAAACTAGAGCTGTGTGTAGAAGAATAGAAAAAGAGAAGTTGAAGATTAATTTGTTCTTAGAATATGTGATGTGCCTTCAATAGTATTCTGTATTATTAAACTAGTGAAATGATTCTTTGAACGTGTTAATATAGGAAACTCAATCTGAATAAATGGAAGGAAAGAAGTTAGGAATGAGGACATCAGTGAATATTTGTAATAACTCTGAGGTGAGATAAATGCAAATGAAGTAGAAACAAATAATAGATGAAGCTGTATTTAAAAATGGAATATTGGATCATTGTGGGGAAAAATTGGGAGAAATATGCGGCCTTAATATAGCTGTTCATTTATTCTCCCATCATGTTCCCCTCCCACTTTCACATTATAGCATTGCCTTCCCTTCTGATAAAGAACCTCACCTCAACACACACACGCACACGCACACACACACACACACACACACGCACACACACACACGCGCGCGCACACACATGCACACACACACACGCGCACACACACGCACACACACACACACACGCACACACACGCACACACACACACACACACGCACGCACACGAACATACTCTCTCCTCTCTCTCTCTCTCTCTCTCTCTCTCTCTCTCTCTCTCTTTCTCTTATTCTCTCTCTGACTCTTTTTCCTTATCTGTAATTTTGGGGTTTTGTTCAGTTTTTGAGACAGGATCTCACTATGTAGTTCAGACTAATTTTGAACTCATTATCTTCCTGTCTCAACTTCCTGAGTAGCTTATTTTTAAATCTTAAAAAATATAGATGATTCTAACTCTGTTAAGAAAATTAAGGAATACTACTGGCCACTGTTTTGCAAGTGATGAGAAGAAATAATTAGATTGAACACTTAAAATTTGTCTTTTTGATGTTGGGTGGATCTGGAGTACACACCTGTAATCTCAGCACCCAGGAAGATGAAGGAGGAGGAATGTGAATTAAAAGTCCATCTGAGCTACATAATGATTGTGAGTTCAAGGTCAGCATCAGCTATAGAGTAAGAAAACACCAAAACATGAAGACAAAAATAAAACAATAAAAATGTTCTGTTAGCTAAAAGCACTGGTTGTACTATCTTATCTCACTGAAGTTACAATAGACATTCATTCATGTATTACAAATGATGAAGTACCTGTTGCTTATCACATTCCTGAAACCACAGGACTAAGGGGCTTAAAACATGTGAAATTGTATCAGGTTGCTTTGGGAAAACAGAAAGTCACATATGAAAAAAGAGAAAGCAAAAAAAAGGAGTCCCGAGTCTAAATGAACAAGAAAATTGTATGCTTTTCTCACTCACTCATTATACCTTCCTTCTGTTCTAATACAAATGTCATGTAGTACAAGTCTGATTTGACAGCTGAGAAGTTAGAAGCCCAGTTTTTGCTCCTTCAAAGTCTGTATGTCAGACCTGATTTTCAGAATCCCATATAATAATTGTTTGCTTTTTATTCATGTTTACCTTTATTACTGAGAAGAATATGTTTATTTCTGCATTCTTACTATTATGAATAAAGAAGATGCTCACTAAGTGGATTTAAATAGTGTAATAAATACTGTGGATTTTATTGTTGAAGCATTAACAGTTGGATTATTCTTAGAAAAACAACCTATTTGAAGTTTTTATATACTAGCCAGTAAAATGGAATATTTTTGAAAAGAAGAAACAAACATTTAAGTGTCCAAAGTGTAATTTTCACCACTAGCTTCTTATGAATCCACTGGAAATTAGAAGATTTTGATAAAGAATCTCATTAATTTACAAAAGCTCCCTCCCCCTTCTTTCACCCCCATTTGAGGCTTAGGATCAAACTTAGCACACCATGGAAGTGAACATATGCTGTATACCTGAGATATTTGTCCAACTCCTTTTTTCTTCTTTTGTAAATTGATTTTAACCTTCTCAAGATTTATGTGTCAAAAACACTTTAATAAAACAGGCAAAGGGAAAATTTATATGAAAGATAATGATTCTATTCACAAGATACTACATGTAAATGTCTCAAAAGATAAGAATAAATCCAAAACATTTTCCCCTATTATTGAATTTCTTCTATATAAATCAGAGTATAATAAAAAAAAAAGTACAGTCAAAGAAAAGTTACCCTTTAGAAAAGATCTATTCAGCTTCAAGTACATGAAAACTTTGAGCAAAGTCACATACGATGATAACTTGTTCCCTTTGGGACCTTCTGGGCCACAGATACATTTTTGCACACGTGACTCCTGGCTCCTGTTTTCCTACCTAAGCTAAACCCAGAACCAGAAAAGGCAGTAGTCAGCAGTGGGAAGAGAACCAACTTTACACTCAGACATTCCTGGATTTGAATCACTGCTACTACACAAATTCAAAGTCATGAGTCCTTGGACAAATCACATCAACTTTCTGACTCCAACTTTCCCTATCTCTGTAGTGGGAGTTCCCCTCCACCATGAAACCCATACTAAGGACCAATGCTCTCACTCCCTTCTCACCTCTTTTGGAAAAAAGAAAACTCTTTTGATCAATTACTTTATATCTTGTTCTTTTTAAAAAAAAAAAACCAATGGGCAACTATATATATATATATCTATATATATCTATCTATATGTATATCTTTATGGGGTGCAGTGTGACATCTTGTGACCTTCATACATTGTAAAATGATCCAGTCTGGATATGTAGACTACCCATCATCTGAAACATACATCATTTCTTTGTGATGAGAGCATTCAGAATCCACTCTTCCAACAATTTAGGATTATGCAATATAATATTGTTTAACCTTGTATGTGATAATGCAAAGTACATATTGCTAGGATGTAATAACAACTACGGTCATCTTTACTCACCCTGGTAGGTTGAACCTCAAACTGGCTGCTTTCTAACTGGCTATCTGTTGAAGCAATTTATCCTTTTATAAGGGTGAATCCAGAGTGCACTGAGTAATGCATAATAAAATTAGTTTTTGGGGAAAAGAACCAAGTTTAAGAGAAACACAGAGAGAGAGAATGAAAGAGAGAAAGAGAGAGGAGGGACAGATAGCAGAGTAAAATAATCTCCAATGACTTCATTGTAAAGTAATGACTTTTACCAAATAACTGCATTGTAGTTTTATCTTTCCAACCAAGATTGTGTTAATGCTCTAAAATTAAGTCTCTTGTGAAAGTTATCTGGAATTTCTCAACAAGTTTTTTTAAGGGGTTTTATTTTTTCATTGGAGGTCATGCCTCAAGAATTTGTAGGAATTCCGCCTGGAAAGTAATAATCAGTGGAAACTGGCAGTCAAAGCTAATTTATATTACTCTTCCAGATAAAAATTCCTTCCATCTTAGACCTGCATTTCAAAAAAGATTATTATCACTCTGGAGAGAATACATCAGTGTAGAAAAAGAAAGAATGACCTTAAGGATGTCTTTACTGCCTCTGTGCAACTCCAGGTCTACTGATTTACAAACCCTCTTTTAAAAGCCTCCCATTTGAAAGGTTTTGGGGCTATTCAAAGCAAGAGGATGTCCCAGGCGTGCTTGAGGAGAACTTTCAAAACAATGTTTCCTAATTTGTGGGCTGTGGGAGTTCATGACACATCTTGGGTGGCAGAAAAAGGGAGGACAGGAGGAAATGTGGGAGAGAGAATGGTTCCATGGCCGTAGAGGAAGAAGGTGTTTTTGCATCCAGCAATATATTCTCATTCCCTTAGTGGCTAGGATTGGTTGTTCCCATTAACTATGATTGTGTTTTCAAATGCAAGATGCATTCACATTAAAGACAGGCTTAATGGAAATGCTTTGGCAACTTTTAATGACTGACAGACCTAAATTTAAACCCCAACTTATCCATTTAGTAGCTCTTTCATTTATGGGTTTCTTAACCTCTTGGTGTTTCAATTTCTTTATTTATAAAATGGATTTCATAGAGTTGTTAGGAGGTATCAGTAATGGCTATTTGTAAATCAGTTTGGTCAGCCTTCAGTTAGTATCAAATAAGAGTTTATTAGAAAAAAAAGGAGCAAATATGAGTTCATTCTGCTCTCTTCATCTCATCCAGAAAATTTCAGAAATGTCTTCTCTAATGTACATGAGTTACAGTCTATTCAAGGGACCAATAGAAAAAAGTTCAAAATCATTTTCTCTCTTTCCTTGATGATTCTGAAGGTTAAAGCTTCCAAATATTACTGAATCAATGCTAACTAAAATCCTCAAAAGATATATGCCAAATTAGGCACTCTATGACTCAATCAGACATTCGGAAGCCCTGCCCGTTTCTCAAGATGAGGAACTCATATCTAAGAGGCTAAGAATAACTTCTGAGAGTCATTTTTGATTCACAGGATTTCAGTCTGAGACACTTGCCAAACACATGCATGGTATCAAAACCATATGGCCTGCCTTTTCTATCTCCCTAGATACATATAATGGGTTAGATTCACCAAACTTCTAGGGTACAACAAAACAGAAAACTGAACAGAGGAAATGTCCCATTTACTAAGAATTAAATCATCTTCCTTGAAATATTTCAGCAGTTGAGTCTAAATTTGCAAACATTGTAGATACAATTTATATAATTCCAGAAGAGCAACTGCTGTGGACAACACTGTAAGTTCTATGTGGTTTTTCAGTGGGTAGACAATTATTTAACAGTAGAAACAGAAGACAGATTCGCTTCCAATTGTGAGCTCATTGCTAAGGTCACAAGTGAAAGCTGAACGAGAAATGGAGTCCAAAATAAACATCAGTTTGGACTATAAAGCTTTTCTCGGAGGGTGCCCAGGTTTATATGAAGGAATTCTACCTCCAACAAGGAGAAATCTAGCTCACTTTTCCCAGTTATTAGTGGGCAGATCTCATGTCTTCCTGTTCACATTGATCTATTCCTCAACTTCAAATCTATTTTCCAAAGACCCTGGCTTAAGCACCACATGCGTCCTGAGTTCTTCTGATTCTTACTTCACTTGTTTTAGAGGAGTGAAAAAAATAGAGTTATAAACTATCTGTAGGAACAGTCACTAACATGGTTGGCCAGAGAAACTCAGAGAGAGAGCCAAAAAATTTAATTTGTTGTAACCTATGATTTCTTAGTAAATATTAACTAATGTTGGAAGTATGCATGGATTTACTTCCCTAGGCTGTTTGAAGCTTTCAAATCATAATTTTTTAAAACAAAAAAAATTTAAGCAAGACTTTTAAAGAATGACTCACAAAAGAAGGGTGTTTGGTTCGCATCCCTCATTTCCATCCAAGCTGCCTACCTGTTTTCAAAGTGATGTTTTTCTTTTAAGAATTTTTCTCCTGTACTTATGTGCCTGGTTGAGAGATAATTCTGGTATCTCTAAGACCCTGAGGGCCCATTTGGTTAAATACCCAATCAAACTAATGACCATGTACTGAGGAAGTCTCTTCTGTACCTTGTATCTCACTCACGACGAACTATATGGAGGGGCATGTTAGAAGTGAAGATTTGACCATTCCTTCAGATGGAGAATCCCAGGGGCCTCATATGGAATGAGAGCTGGGATATGATCTAGAAAACTGCATGTCCCCTAGCCATGAAAGGTATCTCTTGGCCCGCCATGCAGAAACTCAGTTGATTTAGAAATAGCTGTTTATGTAGCTTGAGTTCCTAGAAGTTATCATTTCTTTGATATGAATTCGCCTTTTATTCGCATATTTCTAGAATGTCAGATGGTACTTTCTCTGCTGCCCATGCATCTAGCTCTTTAGAATTTAGAAAATTTTCATCATATGTGGAGTAATTTATTGTTGCAATGTATTGTATTGTAACAAATGGAGGAGAAAGCCCACTAACAAGGAGAAATTGTGCAAGGTAAGGAAGCTATCTAATATATTGCAGGAAATGAGTAGGACAAGATGGCTAGAGCTTAGCCATTGCGTTGGAGGACTAGAACACTGGAAAATATAGAGGGGAAGGTTCTGGAAAGGCTGATCGCAAAGGCCTTCCAAATGCCATGATGAGGATTTGGCATTTGGTTCTACAAGTCAAAGAGAACAAAAGGAAGTATATGATTGCATCTGCAAAGTGAAGCAATGACAATGTCAGCTGTAGTTTGGAGAATAATTGAGTTAAGGGACAGACCAGTAGCAGAGAAGCCAGTAGAAAGTCTTAATGAAATCTAGAGGTTCTGGATTAAGTAGTGAAGAGGAGTTGAAGAAAAAAAGGGACAAATGGGGAACCCCCGACAGGTAAAATCAATACAACCTCATGGCATAGAAAATAATAAACAAATGTATATTTCCTCCATTCTTATGAAGTAAGTTTTTTTATTTTTTTTAAGCTTACTTGAAATCACACAGCTATCAGTGAGGGCAGTGTGAGCCCATGGACTCTAAAGTGAGTGTGTGGTTTGCTGCCCTGAGTTCTTCCACAACTAAGGTAGACACACATTCTCTGGCAACAGAGGAGTGTCAACTTCTCATGGTTCTTTGTTGTCTCCCCAAATTGTCATGGGGTATAAGAAACTGCTTTACTCGGGGTTCAGATTGGGATGTGGTGCAATTGTCTCAGTGAAAGACTCTGGAGAGATAATCTCAGCTCCAGAACTCTTTTTTTTTTTTTTAATTTAATTTTATTTTATTTGAGAACATACTGTACAGAGGGGTTACAATTACATGGGCAGGATAATGCATACATTTCTTACCAAGCATTGCAGCCTCCTCCTTTGTTTACCCTTCACCTCCCTTCCCAGCCTCCCCCCTCCCCCCCACCCAATCATACCCGCCCCCCTTAAGGATCCAGAACTCTTAAGAAGGAAGAGCTGAAGCCACTGGGGTGATAGCCCTCCCCCAAACAGTGGTTTCAAAGCACTTTTCTTTAAAAATCTTGCATCTAACTTCCATCCAGTTTGTGTTCCAGGAACTCAAGCTCTGAGAAAGCTATTCTGTATGTTTACCTTTGAAGTCACACAGAATTACCACAAAGTGGTTGAACTAAACCTGAAGGAAAGGTAAGTTTTGAAAGGACAACAGAAATGCTTGAGCCATGTGGGATGATGGGGGGAAGAAATAAGTATCTTTGACAAACAATGGCTAGATATGTCACTCTGGCAGGAGTAGGGGCTCATTTAGTTACAAGCAATAGAAGGTTGTGATCATGCTGCTTTTCACATTCCGATGGGTTAGAGCTTCTGTCTTGCTTTCTTCCCTGTAAAAAGTACATTGATATCATCTGAACAGTATTCTAAGAACACACATGAAGCATCTGTGATAGGATCTAATAGAAGAGAAAGAGAGAGAGACAGACAGACAGACAGAGGTGACATTTTACGTCAAAAATCCTCAATGATCTTGACTAATTAAAGGAAGCTGAGAAGAAGGAGAAGCAATTAAGAGCTGACAGCTTTGAGAAAGGCAGGGACCCTTCCCCAGAGGTTACCGGATTGCCCTCCCAAGGATATCTTCACGGCAGAGTGTATATGGATATAGATGAATGAATGTAAGGACATCTCCTTTCTATCACCTGGCTCAAAATTGCCATTCCATGAAATGGCAGCTTACCTTCCTTCTCTAATAAACTGCTAAATTTCAATGGTGACCTCAAAAAGAAGATACTGAGAAAAATGGCTAAGTTGTTTTGAAGATAATCCTTGAAGACAGTGTGAGGCAAGACAGAGAAAACCTATGTCTCCCACAACACACAACTTAGGTTTCTAGGATCTGATCTAAGGCACCCTGTTTGGAAGATCTTACTAACCTAAGCACCGTATTTAAAAGGCAAACTGTTTCCATAGATACCAGTTCTGTTCTTGACACATTGCGCATTAAAATATTTGAGCTATTTGTTTCTCTATATGCATGGTGTGTAGTGGCTCAGTCATAACCAGTTACTAATCACTTGGTGAAAGTAAGTAGGAAAGACATTATATAAAACCACTGGTTTGTGTCTTGTAATGAGCCTTCCAAATACAAATTCTCTCTGGCTCCTAGCCATCGGAAACAAGATGTTTAATTTCAATGTGAGTTTCCGGATTCCATATTTAAATAAATAACAAAATGTGACAGATGAGGCAAACAATGACTCCAGTGATATGATTGCAGTGCATTGCCAAGTGGTGGGGAGCGGGAGAGTTGGAGGAGCCTTCATCTGAACTGTGACCCAGAGATGCAACAATTAAATGGAGACTTTACACTGTAAGGTTCTTTCCTTTGAATAATAGCAGAATGAAGCCATTATTTTAGGGGAAATACCCTACATCCTTTCCCATTCTTATGGTCTCTCTTACTCCTTTTGTTTTTCATTTCTAGCCTTTGGATAGTTTGTTGAGACCAGAGATACTGAAACTCTGTGCAGAACAGAAGTTCATGTTTCTGGCTCACCTGCTGAGGAATTGATTGGTCTGTTGAAGGAAGTCGTCTCCAGAGAGCTATCTTAACCCAGATGTAAAGTAGGAGGCTGATTTTTGTAGTTACAGAAAGGAATGGGTAGAGCAATGGACCTGATGTTCCCTCAGCATTGAATCCCATGTCGAAACTGCCACTCCGGGGGGGAGGAACGATCTCCATGGAGCTGGGTACATGATGACATGAGTAAGACACTAATAATCCATGCCTTTGCTATTGTTAGAAGCAGATCAGTGTCTTCTCCAGGTAACCCCCTCTGGAGCCCATTCTGCCAGTCTTCATGGATATCTAGGATTTGGGGCATTTCTTTTAATCTTTCTCAATCCATTCATATAAAACACATTTTAAACTTTAATTTTCATTTAATTTATTTAATGTATTTTCATTTCATTCCTTAGCACCTATGCATTGCACAGAATAATTGGTTAGAAGAGAGATGAGTAGGTTTCATTTGATTAGCATCATTAGCACCTCTATGTCCACCAGAGGACGAGAGACCTGTTGAAACTGAAAGTTAGGGGAGAGGTGGGTTGGTACGTCACCCATAAAACAGCACATATTATTATTGAAGTTGAAGAGCAACTAGAGAAACAGATGTTCCCAATAGAACAGGAAGTTGTAGATTTCAGAGAGAACTGGAAATTGGCACTAATTTTCATACATTTATTTGCAAGCTACTGACCCTCCTGTATTTTGAAATTATTCAAATGAACAACCTAAAAAATGGAAAGAAAAAAATATCCAGTAGAACATGGAAGACAGGCACCAACTTGACAACACCTGGGTCATAGATCCTTTGATCTTGGATTTATAAAGTATTCAAAGAACTCAAAGCATGCAAATCTCACATGGACATTTTTTCTTTCTTGCTTATTGTTTGTTTGGGAGACCGAAAAGCACTTCATTAAATATTAACTAGGTCCATGAATTTTACTTATTACACATGAGAGGAACTGATATGAAAGAGCTTAATTAAGATTTTTACAGCTAGTAGTGGGATGGAATTTGATCATAGGTTTTCTTTTTTTTAATTTTTTTATTGTGAAAATACTGTACAGAGGGGTTACAATTACATGGGCCAGATAATGAGTACATTTCTTATCAAGCATTGTAGCCTCCTCCTTTATTTCCCCTTCCCATCCCTTCCCAGCCTCCCCCCGCCCCCCACTCAATCCCCTCCCCCCCCCACCAAAGTTGTAAAGTTCGTTTTCGACATGACAACTTGTACCTCTCATTGTTGCAACGGATCCACCTGTATCCTTATTTAAACGACTTGTTTTTCCCCTTCCCCTCCACAAATTATACCGACATCAAATACAGTGAAAGCAGGGGTTATACTGTGGGGGATGATCATAGGTTTTCTATTACCATAGACTGTGCTTAACTCCTACACAAGATCACTCTGTGAGTAAAGGAGATTCGGCAGAACTGTAACTTTGATGTGAGTAGAGAAAATTCAACAGAACTTTGTAATGTGTCTGATGGAGAAAATAGAAGACTTACAGCTATGGTCAAAGGTAAGATATAAAGTCTTGAAGTACAGTGGCAGGAGAACCATAATAAGCCTAAGGCACAGCACAATAAAATCAAAATCATTCATAATCATCATCAGTATTATACAGCATAATAACCAAGAACAATGTGATGGCTCCTAGCCAGTTGAATGATAAGGTGAACTGTTCTTTCAGAGAATGAGTTTTCTTCACAATCTAGCAAAGACAGAGCCAAGACCTTGGGATGTTGATAGGTATCTGTCACTCTCCCTGAACCACAAGGATTTTTGAGGGTTAGGGATCAGAATGACTGGCCATTTGGTGCTATTTCTTATTCAATTAGGGAACCATTGATGAATAGATGTTTTCCTCTATTAAAAACACAAAGTAAGGGCTGGGAAGGTGGCTCAGTGGTTGAGTGCTTCCTTGCATGCATGAGGCCCTAGGTTCGATTCCTCAGCACCGCATAAGCAGAAAAAGTCAGAAGTGGAGCTGTGGCTCAAGTGGTAGAGCATTAGCCTTGAGCTGAATAGCTGAAGGACAGCACCCAGGCCCAGAGTTCAGGCCCCACAACCAACACACACACACACACCACACACAAAGTAAGTAGGGTATCCCAGTGGCTTTATATCAGACAGACTTGCTTGGGTTTAAAACCCAAGTTTGGTCACTGAATTATGTCATCTTGGGAATGTTTATCCAACTTTTCCGAAGCACAGTTTTCTTTATTTATAAAATGAAGCTGACACAAGTTATTGTGGGCATTAACTAAAACAAGGCACTTGAAAGGACTTGACAGTTCCAGGAGCTGAAGAAAAAGAGAAAGCTAAAACAGACTTTGTTAGACACGGCTGGGAGTAACTTTTTCCTTGAACACTCTATAACAACTCCTACATTGTGCAGCCCATCAGCCTGTAGGTTATTATACATATGGTGTATTGTTTCCTCAAACCAGCTCTGCCACATTTTATCCCCTGTTAATCTGTAAGATCTCGAGGCATGAAGACTGTAAGATCTCTTTCTTTTATATTCTCTTCCTATAGGAAGTCCCGAGTCTGCATTCTGATATCAGAGTATATCACTTTGCAATTAACAGCACTGTATGGAACTATTTACAAAACAATTTCACATGCATCACCTCATTTGATCTCATCCTGCCTCTCCTGGGCTTTCTCAGTTCTCAGATCACTATGATTAGGCAGTGGATGGACGACGCCATGCTCAGATTTCAGCATTAAGCATGAACTGTAATACTCAGTGAGTTTTCCTTTGCCACCTCCTTCTTCACACTAACCTTATGCCCTTAGAAATATATCTCAATTACACACCCCGGGGTCCTGTACCTCCAGGAGAAGGTTCCAACAGCCAAAGAAAACCCAGAGACCATGGAGCACAGCATGGTTTTGCACACCCTTTTGAAGGAAAACAGCCCAGGTTTATCATCGGATTCACGAAGGCCTTAACATTTTCTGACCCAGGTCAAGCAGAATGATACAATGGAGAATAGGACTGATGGTATTTTAGAGGCATGGGTTAATTTTAAAGCTGATTTCTACCAAGATGCTCACTGAATAAAGTAAATGTTTTTTTACACATCTAATACAATGTTTTTAGAGCAGATTAGGTTTGTGGAAATATTAAGAGGAAAATTATCCATATACCCTATGATCTTATACATACATAGCCTCTCCCATGCTCAATTATTCCCTCCCTCCATGTACCAGACTGGTACACTTCATATCATTGAGGGATCCATGTGGTACCTCATTATCATCTGATCCCCTAGTTAATCTTAGAGTTCATTTCTGGTCTTGTGCAGTCTTTGGACAAATACAGAATGACATGCATTCACCATGGTAATACCATACAGCATATTTGTGTTTTGCCTTTATCCCTTTCTCTTATCCCTACAAACTACAGATTTCTATGCCATCTCCAGAGTTTTGTCTTTCCAGAGTGTCATGTATTTAGAATCATATAGTAAGTAGGCTTGTCAGACTGACTTCTTTCACTTGGTAATAAATATATTTGCAATTCCTGTATATCATTTTCATGGTTAGCTAGCTCATTCCTCTTAGCAAGTAATATTCTTTTGTCTGCATATCAGTTTATTTACATAGTATATCTTGGTTGTTTTCAAATATTTCAAATTATAAACAAAATTGTGATAAACAACAATGCTCAGGTTTAAATGTGGACATATATTTAAAAATATTTGGGATGAGTAACAAGGAGCGTATTCACTAGATTATAGGAAGCTTTGTGAAAATTTGCCAAACTGCCTATGGTTACACCTATTTCCTCTCCTCTAAGTGAGAAATAAGAGTTCCTGTAACTCCGTACCCTTAACTAACACTTGATGTTCTCAGTGTCTGATTTTATTCATCCTAATGAGTGTGTGGTGGTACTTGGTTTCAATCTGCTTATCTTTGAAGGCAATATGCTTTGAAGCATATTTTCACTTGTCCATTGTCATGTGTATATCTTTTTTTTGGTGAGGAAAATGTGACTTCTTTTTTGTTTCCAGTCCTGTCGAGGAACTAATTTGACTAGCACACATGTTGCATGGGGGTAAAAAGGGAAATCATATTGAACATTCCTCTCTAGTTTGGTTCACTCTCTGCCCAACACACTGCTAGTTTATTCACGCGTTGGAAGAATGAGAGGCTGGGGCATCAGGTCTGGGGCATACTTTCTCATCTCTTTCTCTGTGTTCAAGTGAAAGAAAGGTTTTTTTTTAATCTTAAAGGTGTAACAGCTGAGGTCACTGTCTTCTGTACAAAGATTCTGACATCATAAAGCCGTACTTGGGACCACAGAGAACAAAAGGATGACCAAGTCTCATTAAACAGAGTAACTATGGTAACAAGTACAAAGATGAAAGTGCATCGTCTTTGTGCTCTCTCTTTTTTTGTGTCTTCCTTCCTTACCAGCTAATCTCAATTTGATTTCAGGTTTATACGTTGAAAGAGAAAACACATGGAGAAGAGAAAAATTACTACAGAAAAATGTTGAGAAGTGTAGGACAGGTCAACCCACACACTTTATGGAGCTAAATAAATTAGCTATTTTCCTGGGTTTGAGAGCCAGCTGAGCAGTGTCAGTATAGAATATTTCTCAAAATGTATGATGGAGTGCCACATTGGATAGAAAAGCGTCTGATCCACGAGATGGTGTAAAGGTAACTCAACTTCTATTTTGACTCAGGGAAGGAAGAGGTTCCTGAGGCCCAGGGCATTGTAGTAGGCATATATTTCAGAGAGAAAGTTTCATCTCAAAGACTTTTAGTTTGTCTTACTGATTTCCACCGATTTTCCACTAGAAAAATTATGATTATTTTCTTTTATGAGTGAGAATGGCATGCCACTTTTTTTTGAGCATTTTAAACTGAGTTGGATTCCAATCTGGGTTGAAATTCAGTGGCACTCATCTTTGTTGTTAAATTGTCAAAGTTTCTCCTTAGTGATTGCAAATAGCTCCTGTCTCTAAGTTCCTCAAGAGATCTGCTGATCCCAAGAGTCCCCAGTTTGTCATTTCAAGGAAAGTGACAAGCTAGCCTACTGTACTAACTTTCTTTCACTTCCCCAGAGTGAGAGAATCCCCTAACACCGTAGTGGACATAGATCTGGTGGTTATCTGGCTCTTGTTAGCTTTAATAGCCTGACTGCAGGTGAGATCTGTAGCCTTGCAAGTATACTGTTTGTTTTATTTGTTAGCAGAAACCAAAGTCCAGATAATGTAAATTATGCACCATTTTATGGTGCACATTTTAGTGTTACATAATACATTTTCTCAGAACTTTGTGTAACCACTAAGTCTAGCTCACTAAGAATAAATTTAACCATCCTCAAAAAGAAAAAAAAAATCTCATGTCAATCAGCATCTCACAGACTCTAGCACAACCTCTAGATTCTGTCTTTCTAGATTTTTCTTATTTGGGATATTTCACCTGGGTGTAATCATACATAGGTAGCCTTTCCTGGCTATTTTTTTTCCCACTAAGGATTATGTTTTTGAACTTTATCTGTGTAGTAGTACAATTCCTATTCCATCATAAGAAATAATTTGCTAGACCCATTCTGAAGTAATCATAGGACTTCTTTCCATCATTCCTAGCTTACATGGAAACTTCCATTCCTTCTTATTTGGTTAACTCCAGGTTTTGCTAAAACCCTTTAGTAGCTCACTAATAATGAATTCAAAGTGGATTTTTTTTTTGGGTCAGTTGTGGGGCTTGAACTCTGGCTAGGTGCTGTCCCTCAGCTCTTCAGCTCAAGGCTAACACTCTACCACTTGAGCCGTAGCATCACTTCTGGTTTTCTGAGTGGTTTATTGGAGATAAGAGTTTCATGGACTTTCCTGCCTGGGCTGGCTTTGAACCATGATCCTCAGATCCCAGCCTCCTGAGTAGCTAGAATTACAGGTGTGAGCCACCAGCGCTTCTCAAAGTGGGATTCTTAAAGTTGTTCTTCATGACAAAATTCCTTGGCAGATTCTTTTCCCTCATACTTGTAATACTTGATTCATAATTTGGCAGGATATAAATATCGGAGTTAAAAATTGTCAGAATTTTTCATACCATATTCCACTGTTTTCTAAGATTCAATAGAATGTATTTTAAAAATTTGTATTAGAATATGTTTTTCCTTCCCTTTGGGAAATTTCTATCTCTTCATGATCACAAATACTCTCAATTACCTAACTGGGATTCTTTCCTTATTGGTCTAGGAACTCCATATACCCTTTTCAGTAGAAAGATACCTTGATGCCTGTTTGTTTACAAGATGGGGTCCTGCTGTATATAGCACAAACTAGACTTAAAATTCAGAATCTCCTGATTTATTCAGCCTCCTGAAGACTGGGGTTACAAGTCTACACCAAGACTCCTGGAAAAATCCATGCTTTTCAGATCTATGAATTACAAAAATTACTTTCTTGTTATTATCTCCCTGTTATTTTCTTACACTCCTTTTAGGTACCAAACTCCTGAAGTTAATTCTATAAGTTTCATCTTTCCACTTCCCTTTCCATTTTTTTCCTACCTTAGAGAGTTTTGTGTCTTTATCTTACATTCTGTATAATTTTTGCATTTAAGTTCTTATAGTTTTACTAGAGGAAAATTCTTTGACATTTTAATAACCTATATTTGTTTAAATGTACATTTCAGGAAACAAAGCACAAAAGGCAGAAAGCAAAGTCATCGTCAGTCATAAACAGTTCAGTGAAATGCATCCTGGATCCTGTGTGTGTACAATTATTAGCATTGGTTAGTAATTGCCTTTTGTTTTTCTGACACAAGGAAGAAGGCAGTGGTCATAGTGGTAGTTAAATACAGATGTCTTTCAGGCCCGTTTAATGCGTTATATGATGAAGAATGATGTTTCTTATATAATATAGCATCCTATGAGTCAGACTGCCAAGCTTTTCTGATTAGGATAACACAGCCGATTTCATCTTGGCCATCCTGAATAGTTGCCTAAAACTCATGAAGTCTCATTCCTTATTTATTGCCTTGTTTTTTAGGTTAGCACTTCTTTGCACCAGGTTCTCAGACTGGCTGACTGTTGTCTTCTCAAACTGTCAAGAAATCAGTGGGTGTGAGAGTGGGTTGTGTGAGATGATCCTTTGTGGTTTGATGTTTATGGATACTAACTTGTGTGCCTTTCCTAAGTCAAACTTATTCATTATTTAGAATGTGTAATATAGTAATAAGCAACTTGTTAATGTCATTCCAGCAAGAATGGAAACATTAGTCATCTTCCCTCCCCACCTATGTACAATGTCAGAAAAGTAAGTAAAATTATAGCTTCACAGGGAGAGCAAGATGAAGTTTCAAATCCTGGAAAAGCAGATACTCATTTGTATAAATAAATGCCAGAAGGATATTAGGGATAATAATGTTATAATAATAATACATTCTATTCCAACTCAAGTATTTTGCTAAGTTTTAAAAATACCTTTTATAGGCATAAAAAAAAGCCTTATGTAAGAGGCATTTTCTATGTGTTTCCATGTGGAAATGAGGCTCAAGGAAAGTTACATGGCTCAGTGGTGGTCCAGAAGGGGTGTGGATAAAACTTTGAATATCTCTAAAGGCCACATATTTCATATTGCATAAAGCAGTGATAAAACTTGCATTCACTTATAAGCTTTAAAAATGGCTGGGGACTTCTTGAGAGTCATCTTTCTATTCTATTCTGCCATTCTACTCTGTCACCTTGCCTCAAGGAAAGAAATTAAGATGTTTTATTTATTTGTAATCAAATTTTCAATGATTCTGAGCTCTCTTGAAGACTATATATGTGCAATTTCTTCCTCCTCCTTCTATTTTCTTCTTTTGTCTGATTTTTTAAAAAGATCGTGAGGGAAAAACAAAGGAGGAAGTAACAATGCTTGATAGGAAATGGACTCATTACCTCACACGTGTAACTGTAACCCCTCTGTACAGCATTTTTACAATAAAAAACATATATTTTTAAAAAAGAAAGAAAGAAAAATACATGCTTGTGGAGATTTCTTAGGTTCCTAATAATAATGTGACTCAGAAAGTTCTCATTTGAAGGATATATAAATCTCACTGTGGAAAAAAAAAAAGCATTCTGACTTCAGTTTTCTCTACACTGTTGAAAATACTTTTATGATAGGATGGCTCTGCTACAATTAAACAAACATCCTATAAAGAAATTCAACTTGTCAAAACTGGCTTGTTAAATAAGCCTGGAACCATTATCTGAATAACAAACTAGATCTGAACTTGGATAACCAACTTCACTTTTATGGGTCTTCCAATGACCTCATTGTTATAATAAATGAGTACATCAGGTTTCCTTACCCATCAAGGAAGTCCTCGACTCTGTGCTTCACAGGACTCAGAAAAACATAATGTATCCCATGCTGCAAGCGTAAAACATCTTCTGGGTTTTCTCCATCTAGAATCCACAGCCAAGTGCCAAAGCAACGTTATCATCCAGTCAAGCCTTGACTGAGGGAACATGGTGCATCTTAGTTCATCTCAGTGCATCGGGTCCATAGCCTGACTTTGAGCTTCATTCCTTTGTCCTATTTTACTTGTTTGTTAGTTGTTTTAACAATAACACTATACGTTCTGGCATGTAGATATCTGGGAGCGCTAGAGCCTCCCTTGTGGTCTTCTTATCAGGAACTAGTCCCTTTTCCAAGTAGTTCCAACCCTGCTTGGATGGAAGGACACCATCCCAACAAATGCTCTCTCCAACATGTTGGAAGAGTAGGTCAAGGTAGACAAGCTCCATCACTGCCCGTTCAAGGAGATGATGGTGGAAGACAGAGAGGAGTGTTCTTGACCCCAGATACCTCAACTGGGCCTACAGCCATTACAGCTTTATCCCATCCAAGGCTGTGTGCCTCATTTTCATGCCCCAGGCCAAAGGTTTTCAAGCTAGAGTGATTTTTTGCCTCTCCTCTACTCCCATAGCCACAGGTGTTTGGAAATGTCTGAAGATATTTTGGATCACAGTTGAGCAGCACAATCAGCACTTGGGACGGAGCCCCTTCATCCCATAGTATTCATGATACCCCTGCCACAAGAAGAAGGAATTTATCTTCTCCCTCCTAGTGTTAATACGGAGAAGGGTGAAGTCCAGATGTAGGCTCAGAGATCCTGTCCCTGTGTTGACTTGCCAATTAATGGTTTACCTTTTCTAATCTACTGTTAAAACTGACATTTTTATATGTGGCAAAAGAAGCGGTAAATATTAAGAAAGATGCAGAACCATTTCATTGAATTTAGATTAGGAATAAAGTATAATGGCTGGAGCACTAAATTCAAGATCCAGACGTCCCGGATTCCAACCATAGCTTCATCATTTCAGAGAGGTTCCGATTTGGATGAATCCCTTCCCCTCTATCAGCATCATTTTCTAAACTGTAGGATACCTTGATACTACATTTTGTACTTTTGATGACCAAATAACTCACCATGTAGCAGAGCTTTGAATAGGCTTGCCATACATAAATGCCAGCTTCTCTCTCTCTGTGTCTCTCTGTCTCTCTCTGTCTCTCTGTCTCTCTGTCTCTCTCTGTCTCTCTGTCTCTGTCTCTCTCTTTCTCTTTCTGTGTCTCTCTCTCCTCCTCCAACTACTTAATAATGATTAGTGGCATTGTGTCCTCGGACAAAAAGAGACTTGACTCCCCTACAAATTTGCAGGGTGGGACCTAGCAGTTTAAGGTACAGAATCCATGGTGAGGTCCATTTTTAGTGCTCTAATTCAGCCTTGGTGAGCAGCACTGTCCAACTGACTTCTACAACAGCCAAGGTCTTATTTTCCTCATGTGTGAACTGGGGATGATGGGATTAGACAGAAAATAGCAGTGGGAGGAGAAATGTGAGATCATACATGTGAAAACAATTTGAAACATTATCATAGATTCAAACATTTCAGATACCATATCATGTCTTATCGTTTAGCCTTTCCCTATATCCCCATATCTACAAATGTTAACAGAAACAACAAAAAATTATCTATTTCTTTGCCAACCATGAAACTGGAAATGCTAACTTATTTAAAGGCCCAAGATTTGTTTTTCTGGAGCTAGGCCAAGGAGTATAATTAATTAATTTTCATAGATTCATTTTGGATACTAAAATGGCCAGGTCAGTTTCCTGGTTTTAAGAAATGGAGATAGGTTAAATACAATTTGTACCAATTATTTAGGTCAATTGGTAAAATGAATTCTGATAAGTAGACTTCTGAACATGAGGGCTATACCATCTGCATTCGTTAGTTTTTGTCACTGGAGAATAATTCTGTGATAGTCAAATTATAAAGAGGAATTGTTTGTTAAGGCTCTCAGTCTGGGAATTTTTAGTCGATGGTGGTTCTGAGGCCCAGAGTGAGTGTCTGAATAACATCAGACACAGGTTGTGCAAACAGGCCCTTACTAAGGCTTTTTGCTTTCCAGTTTCTGATGCTACAACATGATACACTCACTATATTTTCTAGCTTTAATTGGAATGGTCTTATTTTTCATGAACTACTGGATGTGTTTATCTGTGTGGAACAAGGCTTGGGGTTTAGGTAAGCAGAATCATTTCAAAATCCATAGTATCTCTTTATTACTCTGCTGTTGTACGTGCTGTGTCTGTGTTCTATGATGAAGAAAACACTTGGGCTACATCCCAATATGACGAACACTCAGCAAGGTCAATGAACAGTCTCAGCTTGGGGTGAATATAGCTGTCAAAATGGATCATAATGGCATGGATCAACATCCTCAGTAGAAATGTCAGGGAAACAAAGCATAACCTCCTGTAAAATTAATTGTTCCAACTGGGGATTTCAGAGGATCAGGTGGAAGTCATTGCTTTGCTGTGATCGTGGAGGTCACTGCTCTGCTCTGCTCTGCTACAATCAAGACTCCTAGCCATTAAGGACCTATACCCTTTTTTCAGATATTACATTTTTTTGGCCACCCACACTTCTTAGTTCCACTGCTGAAATCCTCCTGTTTGCCTATTGATGTACATGAACATGAAACAAAAACAAACGACAACTACAACAATAAAGAAACGTTCACCAACAATCCTACTACTGGAAAAATAACTAGGGGGAGGCATCACAATTTCTCTGTCTGGTAAACCTGTCAGGTCTGGTATGTGTCTTTCATGAGACACACTTAACCTGGTCCATACTTCTTTTGATCAGTCTAGGTATGATATAAAAATGAAGTTGGATTTATCATCCAATATACAGTATGATTCTCACTGAAAGCTAAATCAACATTTATCATTTCCTCTAGAGGCCTAAGATAAAGCATCCCATGTCATTACTTTTCAGCAGTTTCCCATGGCCCTAATCTGAGGAGCAGAAGCTACTCCACATGATCCAACCTACAGTAACCTCTCAGAGTTTCCATTAAGATACTGGAAGGGTCTTTGCTTAATTTATCCTCTGGCTGACTTGATTCTCTGTCAGAGACAATAGATGCTTTGGCTTGTAAATCTTCCCTTCCTCCCTTCCTTCCTTCCTTCCCTCCCTCCCTCCCTCCCTCACTCCCTCCCTTTCTCCCTTCCTTCCTTCCTCCCTCCCTTCCTTCCTTCCTTCCTTCCTTCCTTCCTTCCTTCCTTCCTTCCTTCCTTCCTTCCTTCCTTCCTTCCTTCCTTCCTTCCTTCCTTCCTTCCTTTCCTTCTTTCTTTCTTTCTTTTTCTTTTTTCTTCTTTCTTTTAAAAAGAATCCATAGCAAATGCAAAAACTGACTTCCTTCACTATTTTTTCTTAATTCCAAATAACACTGTGTACGGCTGCTGCCTCAAGAGGCAGGAAGGCCATCATTTACCAGATGTGAGACTATTCGCCCTTCATTTCCTGAAGTAATGAATTAGCAACTCATTCCATGTCACAGAAAAATTGTCTCCCAAATAAGCCAAGACATAATGGCAAATCCAATTAATGTTCCATTTCTTCAAGTGAGTCTGAAGGAGCTGATAGAAGGCACTGAGTGACAGGCAAATTGGGTCAAAAATTGCTAAGTTTCCAAGGCCAGGAGCAGGAAAGGAGCTTCAGTAGACATTATTTTATTTCATTGATTCCTTGTCATAAATGTTTTACATATTATATAAGGAAGAAAATATATCATAGATAAGAGTTTCATTCCACTTCTTTGGCAATGCAATTTTAAAAAGTAGTTGTGAATGGTAGCGCAAAGACAAAGTTCAAGCATGAATGATGTATTTAAATTGGAGTAGGTGACTAGGGACAGAGTAAAGCTATAGTCTATAATCCTGAGCCTTAAGATAAGGTTAATTTTGTTTCATTCTTGTAGGCATATTAAATTTTATGGCATGTTCACATATATTTCATTCTATATACATCTTTATATAAGATGTTAATAATTTTAGAAGAACAATACAATTTTATTTACTTGTGGTTCACCTTAGTATATAGTATGCTTGTGACCTACTTAAAATAAAGATTCTTAAGATTTAACAAAGTTTCTTGGGGTCTTGGCATGGTGATACACTCCTGTAATTTCAATGATCAGGAAGTAGGAATCAGGAAGATTAATATTACACATCAACTCTGATAATGAGTCACTGTCTCAACAAATAAGTTAGGATTGGTGATGCATAGGTAGGCCCCGAGTTTCAAAACCAGTATGTCCCCAAATCCCTGAAAAGTGGAGTTATGCCTTAGCCAAATATCCATCACCACAATGAAATATGTGAGATAATTAGAGAGGAAGCTTATTTAGCTTTAGTAAATTTGGAAGTTCTAATCCATGGGATATTAGCCTCATTTTATGTCTGTGGCATGGCATATAGAATTGTGTGGTAGAAAAAGAACCCCACCATCCTTCCATGAGCTAGATAGCAGAAGAGGAGAAAGAAGAGAACAGGTTTCCACAATTCCTTTCAGGGCAACACTCCTCCCACAATGACCTAGAGACCTCTCAGTAGGCTTTCTGTCTCAAAGGTTCTACTACCTCCCAGTGGTATCTCCTTTGGGATCACACCATTGGCCTATGGAACTTTAGGGGTTATTTATAGCAATGTGTACTTTGTTCTCCGAATTTGGACTTGACTATTTTCCAAATTTTTTGATAAAATTTCAAAATTAATTGATAAAAGTCAAGTTTAAGTTCACACAATGTAGTCCACATTTCTGAAGAGACAGAATATTACGGATACCCTTCTCTTGCATTTGCGTAATAGCCGTGTCCACACCATACAAAGTTACATAGGGCAGGCAGAAGAGATGGAGGACACACTCAGTCCTTACCGTTGAGGGGCTTAGGACACCAGGGAGACACTTGAGGGCCATCCTCAGAGCAATAGAGAGTGAGCACTGGTAAGACTCTAGGAAACCACAACTGGCACGGTAGACATTGGAGTCAAGGACATAGGAAAGAAGAAAAATAGGGCAAGATTAGCCAGGGAATCTTCATTTATTTCTCTAAAAATGTTCACAATAAAGAAGAGAAGCATGCAGGGCAGGCTGGGTCCCAATTAGAGGGAAAGAAGGAGAGGAGAATAGAGAACATCGTATGAAAACCATCCTTGAAAAGCTCAGCTTGTTTTAGAAAAAAAATACTTTGATGGTGGTTGTCGGGTTGGTTGATAATAGAAGAATCCTTGAAACTTGATGTGGAACATAAAATCCTACCTCTCGAAGCATATCGACTAATAACATTCAGATCCTAAAACTATTAAAGACACAACATTAGAAGCATTTTCACATTTCAAGAGTTCCTCAGGATGACCATAGGAGCCCAGTGAATCTTGAGGATACTGTCAGGCTACTGGTCCCTACATAAGGTTTACAATTTCCAACTCTTATGGAACGTGGGCAGGGTGTTTGCAATGTCCCAAATTAAAGTGACTCCCTCATCCCACCTCCTAGCATTTCTGTTCAGAATCTCTTCTATTCTCACACTCTGGCTCAAATTCTACACCTCACTTCATTCCATTCCTTTTTTAAGCAAGTTAATCAGAGAATTGTCCTGCATTAATCTCATGCAAACCCCAGAATGGGTAATAGAGAGATGAAGCAAAATGCACTTTTCTTGTTAAGAGAGGCACAATTCTCTTTGAAAAGGATGAACCTACACAGGGAACAATGCTTCAGAACGCAAGCTCAGTGGTGCATCACAAACCCAGTGTCGGGGCAGAAATATCGACGAAATTAAGTTGTTAATTTAGAATTTAAAAATGCCCCCTCTCCTTGGTCATTAGCTATTGAATTCTGTCACCCCAGTAAACTGATTCTTCCTGAGCTGTCGTCATCAGGTGCCTAAGAAAAACACAATTAAATCAAAGTCAACACACTTTTATTTATTTACTCAGAGATTTTGGGGAGGGTGGGGGAGAATTATATCACAATGAAGGTTCTGGTTATGAATGGAGTATATTGAAAAAAGTCTTACATCAAAAAGAGTGCCTTGACAGTTACATATGACATCATGTGACAGATACAAGGAGGATTTTATGTTGATTTCAACCTATTATTTTTATTGCAGTGGTAGCAAATAAGTTAAGCTTCCTCTTAAGGATTTTAAAAATGTTTACTTTCTCCAGGCAATTACTTAACTTTGCAATTATCCAGAAAGTGAGCTCATGTGGGGAGGAAAATATAGTAAATAATCTTAACACGAAGTAGTAAAAAAAAAAAATCAGAATTTCCATCTGGTACTTTTAAATAGACGATTTCATGACTGATATTCCCTATATACGGGGTCTTAGACATCACATTCTCTGTTCTTTAATTCATCCTTTTAATACGCCAACAGTAGCTGCTTTGAAATCTTTGGCCCTGCAATCCAATTTATTAGGCTTCTTGGAGAAATGTTCATTGATTGCTTTTCCCCCACTCTGAGTTATAGGTCACACTTTTGTGATTTTTTTTTTGGTTTTCAGTTTTTTTCTTTTCCTTCTGGGCCTTTTTGTTATTAATACTTTTTGTTGTTACTTAGTTAATTTATTTTCGTTAATTTATTTTCATTAAAATATTTTTATATTTTATATTTTATTTTTATTATGCGTTTTATAATTTTTCATCATCCCATTTTATTATCTCGAAGTAGTTGTACAAAGGGGCTTTAATTCAACATGTCAGTTCAGTCTTAATCAATATCACCCTTTCATAATGCTGCCCTATCTCTTCCAACCCCACCCATCCCTTCCATTTTCCCAGCTCCAATTTCACACATATACATTGAATATTATGACTGAGTTCTGCCACCCTTCCTCTCTCCACTTGTCTACTCTTCTCTTCTTGACCTCACCCCTCCCTTCAACACACAGCTTCCTGGGATTTAATTTATTAGGCCATCTCAGCCCAGATTTTTTTTTTTTTTAGAAAAACACATAATTTTCAGTTTTCTAGGGCCATCGCATATCTGCACAGCTTCGTGGGCTGCCCCAGGTTACCCATCAAGAGCCCAGGCTACGGTGCTTTGACTCTCTGTAAGTACAGCTATGTTTTGCTAAGGCTGGGAAGTTTTTGAATGCACTCTAGTTCTTATTCCTGCTGGTCCCTCACAGGGCTCTACCACATGAATATGTAAGTTTCCAGTTCATTCTGTGCCAGGGTTGCATGACATGCTTCTACAGGCCTTTGATGACAACCGCCTTTCCAGTGCTTCCCAGTCTAATCCTCTGAGTGATGCTCCACTCGCACTCAACCGGGTCTGCAAAGTGTGCAAAAAGAGCGGCAGACCATTCTCATCCCTTGCTGTTGCGGGTTAGCCTCCCTCGCATCCAAATAAAGGGAGCCTCCTGCCACAGTGAAGCCTGCTGGGCTTCACCCACCGCCTTGGAAGATTTCCAAGGAACTGGTTGGGGTCATTTTTTTTTGTTGTTCTTAAAAGTATCTGGCTCTCTTATTTAAGGTAGCAGGTCTTGCTTATCTTTTTATGCTTTGGGAGGTGAAGTTTTACCTCACTCTTCATGCTTGAATTATGCTTTTTTTTTTTCCACCCAAGAGATTTTTTTTTTAAGTTTATCCTTGGTTTACCTGTGGTCCTAGACATCAGTTCTCAGCGGGTGATCATCCATCACTGTGTTGAGAGAAGTCAGATAAATCTGAATCCTATCTCAAAAGGGGAGGAAAGGGACTGGCTCTTTCATTTTATAAAATGTTAAAAATACACATTAGACAATTCCATACTTCTCAATGAAATGCACAGGCTTTTTATTGGCAATGTTTTTAAAATACTTTTCAATACCCCAGGGAAAATAATTTTTAAAAAATCAGATTATAGTCTTTTAAATTCTAGTTAGGAAGGCAGTCAGTGGTAAGGGGCAAAAGAAACCCTGCCATCAGTACCAGTCAGTGAGTGAACATACATCAAACCACACACTCTAGATATGCATGGCTCCACTATTAAAAAAATAAGATCATGTACTATAATGCAAGCATACATGATATGTAAGCACAAACAAATGGACTCAAGAATAGTATACTGAAGGGAGGAGTCCAATGATGTAACACATCTGAACAATGAAAGAAACATTTATACAAATGACTATCAGGAAAGTGAAACATTTTCTGGTTGAGGGGAAAAACAAGCAGGAAAAAGCACATGAATGGAAGGAGGAAGAGTAAGCAAATTACAGTCATTATGTTCAATGTATACTCTAAAAATTGAGCTATGTTAAGTCAAGAGTAAGGATGGGATGGTGAAAATGGGGAAGAATGATGTAAGGGGTGACATAGATCAAGATGTATGGCATTTATAACCTGACTTCTAAAATTGAACCCCCTTTTATATATCTAGTTAATACAATTGAAAATTAAATAAAGAGGACAGATATCATCCAATATCCTTCAAAAACATCTAAGTAGTTAACAAACAGCTGTACCAAGTGTCTACCAGCTAAGAAGTTTTTCTTCTCATGTTGTTGTTCTTTCCATTTGGTGCTGTTTGCCCAGTGAGCAAAAGTTTGCTTGCTGTTACTTTATCTATTCAACCACAACTCAAGGGAGGTCTGAAGCCAGATCCTACATCCCATTTTCCATCCACAGTATCTATGCTGGAAATTTAGACATATTTAGTATTCTGTCAGACTTAGGCTCTCCACCAAGTATTATATCCATTTAAATAAACAAAACATAATAAAAAAACCCCACTATCATACATATCCTTGTCACTTCTTGGAGATAACAGTTTTAGTACATTCATGACTTCTAGTTGCATTCCTCTTATTTTTCCTTCTTTGAAAAAAAAAAGGCAAAATATACTTATAAAATGAGGCTTTCGATGTCAGATTATCCTTTCTAGTACATGTTTATACTCGATGGTTTATGATGTTTATAGTCAACATGCCTCATAAAAAGTAAAAATTGAGTTTATGAGTTTAAATCTCTAGGAATAAAAAAATTGAATGGGGGAGGTAGGATGTGTTCCAACCATCCATTAGGCTGATATATTTATAAAATAAAATAATTGTGTCATAAAAAAGCATAGATCGATCAATCTGGATGTAAAGTACTAAGGATAATCTTTTAAATATGTTCCATAAAATGTCCTTATCATATTGAATCATAGGTCAGACACTATCAGATTTTTGATCACTGCCTACTTTCCTCTTCTGAGTAAGAACATAGAGGTAACTACTACTCTGTAATATTGTGCATTAACACAGTATTTCCATGACCTGTGAGGTCTAGGAGCTGGACTATTTGAAAAGAATTACTCACTAGGTTTAGATACACACACACACACACACACACACACACACACACACACACACACACACACACACACACACACACACACACACACACACACACAGTATCCTGACTTGCCTCCAGCCCACGTTGTGCTATTTCTCGAATGCATTTTCTCATTCAGGGATGAAAATAAGTTCACGGTACCTACATGAATAGAGGCAGAAAGCCAGGCTTGTGCTTCCGTCTGCTATACAGTAGTTCTACGCAGCAATGTCTCCCATATTCACCTCCAGGAAGTAAGAGCAATATCTCACCTCTTTCTGCCCAGGCCATGCAATAGCTGATACTGTTTTTTCTCTGATGATAACCTGTAGTCAGTCTCCTCATTCACATAAACCCAGGCACACAACATCTTTCCCTTCTAATAAACCTTGAGAAAAGACTGGCTGATGTAGTTTGTCACAGACATAGAACTGGTGAACATTTAGATGGATGACATCACTTGCTGAGAATCAGCCAAAGGAAAGGGGGATTAATTACAATGGAAGTAATTAGGCTGGGGATAAACAATGATTTCACAGCCAAGCTGGACCACATACCTAGTTACTAAGGCCCCTGAGCACCTTAGGGACCAAGTCATAAATCCCGTAAATCCCAGAGTGGGCTGTGGGTTTAATAAATATTTGGTTAATGAAGGATTGAATGAAATGGATGGGTGACTAAAGTACTACGACCCTCCTTTCACACAGAATCAACACAGTATCCATGGAATACTGCAGAGGAACACCTGTCTTTGCATGGGGCCTGGATTTCATGTTTGAAAGCGCAAGCTTTTGCAAATGAAAGTTGTTGTTTTTACTTATTAGATCATGTGATTTTTTTTAAAAAAGAAATCAAATAGTACATTAAAAACAACAACAAAGAAAAACTTGTTTCCATGTCTTGAAGTTCATTCCCTTAGCATCATTTTATATGGTCATATGTACATATCATATGTACATAGCTATTGAGCCAGCCTGTGCATCCGCTAGGGCCATCCTAGACATATACTAATTATTACAGATGAGGGAAATGGTGGCATCTATGTTTATTTGGGTCTGGCTTACTTCACTTAGTATGATTTTTTCCCAAGTCTTTCCGTTTCCATTTCCTTACAAATGGGGCTATGTCATTCTTTCTAATAGAGGCATAGAATTGCATTATGTATATGTACCACATTTTCTTGATCTATTCATCTACTGAGGGGCATCTGAGTTGGTTCCATATCTTAGCTATGGTAAATAATGCTGCTGTAAACATGGTTGTGCTGGTAGCTTTAGTATGGCCTTGTTTGTGGTCATTTGGGTAAATGTCCAGGAATGAGATTGCTGGGGCATAGAGGAGCTCTATGTTTAGTCTTTTGAGGAACCTCCACACTGCTTTCCAGAGCGATTGAACAAGTTTACACTCCCTCCAGAAGTGTAGTAGCATTTCCTTTTGGCTACATCCCCTCCAGCATCTGTTGTTATTAGATTTCTTGATAATAGCCATTGTAACTGGGGTGAGGTGGAATCTCAATGTTGTTTTGATTTGCATTTATTTTATGGCTAGAGAAGTTTAGTATTTCTTCATGTGTCTATTGGCCAGTTTTATTTCCTCTTCAGGGAAGTCATCTTTAAGTCATTAGGCCACTTATTAATCTTTGACGATTTATTTTGGGGTGATTTGATTTTTTGAGTTCAAGTATATTTTAGATTGTTCTTATATGGCTAGTGAAGATCTTCTCCGAAACTGTGTGCTTCCTGTTTATCTTGCTAACTATGTCCTTTGCCATGTAGAAGCTCTGCAGTTTAATGCAATCCCAAATTTTCCAACCTTTCTTCGATTTTTTGTGTTGATCATGTGATTCTTTTGCTTAACTTCTGACACTTTTTGCCCATTTCACTCAGCATAAAATCACAATAACCTCTGAAAGGCAACATGAGCTGTTCTGGCTTTCCCCTTCCTTATGTTTCTGACAGATCTATTCCTCTTTCATGCTCATTCATTTCACCCTATATTGAGATCTCTGAGATTACTTCGATGTACCAGGTACAAACTTTGAATTATTAGGGGACTCTGTGCTGGTTCTTTCCACTTCCAGGTGATTTTTACTGAATGATCACATACTTGTTCTCATTTCCTTGAATTACTACCTTGCACTGACAAGTAACCCTAATTGCCCTACTTGATACACACTCCAACCCCAACTATAATGATTACCTCATACTTCTTTACTCTTGACTGTTGTCACTCACCACCTATGTATATAACATAGAGCTTATTCATCATGCTTTGATCAGTCTATCACCCATGACCCACTTCCATCTACTTAGTAAAATGTGAGCTTCATGGAGGCAGTTTTCTTGTTTTGCTTAGAGATATGATCGTACGATGATCATAGGAGGCAGAGGCTTAGTACATGTTGGTCAGATGACTTGCTATTTTCTTGGTAAGTGTTTTGGACAAATTACTATGATTGGAAAGCTGATGTTCCTAAACTGTGGTATACATGCTAATCACAGAGCACTCTTGTTAAAATAGGTATTTGGATCCTACCACTGAAAATGCCATTTACTAGTCAGAAATGGGCGGTGAAGACTTGAGCCGACTCTGATGGAACCTTGAATGACAAGAACATGACTGTGGATTCTATTCACTTTAAGTTTCTACTCTGTAGTTTATCAACTGTTTTCTTAGACAAACAACTTGTTGAAGCTCTTCTTTATCAGGCTTTTTTCTCATCTGTACAATGGCAAGACATATTTAACTAATGAATGATAGAATGAAGAACTGAGGTAAAGGTCCTTGAAGAAATCATTTATGGATTTATAAGTACTATAGCACAAGGCTCTAATACCTATCAAAATCATTCAAGGGACATTCATTCCCCAGTTCGTTTAAGCATTGTTACACATAACAATAAGCATGGGGATATTCTCTTCATGTTTGTAGCTTTCTTCATTTGGTAAAGGCTCAGTTTCCTAGGTCCTCATCCTGGAATGAACTAATTAATCTCTGTTCTTTTAGTAGACAGAGGCTGGCTAAGAGTGACAGGTTTTGTTGTGGATATGGACTTTGATGGTTGGTTTTTTTTTTTTTTTTGACAGTTGGTTTTTATATTACTACTTGGTGAAAAACATCCCAGGTTTATGTGATTGACTACATTTTGATTTAAAAAAATGGATAAAGGCTGCATAGCCAGAGAGATTAATGAGTGGTCTTAGTTGAAATGATGCTATGATTCAGTGACTGTGACTCTTAAAAAGAGTTCTTTCAGGGTTTGGTTCTTTCAGGATTCGTGAAACAAAAACAGAATTCACATCCTGATTTAAGAAGCAAGGACAGAGTTTATGAATCCTTATGAGGTAAAGTACCATGTAAAAATGGGAGTTTTCCTGCAACTTCGAAGTTTATTTTCCTACAATGATTGGAGTAGTACTTCCCTGTGTTAAGTAATTCATCCATAACTTCACTGAGATCCTTCTCAGAAGCCACCAGCTTCAGGGACCATTGTCATAGAATTATGCACCTTCCCATATGCTCTCCTCAGAGTGGTAGGTGATGGTGTTCACAGTTGAAAATCAAACAATGCCTTGCCTTTTATTTTACATTGCACAAAAGCTTATTGTTTATCTCTTGAGTCATGGGTTTAATGTTTGCTTGTTTATGATTCATTATTTTATGAACTCCTAAGAGGTAGGGCTAGATATCATGTTCTTCATTTCACAGCCTTTTATAGGATCTGGATCCCTGACTTCAACCTATGAAGAATGTAATAAGCCTTTATTGTTTGGGTGATTAGCTTATCAGATCTAACACTGGCTGCTTTTAATCCATGCAATCCAGGGAAGGAGCATTAGCTAGAAAATCAAGGGAAGAAACATTAGCTAGAAAATTATAGAAAGTGCTAGATAGATCCCCATTCCCCCCCCCCCCCCACACCCAGGCTGAGAAAGCCCTCCAGGCAGTCTTTCTCTATACCTCCATTTATTGCCAGCACTCCTTGTCTAAGACTGGAAATACAAGTGAAAATAAGAAAAATGAGTGGGAATTTTTAAGACACCAAATAACAACACAACTAGTCATACAACAAAAAAAAATAGTAGTTAATATGCTCACCCTCACCAATAATAGATTAATTATATATTTTTGAAAAGACTGTTGGCAAAGTAACATGCCTATGGCACTGGAATCCTAATTGGCACTACTGTTTTGGCCCTGTGACCAGCTTTACATCAGGGACTTATTTTCCAGTTTTTTTCCTCTGAGTTGCAATCATTTGCTCTAGTTGATTTCTAAATTGAATGGCATGCACAATAAATGTGCTCCTCCCCCCTCCCAACCCCCTGGTGCTCACAGAGGGATTATAAAATGCAAAGCAAAACAGTGGGAGGCATTGAAGTGGTTCTCACACTGACCTTTCTTTAAAGCAAATAGGAGAAAAAGACATCCAGAGACCCAGGTTAAGCCACACTCCCACTCATACTACCCTAAGTTGCCCAATGTAACCAGTCATTATTGTCTCCATGTACTATAAGCAGACAGACCCCAGGACAGTGGGGACCAACCTTGAACTACAGATGTAAAACCATTAGATGAAGAGAAAGTATGCTTTGGAGAGGCTTTGAGGTCATTTTGCTCAAGTTGGTAACCATATTTCAGGTTGGAACAATGGCCAGGCCCCGAGTTCAAGCCCCACTACTGGCACCATAAAAAAAAAAAGATTATTGTACACAGATTTTGAATGTTTAATAGAAGCTTTCCAAAGGGTTTATAGTTTATTATTTTAAAATCACATATAGTCAGACTTCGTTCTTACAATGGTTTAAATATTAATTTACGTTGTCACTGTAATAATCCTTCTCGACCATCCCAGAGAACCACACAGGCAGGCACCAGAGAAAGATTGTTATAAGATTTATTAGAGGGGCCATCTCTCTTAGGAGAGGGAGTACATGGCCTCTGTCTCTATCCAAGCGACAAGCAGGTTTAGGGGAGGTAGTAAGGTAAGTGCCTACACAGGTAGGTCTGGGAGGAGAGAGGAAGTAGCCAGCTGTCTGGCAGGAACTCTAGGGCAGGGAGGAGGTCCAGTCTGGGTAGAGCTGAGACCCAGAGGTGGGGATAATCTAACAGTCACATGGAAATTCTATTTGAAATTGCAGAATTCAAATATGCATACATTATTAAAATCTCTATAATCAAATGATACTAAACCTAAATAAATGAAAGAACTACGTTTTTTTTAAGTACAAGGCTTTGAACTCAGAATCTTATGCTCAATCTGGAGGTACTTTACCATGTGAGCTATGTCCTCAGGCCATTTAGCTTTAGTTATTTTTTTTTACATAACCTTTCATGGTTTTGAAAAGGGCCAGCCCTGTACTGCAATCTATGCTTCCCCATGCCTAGAATTACAGGCACATACCACCACACCTTGACTTGCTCTGGGGTCTTGCTTTTGCCAGGCTTCTTCCAGATTTCTGTCTCCCAAGATTGTAGGTGTGAGATAACCCTTTAACAATGGTTGCAAATGAAGAAAAATTAGACAACTTAGTGAGACAAAGAAGCAACTATGCATAAATGCTCACTTCAGATTTGTTACAGGAAGAAACTAATGAATATGACTAAAACAAGCTTTGAGTATTCAAATGAATGCATTTACAACTTCTAAAGGATATTGGCAGTTGAAAGTTTACTCTCATTTGAAGTTCAGACTTCATCCTACCATCCCTCCCATGGTTCTCTCCCTGAGTTATTAGTATCAGATACTTGTCACTTCCTAGCACATTCTCCTTGGATTGGCTCCAGAAAAACGAAGCCAATTTTTAATTGCAATAAATTTTGAATTTCTGTTTTTGTCCTGGGATCCTAGTCAGCAATAAAAATTTCCCAAGTGATATATAAGCTAGATAATTGCCACCAGATGGTGACAAATCATAGACAGGACCAGGAGAGATTTAGATCAAAAGCTGTCCCTTGGCTGCTTAGAAGTGCACATATATTCAGGTCACTTTAGTAACTATGGCAACAGGTAATTGAATTAATCTGAATGTTACTTATCAGGTTATAGTGGGGTTTGATGGTAGCAGATTTCTTTATTTTTCATCATTCTTTTATAAAATAAAGGCATTTAGTTAGGCTGCTGATTTTCACCTGAGTACAGTTAGCACAGTGGACTCTATTTTCTATAGCATTATATATGATTTATAGTCTTTTTTCAGTTTTCTTTATGATCCAAGGATTTTTATTTTTTTAATTTTTTTTGATCCAAGCATTTTTAAAGAGCATATTTTTAAATTTTCATATACTTAGGACTCAAAAATCTTTCAAGTGTGTTTGCAAAAGAAGTGACTCACCTTTGAATTATTTTTCAGTGATTTTGATTAAACATGTGGCTTATAGAATCTAACTTTTTAAGGTACAAAAGTTTCACTGAGTTCAAGAACATGAATGTTTTCTGCAAATATTCCATAGATAACCAGAGAAATGTATTTTTCCATTGAGAACTAAAACTGTCTCTTTTGGTGTACATACATGTATTACATGAAGTGCTTTATTAGTTTGCTCTACTTTTCTATGGCAGCATTATTTGGAATCTGTCTCTTCAGTCATGAAAAAGATATAGTTTATATTCTACCAACATTGCCTTATAATTGAAGTAATTTAGCTTTAGTTATTTCACTGAGGTATTTGGTTGGTATAAGTAGTAATTATTATTGTTTACTTAGTTTTATTACATGAAGTAATAGCTTCAAAAATACTTTTTCAGCACATATACGATAATTTCTTTGCCCAATTAAATGTCTAATGGTCTAGTATTCTCTTTTCATTTTTATCCCTTTTATTTTGATCCTAACATCTCTAGTCTGGTTCACTTGTTATTTGATTAACATCACATATTTTTCTGTTTTTTCCCCCCTAGATATGTTAAGTAAGAGACATTTAACAGTCCTTATGGTCTTCCAATGCTGTAATGGAACTATGACTGAAAAGTGACTATACAGGAAGTATAACTACATTTTTCAGTTTGAATCATAGCTATATCTATGCAGCTAGTTCTCACCAAAGGCTGGGAGTTGGGTTCATTACTTCTGTCCCGATGCTCTCAAACATCAACAATAAAAAAAAGTCTGGTCATTTTCTTTTTTTACTATCTGGATGTGGGGGATGAAGATAAGAACATAGGAAATGTATAAACTCAAGAAAGGGTTACCTAAGTCATACAAAAGCACTCTTCACCCTGCCCAAATACATCTACTTCCGGTTATTACACGAATAATATTTATACTTATATTGCATGTGAGACATTGCAGCAAGTTGAAGCTGATTTGTTGTAGAAGCACTGGCAAAGCATTAGCAAATACATATACTCTCTGATGCTTGAATATCCTCAATGTTCTTCTGCTCCAAACAGTGAAGGGTATCCAAACTATAAGTTTATTGGACTACAGCTCATTAGCAATTAAGTTTTTTTTTCTACAAGGGTTCTTTCACTGTACTCTATCTAGGGTTTCCGATGTAAGATGTACTCTTTTACACACTTTTATATAGTCTCTCACATTCCCTTTTTTAGAACAATAATTTTTTTAAACAACAGGTTTCTCAAGACACAATTCACAGTTCATGCAATTTATTTTCTTTGAGATAAATAATCTAATAAGTATCCACAGATCCACAGAGTTGTGCAAATATCATCAAAATCAGTTTTAGAACATTTCCATCCTGCATAGCACATCCATTTTCCTATGCAAAATCCACATCTATTGGCCATCACTCCCTGTGTCCTCCCTGCCTGCCTGTCTCTAGGCCGCCACTAATCTATTTCCTTTCTCTACAGACTTTCCTATTCTCAGCATACCATGAAAATGAAATAATCTATCTGGCCATTTGCAATTGGCTTCCTTCACTTAGAAGGAAGTGTTGCTGTTTGTGAGAAGAGAGCCTGTTACGTAGCTCTGGCACGGAGCTTTCTACATAGCTCACACCAGCTTCACACTGACAGCTTCAGCTTCTGCCTTCCAAGTAATGGGTTTTTGAAGTGCCTTTGTGCTATGGCAGGTATTAAGACATCATTCTTTTTCATTTTCAGAAGTATTCCATTGTGTGGATATATCACATTTTATCTAACCATTTATTAATTGACAGGTTTCCCTCCCACATACATACAGACACTTTATTTCTTTCTATCGAGAGAAATGTTGCTGTGCACATTCAAGTTTTGATTCGGACAGTATCACTGGGGACAGTATTATTTATTGGGTTATGTAGATAGTCACTTTTGAGAAACTTCCAAACCACTTTCCAAAGTAGCCACGTTATCTTACATCTCCATCAGAAGTGCGTGAGGGCCGCTGGGGGTGTCATTGGCTCAGGTCTGTAAATCCTAATTACTCAGGAGGCTGATATTTGAGGATTCAGATTCAAATACAGCCTAGGCAAAGAAGTCTGTGAGACTTATTTCCAATTAATTGCCCAGAAGCCAGAAGTAGAGCTGTGACTAAAGTGGTAGGACCCATTCCTGGGTGAATACAGAAATGTGATAGTGTCAAGGCCCTGAGTTCAAGGCTCTTGCATTGTCCACATTCCCTCTCCATGCTCCTAATAGAAAGTTGGGTAAAAGGCCTGTCAGGTGAGCAAGCTTCTTTGGCTAGGGAATGAAACTTTGGTTCAGAGTCAGGGTTTTGTGAAATGTGTAACACTTTCAGTTGGATTCTTGAAAGATTCAAAACTAGAGTTAGAAATCAACTATCTACAGAAAAAAAAGCAGAAACTACTTGAATCTCTGTAATTATCTGACCATAGTTAACGTTAATTCTTCGGGGAAAGAGATTAACCAATGTATCAAGACTAAAATACTGCCAATGTATTTGAAACAAATATTGAAAACGCTAAGCAAAAAAATGTACAAATCAACAGTCATAACAGAAAACTAGAAAAAATTAAAAAAGTAGAATGGAAAAAGCAGAACAAAAAATCAAGCACTGATACAGGACATCTAAGAAAGACAACATTGATGGGATGAGGGTAAACCTAGAGTAACAAATTTATTTTAAGCAGGCAAGCCTCAATCCATATTTTAAAACTTGAAATCATAAAGTATATTTTCTGAGCACAGTGAAATTAATAGTAAAAAGCAATAATGGAAAAGATTGCCATCCCCAAATGTGTGAAAAACAAGCAAAAACTCAATAATCAAGAATAACCAAAGAACCCCAAGATAGGGACACAAGAGGTTTTATCTTTATTGCTGTTGTTTTTAATGTATTCATAATGTACTATGTGATTTTTTTGTTTCTTTTGTATGTTCTTCCCCCATAGTATAACCCCTGTTTTCCCTGTATTTGATTCCGGTGCCCCGCATCTTGGTTATGCATTCTAATTTGGGGAGGGGAAGGGGAATAACAAAATGCTGAAATAAGGATACAGGTTGACCCATTGTACAATGAGCTGTACAAGACACTATCTTGGAAATGAACTTTACAACTTGTCGGGGGGGGGGGGGGAAGGATAGAGGGGTTGGGGAGGTAGGGAGGAAAGGGATGGTAGGGGAAAAACAAAGGAGGAGGTAACAAGGCTTGATAGGAAATGTACTCATTACCTTACTCATGTAACTGTAACCCCTCTGTATAGTATCTTTACAAAAAATATATACTAAAAAAAAGAATAACCATAATGTAAATTGAAAATTAATTAGAAAATTTCCTGGCACAAGTGGCTCATGTCTATAATTACAATAACTGAGTTGGTTGAGACTTAAGAATTATAATTAGAAGCTAGTCCAAGCATAAAAAATCTACAAGACTCACATATCCAATTAGCCAGCAAAAAGTTGAACTGGAGTCATGATTCAAATGGCTGAACCCCAGCATTAATTGTGAAAGGCAGTGAGAACACCAACCCTGAATTCAAGCCCCAGTACTGGCATAAAGAAATAAAAGATAAATACAACATAAGAATGCATACAATTCTAAAAACTATCAATACAGAGAAGTCTGTATATCCTTATGCCCAATATAAATTTACAGATACATCCATATATGTGATATATAAATATGAAATATGTGTATATAAATATGAAAGAAGAAAAGCTTGAATCCATATTTGATTATTCACTTTAAATACTCAAAGCAAACAAAATCTAAACAAAAAAGAGAAGAAAACAATAAATTTTGGAGCAATGAAAAGTGGAAACAAATAGACAATCAGAAGGATCAAAATAATTAAAATTTGGCACTTTCTAAAAGAAATTTTGAAATGCTAAAAAGACTAAATAAGAAGGAAGAGAGAAAATAAACAAGAAAGAAGGACAAAAGAAGGAAAGAGAAGAAGGAAGGAAGGAAGGAAGGAAGGGAGGAAAGAAGGAAAAAAAGGAAAGAAGAGAGGGATGAAGGAAAGAAAGAAAAGCCAAAGCAAAGAAGGAAGAAGGAAGAAAGGAAAAGAAAGATAGAAGGAAAATGAGAAAGGCTTACAAACAAAGGAAGAAGAGAAAAGAAAGAAATGAAAAGAGAGATAAAGCTCATATTTGCTTTCTAGAAAAGGATGCTCATTGTTACATTTTGTTTAACTATTCAAAATATGAGAAAATAAAGAGCTGTGTGCCAATAATTCTGAAATCTTACATAAAATAAACACTGATATGGTATTTTTTGAAAAATATACCATAGCAATCATAATCCAAGAATAAATAGAAAATCAAAATGATTACTGGTTTATGTAATGGATTCATTATTAAATAACCTCTGCACAAAGGAAATTCAAAGCCCAGGTGGCATTACTCATGAATTCCCCTAAACATTCAAGGAAGCAATAAAATCAATATTATAAAAATTCTTCTAGAGAAGAGAAAAAGAGGAATACTTCCTAATTCATTTTATGGTGCTGTTAAACTTTGATAGAAAAACCTGATAAGAATGTTACAAAAAGATGAAAATTTCAGACAAATTTTCTTATGCAAAAGGTTAACAAAGACCTAGGGAAATAAATCCAACCATGAATAAAAAGACTAGGACCTTGTCATCTAATGGGCTTAAAATTAAAACTCAATTATCATGTTAAAAAAAAGACATGCAAAATCATGTGGATTTTCTTTCACCTCTATTATTTTTATAGATACAGAAACATAGTGGGATAAGACTCAACATTCCCTCATGATCAAGGCTCTTAGAATCAAGGAATGTGAGAAAACACCTTTAATCTGATGAAATCTACAAAGTGAAAAAAAATGTTCTAACTAATAAAGAAATACCTACAAAATACCTCCACTATGTTTCGTGATGATTTTTTAAGTCTGTCATTTACTTATTGGCATGTAATCAAATTATCTATTCTTGTTCTTCTATTGAACAATATCTTGTGGTTCTACCTAGAGTACAAGATAAGAAAAATAAATTTAGAGATACAAAGTTTGAAGAGGAAGAGATAAAATTGCAATTTGGGGAGACAAAATGATTTTAAGCATAAAAAACTCAAGTGATGCTATGTTTCAACTAGTAGAATTAATAAGTGAACTGCCCTGGGTACAGTACCAATGTACAATAGAAAAATACACTGAAATATACTTTTCCATATGTATACCTTGTCTTAGAAGAATCTAAATTTACTCCTCTGTGTCTTTCTAAAACTATTTGATTCAAATACAAAATGTCAGAATGAGCACTGAGCTTAGTGCTTGCATAGAGCAGAAATGCAATTAATTTATTTGTTCATTGAATGATACAAGAAATACATTTACAATAGCATGAAAACACAGTAGATATATCTGAATAATTACAATAGACAATATATGAGACCTCTAAAACAAAACAAAGACCTGAAAACCTAAAAAAAACAAGAAGCACTGAGAGAAATTAAAGAAATCCTAAATAAATGCATACCATGTTCATAAAAGTCATTCTTTTTTATTTTATTTTTTGCCAGTCCTGGAGCTTGCTCAGGGCCTGGGCGCTGTCCCTGAGCTTCTTTTGCTCAAGGCTAGCACTCTACCATTTTAGCCACACTTCTGGATTTTTCTGATTATATGGTACTGAAGAATCGAACCCAGGGCTTCATGCATACTAGGCAAACACTCTACCACCGAGCCATTCCCTGCCCCAAAAAGTCATTCTTATATTCATGCATATGTTGCCTAAATTATTCTTTTAATTCAATGCAATCTTGATCAAAATATGAACCATTGTTGCAGACATTGACATGAAGATTCTGAGGTTTTCATAGAAAGTCAGCACTCTCTCATGATGTCAGGCTGTGGCTAAGGAAAAATAAAACTGCTGTTTTTGCTACCTGATAAAATACTATAAAATAATAATAATTAACATTTTATGTCATTGACGTAAAAAACAGGCCAGCACAACAGAGGGATAAAAATAAACTCTGATAGCCATGCTCACCAGATGGTGACAGAGGTGACAGGAAAGTCAGGGAAGAGAAGAAATAGTAAGTCTGTATGTTGTGTTATTTAAAACAAATAGAGGAAACATAAACCTCAATTCCTACTACATTAAACAGAGAAAATAATACTATGTGCAATAGAAATCTAAATATTAGAGAAAATATTTTAAAACTTTTGGATATAAACATAAATGACTATTTCCCTAGCAGTGTGCCTGGGATGCATGCTTATAATCTTAGTGATTTAGGAGGCTGAGACTGTGAGGATCATAATTTGAGGCTAGCTTAGGTATATACATGAAACCCCTTCTCCACTAGTAGCTGAACACTCTGGTGTAGAAGGCTGAGATTGGAGAGATCATAGTACCAGAACAGCCTGGGTGGGAAAATCCTTGAGATTTCCTTTCAGTAGGGACTGGGTGAGGTAGTTAATGCCTATCATGTCAGCTATAGCAAGAAATGAAAAAAATATATAATAGGAAGCTTCCAGGTCCAGTCTCAAAAGTAACCTGTGCCTGAGGTGCCTGCCTGGTAAGGGAAATCCCTGAATTCAAATGCTTGTACTATAAAAAATTAAAACAATGAAAACATCAAAAACCCTTACATGTCTCTTTCATAAAAGAGCCATTACATGTCCGGCAGAGAATAGGAAAGAAGCATTTGTCTTCAATGTAGACAACAACAATTTCAGGTTTTGTTATTTAAAATTTCAACTATTAAACATAAAGCAATGGCTAAATGCAAAGCAATAAAAGATATGAACACATATACTTTACAAAAAGACAAGTTTATATAATATGCTTCACTAGTTATGAGGGATATGTTGACTTTATAAAGCCAGTGCCATACCATAATATCCCTACAAAGAAGCTAAAGTGAAAATATCAAAGAGAAAATGCAAAGTGTGGGCATGAATATGAAGAAATCATTGCTTTCAAGCACGTTTGTAAGAAGGAGGAGAGGAAAAAGAACAAGGAAGGGAGGAAAGAGAGGAAGGTGAGGGGATCCTACCATGTTACCTTAACAATATGTGACAGGGTTCAAATTACTTTTTTTTTTTTTTTGTCAGTCATGGGGCTTGAACTCTGGGACCTGGGCGCTGTCCCTCAGCTCTTCAGCCCAAGGCTAATGCTCTCCTACTTGAGCCACAGCGCACTTCTCTAGTTTATTGGAGATAAGAGTTTCACAGACTTTCCTGCCTGGGCTGGCTTTGAACTGTGATCCTCAGATCTCAGTCTCTTGAGTAGCTAGGATTACAGGCATGAGCCACCGGTGTCCAGCTCAGATTACTTTCTAAAATACATGTGTATGCTTTTGAAAAATACATGCTTTTAAAAATACTTGTATATGCTGTATATGTTTTTGAGATTCTGCACTTCAAGAGAAATCAGTTCCTGCTGATTGTTTCTAGATGATAGATTAACTTAATGTTTAAAGATTCTACAGTATTTGAGGTTGGTATCATTTGTGGAGGGGAAGTGAAAAAACAAATCGTTTAAATAGGGATACTGGTGGATCCATTGCAACTATGAGATGTACAAGTCGTTATGTGGAAAAACGAACTTTACAACTTTGGTGGGAGGGCGGGGGAGGATTGGGGGGGAGTGGGGGAGGATGGGAAGGGATGGGAAGGGGAAACAAAGGAGGAGGCTACAATGCTTGATAAGAAATGTACACATTATCTTGCCCATGTGATTGTAACCCCTCTGTACAGTATTTTCACAATAAAAAACGATTCTACAGTGAAAATATAATAACTATTCTTAAAGAAATGTGCTACTTTAATCATTATAATATTTTTCAATGTTGAGCAAGCTGTTAATTGTCACTATAGTTCCAGCCCCCACAGTAAACACAAAACATAACATCTCATTGGCTGAAGTCTTTGTGAAAATGAATCAGCCCTCTCCTACCTCCAATGGCTAAAATAATTGTAGTAATAATCTGATGGTCTATTTAGTCCCTTATTAGAAGATATAGTCCTAGCAAATTTTGTGCTTAATTTCCACAGCTTTAACCCTTTGCATTTTTAGAAAAAAAAACCATTTAATATCATTTTCTAAAAGTGGAGAAGAAAGAGAAAATTAGGTTGGAAAAGCAGTTCACTCTTCTAAGAATTGTATGTTCTGAGTTTAAAGAAAATAGAGGCTTTTCTACCATCACCCAAGCCTGAAGCTATGTGTTCATTTCGATTTTGCAATCTGCCAGTCATCTCAAGAGAGCCAGGTGTGGCAAACAGATCCTCTTGCCTAAGTCTATAAAGCAAACCTCATCACCATGAGTGTCAGAGCCCTGAGATTTATTATCAAGTGATGTATTTTCAAAGAGCAGCACAAAGAGTCTTTTAACACTGAATTTGTCAGGGACCTTGCGGACATCAAACAGATGCTTTTCACTTGTAGCATTTGACTCTGGACTTCAATGTTTCATATGTTAAGTGATTGGAAACTTGGGAACCATGAAGTAATACTTTGCTCTGATTTGGAAAATTTGAGTCTTTAACAATGAAACTTTAGATGTGTATTAAGAAATACTTTGAGGAATGGTATAGTGTTTTCTTTATGGAAGGGGCTATCATTTGGTCCACTCTTACTACTCTTTCAAGGATTAAAAAAAAATCCCTCAAGTTGATTTCACATTTTCATGTGAAATCACATGAAACCCTTCTACTCACCTACATTTTCCTTGATTTCTTAAAAAAAATTCAAATAAGCACTGTGTGCATGAGGCTTTAATAAAAGACTCCTAACGTGGGTCATTTGATTTTTTTTTTTTTTTTGCCTTAAGAAAGAAAACAGATGCCAGCAGCTGATTGTGATCATGCCATATTCTTCAATAAACACGGCGCCTCCTCTAAACCCAGCGTGCTGCCAGCATTTATAATTCTGCATACATTTGAACCCAGATAGTTATATTGAGCTTTCTTGGTTACCAAGCACATGATAAACCACAGAAAGCATGCAAACTGGAAGAAGCAGAGTCTGGCTATGGTTCATAGCCCTGATACGCAGCTTTTGGTTCCACTAACTCTAACTGCATTTTGAGCTGGAGAGCAAGGGAAAGACACGGGGCTTCTGGAACTAGAAGGCAGGCAGTGCCCAGCATTGCTAACTCACGGGATACACAGCTAGGCCACCAACATGATCTTAAGCCTGTGCCATAAAAGTTATCATTTATTTATGAGCAAAAATGTGAGCCTTCCCGAGTTATGAAACTTACAAATTTCACTCAACAGATGTTTTTTATAAGACTTTTTACAAATTATACTTTTTAAAAAATTAACAAAGCACACCTTCTTTAGTTTGGCCTCTATTACTCATTCTTCAGGACAGTCTGGACTACAAGGAAATAAAGTTTATGGACTATCTCCCTAGAATGTACTAGAAATGACAACATAGTTCCATAAAAGTTTGTGCTTGCTTGACAAATCACACAAAGCCCACCAAGAATGATTTCTTCTTGAACGTAAGATGCACTGGAGAGAGTACTAGATGTCTAATTGAATATTCAGAATAGTTTTGTCAGAGAGATATTACCTTCACTTTTTCACAACAAAAAAAGAGAACAATTCAAGAGAGATGGTTTATGTGTTGGTCCCATCACCGTGGACCCCAGAGATCGAACTCGCTGCTCTTCCTATTCATGTTCTTTGGTTATATGGAAAATACACCTTAGAGCTCAGTCTACTTTGTCATAAATGGAGAGTGTGCTGTTCTCTCTAGGCTGGAGAGAAGATTTATCCCATGTAAAAGAGAAATCACAAATAATATTCTTCCTGCCCCTCATGTGCACCATCATCTGATAAATCAGACCAGGTGGACTTGAACACACTAGCTTTATTATTGACCACCCCAGGTCGATCACAAAACATTGGCTATGTCCAGAAAAGAGCTCTGTTATTCCACTTCAAAGCCAGATGTCTAGGCCAGCCTGTCAACTGGGTCATTACAACTTGATTGAAAAGATAGGATGTCACCTCTCATTAGCTTGAGGTCTGACCTTTTAGTAGATCAGTTTTAGTCCATTGAGACACGTGAACCATGAATGCTATCTACCAGTGAGATAATCTGCTCTCCTTCATGAAAGGCTGATGAGATGTTAGCATGGCTATGCTAGCAGAAGTTTTTCATGTAACAAACAGTTTAAGGGAAAAGAGGTTCACTTATATTATTCTTTCATATTTGAGTTTCTTTACCATGAAACCTAAAAGGTTTCAAGCTCTGCTCCCCTCTCTTTGTTCTTTACATAGGAAACCCCAGCCTTCTGTTTTCCACCACTGTCCACAATGTGGAGTTACTAAAATGGCACTGAGATGGTTACATTGTCACCATCAGGAAAACCCCCTCCCCAGTTTATCATTCCTAGTCCAAAGCTTGGGTGAAGTTGGGTTATATAGTACTTTCAGGAAAGGACAGATGTATAGAGAATCCCACTAAAAGGAGAGGAGGCTGGAGGTGCTTCTGGGACCTGAGATTTTCTCTCCCGTTAGGACCTATTCCTCTGTCATATGTTCTACAGGACAGAATTCTTTCACCACTTAGAAAAAGCCTTAAATAGCTTGTGCTATAGTCAAAACAATAATGAAATTGTATGTTGGTTTTTTTTTTTGGTTCTGGTCATGGGGCCTGAACTCTGGGCCTGGGTGCTGTCCCTCAGCTCTTCAGCTCAAGGCTAGCGCTCTACCACTTGAGCCACAGCGCCACTTCTGGCTTTTTTTCTTTTTGCTTATGTGGTGCTGAGGAATGGAACCCAGGGCCTCATGCATGCAAGGCAAGCGCTCTACCACTGAGCCACCTTCCCAACCCCTATATGTATTTCTTTATTCTAATAAGTCTTTTATTTTATTAAGTTTATTTGCTGTCATCATTATTAGTAGTATTTATTTTGGTCATCTGAGCTAGAGTATTTCTATGTAACCCAGGGTTGTCTTGAACTTGAGATCCACCTGCCGCAGCCTCCTGAGTGCTTGGATTACAGGTATGTGCCACCATTAGGAAAGCTTATTTTTAACATAGCTATTGTAACGATCATGTGGGTCTTGTCCTTCTGTTGAAGTGTTGAATTACATTAATTGACCTACATATGTTGAACCAGCTTTTCATATTATATGTTGTTTGTTTGTTTGTTTGTTTGGTTAGTTGTTGAATCCAGTTGGCCAGAATTTTATTGAGAAGTTTCGCATTGATGTTCATCAAAGACATGGTTCTACAGTTCTCTTTCTTTGATGGGTCCCTATGTGGTTTTGGGCAGAGTGTTATACTGACTTCATTGAACAAGTTTGGCTGTGATCTTTCCCTTTCAATTTCATTGAAGGGTTTGAGGAGTATTGAAGTGAGTTCTTCTTTGAAGCTCTTACAGAACTGGCTGTCAATCTATTGGGTCCTGGATTTTTCTTGGATGGGAGGTCTTATATTGCCACTTCAATTTTGTTACTTGTTATGGGTTAATTGGTTTAAATCTTCTTGGTTCAGTTTGGGTATATCAATATTGTCTAGGAATGCTTCCATTTCCATTTCTTTCAGGTTCTCCAATTGCTTGGCATAAAAGCTTGCAAAGTACTGCCTTATAATATTTTGAATCTTGCTTGTTTCTGTCATGATGTTCCCATTTTTGTCTCTAATTTTATTTATTTGAGTGTATTCTTTTTTACTCAGTTTTGCTAAGGGTCTGTAAATTTTGTTAATCATTTCAAAGAACCAACTTTTTGTTTTGTTGATTCTTTCTATGTTTTTCATCTCTAATTTGTTTATTTCTGATTTAATTTTGATTACTTGTTTCTGCTTGTTGGTTTGGGATTTGGCTTGTTCTTGTTTTTCAGTGAGCTTAAGGTGCATCATTAAAGTGTTGATTTGAGATTTTTCCAATTTGTTGATTTTGGCACTCAGAGCTATAAGTCGTCTGCTGAGTTTTGCCTTTGCTGTGTTCCAGAGGGGCTGATATTTTGTGTGTTTATTTTTATTCAATTCTATAAATGTTTAAATTTCTCTTCTAATCTCTTGAATGTGTCTCTAAATCTACATGTAAATACACTAGATGGTGAAAGACAAAAAATACACTTGGACTTGATAAATTATATACAACCTTACACATTCATTCATACACTGAGACCATAGGAAGATATTCTTAGGAGAGGATCACAAGGGCTCAATAGTTATGTGCGTATGATCATATAAAATAATATTTTTCAAAATGCACTCCAAGAATGGAAACTAGAGGGTTTTTTTTGTTATTTTTCCTCTTTCATTACTGCTTTTGTTTTCTGTACCTTTTGTCTTGTTTGTAAGTTTATCTGTTTGGGTGAGGATAAGGGGAGAGCACAGAAATAATGGAACAAAGAGTGAACTCATTAGACACTATGTTGAAAATGAGTGATACAACTTCTGGGAAAGGATGGGGAGGGAAAACTGAGAGCTAGCAAAAGAAGGGGGCATAGTTCAAAAGGAAATGTACTCATTACCTGATTTGTGTAACTGTAAGCCCTCTGTACATCACCTTTACAATAACAATAAATAAATAAAAAGACTTAAAAGTAAAAATAAAAGTAAATAAATAAATTAGCTAATGATAATTTTAAATAAGATGAACTTTGTATTATTATTTTCACGTGTTAATGTGTATAAAACAAGGTGTGACTTTTTTATTTTTATTATTTATTATTGGTCTTCCCTGATAGTTTTAGCATTGTAGACATATAATAAGCTCACAGTTTGTAATAGCCCAAGAAATTACCTCAGAAGCTAAACAATTGCTCTAAATCTGAGAAATTAGCTATCAATCTTCTTCTGAAAATTGGTTCTCCTCTAACATGGCATATGCAGTTCAAAGGACCATTCTTGAAGCACATGAGATGATGCTCTAAAGGAAAGACAACTCCAGAGGGTAATTACAGAAACATTAAAAATTTAGGTTTGTAAGATGTTTAGACCTTCTCTTTCCCACATCTCTCAAGTTGAATTTGGAGAAAAGTAGGCAGAGATGGTTTTTGCTATTTGCATAAAGCTACTCAATGGATGGCAACATCTAGAAGCCAGCTATATGGGTTTCTCATTAATTCATTTTTATTCACTCAGTACCATTCATTAAGAACATACACATTCGATGACTTATATGTGTCAAACATTGTTTGAGGTGCTGGGGACAAAGAGACAAATACTACAAACCATCTCAAACTGAGCATTGACAGCTGGATGGGGGGGAGAGAAGATCCAACAAGGGATTACCAACTAGATGCCACGGAAGAGGAGGAGCCCACCTCGGTCCTGGTGCCTCCAGAGAGCACCATAATGAGAAATCCCTGTTGAAATTTCTAGAAAGACCAGATGAAAACTAGACAAGGAGAAAAAGAGAGCAGGAAGTGTAGTGGATGTACTTACCTGATCAAATTGGGCCCAGCTAGGTAATTAGAATAGTCATTTATTCAAAACCAAGTCATTGTTACTGCTGTAGGATCATGCCATAAGCTGTCATTACAAATACTGCCATGTTGTGAGTGGCAGTCACATATTGCCCAATAAAATGTGTTGACACAATCATTGGTAACTGTTGAAAACTTCTCCATACCATTTATTTGTCTTTCTCACAATGTCTGAGTGGTTGTTAAGAGCCAAAGCTTGACATTTATCCAATGCTTCAATGAATATTTTGAAGTGTATAATTCAGTGTGGTACACACTATCACCCAAAACTAGGTTATCTTAGGCACATGAAAAATAACTATCCCTAGATTAGATGAATGAGTGAGGTGTTTTGGTAAAATTAGATGATAAACATGACATTTCTTTGTTTATTAAAAGAATGCCTTGCTGGCTGTGGGTGGCTCATACCTGTAATGCTAACCTCTTAGGAGGCTGAGACCTTGAGAATTAGTTTGAAGCCAGGTCAGGCTGAAAAGTCCTTGACACTCACTTCAAAGTAATAAGGAAAAAGTTAGAATGGTAGAAGGAATCACTGCTAGCCATGAGCAAACAAGCCATGCAAGTGCACAAGGCCCTGAGTTCAAGATCTAGTACTGGTGTATGAGAGAGAGAGAGAGAGAGAGAGAGAGAGAGAGAGCCAGCCAGCCAGCTAGCCAGCCAGCCAGCCAGCCAGACAGACAGACACAGAAGAAAAAGAGGGAAAATCTTACTGACAGATGTTTAATAAGCATTTTGAATTAGTGAATACCTGAATATATAAATGAATATTTGAAAGTAACCTGGTGAAGTCTGATTAAGACCACTAAAGAATGACATCGCCCCATTTGTTAGGAAATGGAAAGATTTGGAAAAAAATTATATTAAGTAAAGCAAGCCAGGCTCAAAGATTTCCCTTATTTGAAATAACTAGTATATATCTAAGACAAGAAGAAAAGGTCAAAAGCTATGTACATATGACCATATAAGATGCTTTTAGCAAAATGAACCCCAAGACAGGGACACAATTGTTTTTTTCTTTCTTGCTGCTGTTTTTAACGTACTTATGATGTACTATGCGATTTTTTTTGTTTCTTTGTATGTTCCTTCCCCACAGTATAACCTCTGTTTTCACTGTATTTGATTCCAGTGCCCTGCATCTTGTATATACACTTTTCTAATTGGGGGAGGGGAAGGGAAAAAACAAAATGCTTAAATAGGGATACCGGTTAACCCATTGTAACAATGAGATGTACAAGACACTATGTTGAAAATGAACTTTACAACTTTGTGGGTGGGGGATGGGGAGGGAAGGGATGGTAGGGGAAATCAAACCAAACAAGGAGGTAACAGTACTGGCTAGGAAATGTACTCATTACCTTACTCAGGTAACTGTACCCCCTCTATCCAGTGTTTTTACAATAAAATCGTATAAAAAGAGAAAATATTTGTAGGGCAACTCTTTGTACAGAATGTAAGGAAGTACTTACTTTGTGATAACAAGTGCTGTGGTCATTAATATCATGTCACAGAGCGTAGTATCACATTATCCAATGAAATGTGTTGAATAAAACCTGGTAACTGTTGACAACTGTGCCCCACCCTTTCCCCCACCCCACAGGAAACCACATCTCCTCACATTCAACACCCCCAGACAGTAAGAACAACCCTCTGCCTGAAATGATCTTGGGTTCCTAAATGTATGGAATCCAGATTCACGTTAGTGGATGACTTCAATCATCCCACATGGGACCCATCGAGTGCACATTTCCTTTTTTGTTTCTGTCTTTCTTTTCTTTCTCTTTTAGTTTTAAGGTCCATATGTCTGTTTGGCTGGAAATCAAGCTTCATTACATGTTCCTATTATCCCATTATATAACAATTTTATTTATCGCTATTCATATAAGGACTAATTTCTTTGATAGAAAGGCTGCTAGTGATTATTTAAGCTTACAGCTCACACATAATGAAAACAATACTACCATAGCTCCAAATAAGTGCCGGACCTTAGAGCCATGCCTCTCAGGCCCTTCCCACAATCATGTAATTTCCTAATGTCAATGTATCCTCTCAGCTTCTTATGCCTATATGGTGAAGGCAGACAGGAACTTTATTAAATGCTGGAAATTCATGAAAAAAAAAAAACAAGCACAGTGTGCTTAATCTCCATGTTGGCATTGAGAAGTTCTCCTGATGCCAAAACTAGACTTGAGTTCAGGGACACACAGATATAACAAATGCATGTTAGGAAGTCGGCCGTTTTATGTTAGCACATTCTAAATGTGTATACTCTGCTCATAGAAATGGCAATCTTGTTTGTGACTATGCAAACATTTTTAGTCATGGCACACACTCAGAGGTTGAACGTAAAATAGGTTGTATAAAATATTAAAAGAACATTGATGTCAAGTCAGATGCTGAACTATTTTCCCACACTGATCCATAAGTAATTAGATTACATTCTGTTAACAAAGGATTGGCTTGACAAGCTCACTTTCTTATTTCTCAGGGTCTGGGAGCAATCAACGATGCCTCGGTATTAACTTTAGAGAGTATATTTCCAACTGAAAACGTTTTCTGCTTAAAGAATGTCACCTTTGTGTCTCAGATGCTTACTTTTTTTCTTTGTTTGCTTACAGATGTATAGATGAGAAAATGAATTGGTTAGTGTGTGGTTTAATGAAGGTAGGTTGCTTCAGTCTATGCAAAGTGTCTTTCTTGTTAGCCATCAAAAACATACATTCTTCAGTCAAGCCCCAAGAATATTCCAATTAATTTAATTTTTGCATTTCCTCAGGACATCCCAGTTGCAGTAAATTATGATATGCACAAGTAAGAGATCTTATATAACATAAGATACACATTGGAAAATGTTGTGAGAAAGTAATACCTTAGAAATCATTCCCAGTGACTAGTTTTTATTACATCCTTAAAATATAATGTATAGAATACAGGGAATAACATAAGATATACACTGGAAAATGTTGTGAGAAAATAATACTTTAAAATAATTTCCAATGACTGATTTTTGTTACATCCTTAAAATATAATGTACAAAATTCAGGGATAAAGAAATGACTAACCTTACATATTTAAAGTAAATGCCAAGACTTGTGTGGCTTCAATAGTAGGGTGCTTGTCTTCCAACTGCAGGGCCCTGAGTTCAAACCATAGTACCATCAAAACAAAACAAAATAATAATAAAGACAGAACTACTTCCAAACTACGGCTAAATACACATTATCTGTGGTCTGTTTGCAATTATAACTTGGCGTAGGGACCTTTCCATAAATGCTCCTAAGTGATAAACACACCAGTTCAGTCATCAACTGTTACATTTTACAAAAAAAAAAAACCAACAAACAAAAATTAGAATTTAATTTAAAAATTAGAATTCCGAAGGGAGTGTTTGATTAATGACCAATATCTCATGGTGTTTTGTAGCACAAGAAAAGAGTGGAAGTCCACAGACTTACAGTTACTACCATAGGTGCAATCATTTTCTTCTTGCTTGAATTGTAGAATTATTATTATTAGTAGTAGTAGTAGTAGCAGTATATAACTTTCAAAATTATTTCTCTAAATATATAACTTGTAACTGATTATCCTTTGTACATAAATAAACATGTTACTCTATGTGTAGAATTCTATGAGCACTGCTTATGTGTGATTATGTTAAGTCAACTTAAGGGAATCAGACAATTTAAGGAAGTCATACAACAGATTCATCCTTTTTGTATTTAATTGCTTACACATAAAAGTTACAGCAATTAAGCACAGCTTCTAAATATAGCTTCTTTTGGAAAGTACAAACACTTTGATTTGAAGCAAAAATATATCTTGAGTTAATAAAAGTAATCATTACAGCATTAGTAATGATGGATCCATGAATGTGTTCTTTGTTTCAAGCTGTGTCTTAGATTCTTATGCATGCTAAAACACACATATGAATTCAGTCTCAACATGTTCTTTTGATTTTTATTTCATTGTCTCCAGTGGACATGGACAACCTTGGGAGCAGGATATCGGGTGAACTTGATTCACCATAGCACTGCTCAGTATGATTCAAACTCTAGAGTAACTAATCCCAAAGGCCATCTTTCTACTGTCTTTGTCACTCTTCCCTCCCAGAGTCTTCTCTTCTTGAGGTCTCTAAAGTTCTAGGATTATAGGTATGTACCAGCATACCCCACTACTGTGCATACTATTTTTAAATGAACTACAATGAAGCTATCCAACCTTTGGAATTATTGATGAGTTACAGAAGAGCTAAGTAACCTGAGGTAACGTGGATCATTCTGACTATCTCAAATCTGGGTAACAATCATCTTCCTAAAAATATCAGACTTTTGGAGATGTAGATGGTAAAAATTCTCTTTCTGAAGCAAACATATTATGACTGCAAACAAACTGAAAGTTTAGAATTTCATGAACAAATTCTGTCTCCTAAAATCTGATGATTAAAAAACCCATTGATATATGTTTGACAGAAACATGTACCATTTCAAATATATAACTTTGGACAGATTCTACAGTCATAAAAATTTCATACTTGGTTTTCCCAAGATAGGTGTCCTGGAGATCATAGGAAAATACAGAGTCATCTCGGTTAATAGAAGAGCTTACTATTGAGAAAATTAAGGCAACTAGCATGGACCACGTAGACAGTGATTATATACTCTTCTTGGTAACTGTTTGACATAGCCTTTACCCTCATGAGAACCTACATACAGTTGCCTATAGATATTGATGTTCAACATGTAAGGGAAGCAAGCCAGGCTTGTCAAGACATCACAGAAAGTCCACAAGGAAATTGATGCAGACAAAACATTTGTCTGGATGGGCTTCCCCAGACAGTGTTTTTGCCATATGTTAAAAAAATTATGATCCTTTTGATTTTTATATATTTTAACTTTTGGATTATGATTAAGAAATTTTTCTTATCACTTATTGATTACCTTTGTCATGAATACACATATACACACACATAGGCATACACTATACATGTGTACAATGTAATATATTGTTGAATTAATTTCTGTTTGAATTAATATATTCAAATATTCAAGTTCATTTCTTATTGATGTAAAATCCAATTTCTTTTAGTCCCAAGTAAGTTTAAAGAAAGATACCATGGGTTTTGATAACTTCTTGTCTTTCTACTCTTTCTGAAAATCAAATAGTTATTTCCGTTGCTTACCATCAATGTTTGATGTTTCTCTCTCAACATCTGGATCTCATCTCCATGCATATAAGATATTCACCCATGTGTGGGCCCCCTGGCCTGTCTGTGCAATTGTTTAAAGGATCTTAAGGATGACTTAGTTAAGATTCCATGCATTTCAATATGCTGGCTGGAGGGGTTGATTTTAAAGTGGAATTTAAAAGTAGTCATTTCTTTAAAATATCCTATACAATTCTGTCTTTGTTTTATTGTTTACAAAAAATTTATATAATTACATTTCAACATGGCATTTCCCCCCCCCCAAAGTTCTCCAAAAATGACTTCTTAATTGGAGCACTATCTGCTTGGGTGGGTGGCTAAATGGGACCTATGAATCAGGCTTTAGGTTGGATGGAGATCTGCATTGGCAAAGTTCTACCATACATTTCAGCTCTTCAACTAGAATTTCAGTTTGTGTAACTACTCCCCACCAACCCTACCTAAAAAAGTTCTTCTACTGGAATTCAAGCTGAGCAAATATATATTCAAGTGAGCACACAGAGGACAATTTAGGCTTTGATAACAAGTGAGCTTACTGAATGGGGTTGAACAAGACACAGACAGTAGCAGAGTGTTACATTTCTAAATGAAATTACCATTATGATGTTTTGTATGTGATGGTCTTGGGTCTTGAACTCATGGCCTAGATTCTATCCCTGAATTTTGTTGCTCAAGGCTAGAGCTCTACTACTTGGGCCACAGCTTCATTTTTGGATTTGGGTGGTGAATTGGAGGTAAGAGAATTTTTTTGGTAAATGACACATGATTTCTCCATGACATTCCTATGGCTTAAAGCACTGATGTGATTCACATAGCTTAGTAACTATAAAGCACTCCACATGCTATTTGTTTTAAGTTCATTCTTGTTGACACTTTAAATTAGTGTTATATGGTCCATTATACAACAATGGTTGGTCTACTGTTTAACCTTCTTGCATTGTTATTTTGTTTTTTATTTACATGACTCTAAATAACAATTTTAACTGTTACTTTTTAGCTTTATAGTTTCTTATACTGTATCATTGTCCCAGTGAGTAAGAGTGGGTTATATTATTTTTTAAAAAATTGTTCTAGTACTGGGGCTTGAGCTCAAGGGCTGAGTGCTCTCCCTTAGGTTATTCACTCAGGCTGCCACTCTACCACTAACTCCACAGCTCTACTTCAGGCCTTTTGGTGGTCAATTACATGAGCTTCAAGACTATCCTTCTCAGGCTGACTGAACTATGATCCCAGTTCTCATCCTCCTGAGTAGTTAGGATTATGAGTATCAGTGCCCAGCTGGATTTATATTTTTTCATCTGTATTGTTTCATTCACCTACTCACCCCACCCTCCACCACTTCACATTTCTTTCCTTTTTACTTATATCCCCTTAAACACTCTCTTTCTCTCTTCCCCTTGTTTGGATGTGTGTAATGACACAATTTAGTGTGATTTTTATCACTTCCCTCAATTTAGAGTACTGTAAAGTATGATTTTTATGGCTTAATAATGCTATGAAAGTGACATACATTGAGAATGAATACTTGGGGCTGGGAAGTTGGCTCAGTGGTAGAGCACTTGCCTTGCATGCTTGAGGCACTGGGTTCGATTCCTTAACACCACATAAGCAAAAAGAAAAAATCCGGAAGTGGTGCTGTGGCTCCAGTGGTAGAGCGCTAGCCTTGAGCTGAAGAGCTGAAGGACAGCGCCCAGGCCCAGAGTTCAGGTCCCAAGACCAGACTCCCCTCAAAAAAAAAAAAAAGAGAGAATGAATACTACTACTGGTTCAAAATTTGACATTTTTCCTGCCTAGCAATTTGTGTCAGGCAGCAATTTGTGAGAAAGGTAGTAGCAGTCAGCCATGCTCCCATTTGTACATAAAACCATGAGCGAAATAAGCCACATTCTACAGTATACTGTGTTACTAAGTGACAATGTTCAGTAGGTTAAGTGTATTAAAAGCACCTTCAACTTAGTATATTTCCAATTTACCCTGAGTTTATTTGGATGAGGTCCATTGTAAGCTAAGGAACATCTAAATGAAATACTTTTATTTTTTCAGTGATTACTGATTATATTAATATGATTATAGAAACTCTACCTGAAGCTGAAACATGCAGTTTCTAAGATTATATTGTCATCTGTAAAAGTTAGACTCATTGTAATTAATAGTCTTATGTATCTGGGTATGGTGGCATACACCTCTAATCCCAATAACTGGGAAACTAAGGCAGGAAGATTTTGAGTCAAAGCCAGTCTACATTAGAGTCTGCATTACTGAGTTTCAGGCCAGCCTTGACTACAATAGTGAGACCCTATCTCAAAAACAAAACAAAGCAAAATGTAAAGTAGAATCTCAGAAAAAAGAATAATGGTCAGATTTAATTCTATAGCTTCATATTATATACAAAGACAAGTAACTTAAACCTGTATTTCTCCCTTGTGCACATCTTCCTCAATACTTTAGTACCTGCTGAGAAAAATCTGTATCCTCCTGTCTGGTTGGGTAAATGACTACACAAGTCTCCAGATTATATGATTTGTTATTGTATGAACCTCAGTTCCTTAAAGTCCATAAAGGTTTATGCAATTATCCCAAAGAGTGAAATCCTGAGCACCATAATCTTTTTTTTTTTTTTTTTGGTCCGTCATGGGACTTGAACTCTGGGCTTGGGCGCTGTCCTTGCGCTCTTCAGCTCAAGGCGAGCACTCTACCGATTGAGCCACAGCGTCACTTCCGGTTTTCAAGTGGTTTATTGGAGATAAGAGTCTCAGGGACTTTCCTGCCTGGACTGGCTTTGAACCACAATCCTCAGATCTCAGCCTCCTGAGTAGCTAGGATTACAGGCATGAGCCACCAGCGCCCGGCAGCACCATAATCTTAACTGATAAATTCCTGAAAGATTAAGTTTTCTAAGTTTAGAATCCTCACAGTCTAAAATGTTTGAAATCTAAAATTCCCTAGCTCTGGGGGGAAAAAAAGATAAAAAATATATGTATTTTAAAATGATATTTATTTGTGCAACATAAAACATGACAGAACAATTCATAGATCACTTTACACAAAATAGGCAATAATAATATGTTTTTGCATGCATAAACATTGAGGCAGTCTAATGATTATCATATTGGAAAAAGAGTCACGGAAAGTAAAATATATTCATAAGGAAACATCAGATCTGGGAGCTAGAAGCTTATACCTAAAATCCTAGCTACTCAGGAGGCTGAGATCTGAGGATCACAGTTCAAAGATAGCCCAGGCAGGCTAGCTCTTATTTTCTATTAACCGCCAAAAAGCCAGAAGTAGAGCTGTGGCTCAAGTGGTGGTAGAACACTAGGCTTGGGTAAAAAAACTCAGGGACAGTACCCAGATCTATGGTTCAAGGACTGGCACAAAACAAAATAGATAAGAAACAAAAATATAAGTTATAACTGTGGTAATCTGAATGATTGTGATGGATGATGTTATTCTTGATAAGATCAATCACATATCAAAATGGTTCAGAACCACAGTGGTCCAAAGAGTAGAGAAAGTTTATCTTTTACAAACGAAAAATGTGAAAAATGGGTATCTCCAACTTAAATTGATAATTTAAAAGAGTGGGAACAAGCTTAAGGAAAAAAGAAAAAAAATCCACCATTGCAACAATGAGATGTAAAAGTAGTTATGTGGAAAAACGAATTTTACAACTTTGGTGGGGCGGGGGAGAGGATTGGGTTGGGAGAGCAGGGGCAGGATGGGAAGGGATGGGAAGGGGAAACAAAGGAGGAGGCTACAATGCTTGATAAGAAATGTACTCATTATCTTGCCCATGTAATTGTAACCCCTCTGTACAGTATGTTCACAAAAAAAAAAAAGAAAAAAATCCAAAAAAGAAAACAGCAGATGAAAATGCAATTTTAGGGGCAGACTCTGTGTAATTACAGCAAGATTGTTTAATTAGTCAACCTAAGACCTGGCTTATTTTTACAAACAGTAACACTACTTTGAAGTTAATGCTCTTCATCATCATAAATAGCTACTCCCCCCACCCCCATTTAGGATATGAAATTCTTGGAAAATAATCATGTTCTTCTAGGTAGTGCTGCTCTTTGGGAAGTTCCTCGCTGATTCAATATACATCAAGAGCCTTCCATATTGAAGTTTCTCCTCTTCTGTGCTGTGATTTCATGCTGGGGGGAATCTGGAAGTCTATTAGCATGCACTCATAGATAGACCACAGATTTGGCAAAAACAGTATTGGCTATAAAATGGCAATACCATTGTAATCCCACAGTGCAGATAAATATTTGGAACCAGTCAGTAACTTACTTTCACTGCATCATACTTTGTGGTCTGTCTCTTCTAGAATTCAGCTTTCTACTCTTCTTCTACAGATCTTCTTCCCCCACCATGGGAATTGTACTATGTAGATTTTCAACAATTCAGAATTTGGATCTTGGAGAGTTTAGTATTTCAGAATTGTGTTTCTCAGGATTTTAGGCTTTAGGACTTTCAGGATATTCAGGATATTTTAGGGATTTTAAGAATTATAGACTTAGGGATTTTGCCCTTGGAAATTTACATATGTAGTATTACAGCACAGAAAGTTGGGAAGTTGCTCTCTGATCTTTTAGTATCAGTGCTGATCTTGATCCCTCATAGCTAAACAGTGTAGAGGACTGTGCTTAGAGCTTGTGTATCCTCTGGGTGTTGGTTATATGAGTGATATATTGATTTCCTACTTCAATCTGTTTCTGTGTTTCCTATTAGGTGAGTTCCAATATATCTAAACTGAGAGCATATCTTCTCAAGATAGATATTAAGGAGTCAATTACTACTCAGTTGAAAATGTAGTGTTCTCTTAAGAACACCATATCTTCTAGAAAGGGTACATAAATAACATTTTTTCTTTCCTTCTATTGTAAGTGTCAAAATACAATTATTATTTTGATACAATTCTTCAACCAATTATTTTCATTGCCAAGTTCCATACCATCTGAAAACACCCCTGTGGTGTTTTTCCAATTCAAACTGAACAGCTGAAATTTCCACTTAAAGTACACATTTCTTCCCCAATGGGACACACTAAGGAAAGCTGGCTGTTTAAAATTCAAGACTATATGACTCTCTGCCTTAATAAATAACCAAAAATGAACAACAACAACAACAATAAAAAGCAAAAATAGCCTTGCAAGTGTTCATACTTAGTTAATTTTATGAACTAAGAAATTACTAGCCTGGCCGGGCACCGTGGCTCACGCCTGTAATCTTAGCTATTCAGGAGGCTGAGATCTGAGGATCATGGTTCAAAGCCAGCCCGGGCAGGAAAGTCCATGAAACTCTTATCTCCAATAAACCACCAGAAAACCGGAAGTGGCGCTGTAGTTCAAGTGGTAAAGTGCTCGCCTTGAGCTGAAGAGCTGAGGGACAGCGTCCAAGCCCAGAGTTCAAGCCCCATGACCGACAAAAAAAAAAAAAAAAAGAAATTACTAGCCTGGCTAGTACTTAGATGAGGATAAAATAGCTAAGGACAGAACTAATGACTATTATTGGAATTGGAGATAATCTGTGTGAACCAATTGTACACATGTATGTATATGGATATATGTGTGTATGTATATGCATTTATATAATATATATAAATAATACGTTGTGAAAATATACATATACACATACATACATTCTGCTATTCTCTCAATTTTTTTCTCTGAGAGTATCTGGAAAGAGCAATATTTTGATAGAAAAGTCTTCTCTATTGCTAGTGGTTTCTTTGTTGTTGCTGTTTTGCCAGTCCTGGGGCTTGAACTCAGGGCCTGGGCTCTGTCCTGAGTATCTCTGTGATTAAGCCTAGCACTCGATCACTTGAACCACAGTGCCACTTCTGGCTTTTTCTGTTTATGTGGCACTGAGGAATTGAACCCAGAGTTTCATGCATGCTAGGCAAGCACTGTACTACTAAGTCACATTCCCAGCTCCTAGTGGTTTTTGAATTCCATATTTTAATACAAGGAACTAGAAGTCCTTGGATATATGGTTGATCCAAGAATTTGGGCAAAATAGTATCAGACAAACCTTTTTCCCCTCAGTAACAATAGTGTGCAAAGAATGAAAGGTGAGTTAGAAATGTGGCTCAAATTGGCAGAGTGCCATCCAATGGGCAAAGCTTCAGGTACAGAGCTGGAGTTCCAGTCTTAGAGCCAAAGCAAGAGAGAGAGAGAGAGACAGAGAGAGAGAGACAGAGACAGAGACAGAGAGAGAGACACAGAGAGAGAGAGAGAGAGAGAAAAGGAAGGAAGGAAGAAAGGAGGGAAGGAAAGAAAGAAAGAATGAACAAAAGAAAGAAAGAAAGACAGAACATATTATAACTCATTGACAAGTAAAAACTATGAGTTGGTCAACTGAGAGATTTAATAATCAATGAGACATTGTCGTAGCCTCAAAGCAAAATGCTTAATTGCAAAAGTAGAATAACTTTATATGGAATGGTCCTGGAAGACACCTAACTGAAAAATAAATGAATAGACAACTGTAGTATCCGTAGAAATGGGAAACACGCACCACTTAATAAGATACACTGAGTAGACTGCTCCCTTTATAATTTACATAATAAAACGGGACCTTAGCAGCAAAATGAGCCCTCAGGTATCATACATGGGAACGTAAATGCCAATAAAAATTCTTTCCTTTCATGGCAGCAGTAAGACATTAGCCAGTTGCCCTCAAACACACTGACATTTTACAGGATGCTATAAGAGTACATTTCAGATACTATGCAAAATTAAAAAATATTTTTCATTAGGCATTTCAAAAAACTCTTTGACTTTCCCAGAGTTTCATTGCTCTTGAAGTGAAATTTTAAAAGGTAACCATTTGTTTGTTCTTGCCAATTAATTGCATGTTGTGAATGTTCATTTTTTAACTTCTTGATTTCTTATAATTTAGAGAAAATGGCTTATTACCTAATGTTCAAGGGAAATACTCCTTTTCCCCAGAGAGAACTTTTCAGATTTTTAAATGCCGATAATTCATTGGTAAGATAAATAATACCAGAAGTTGCCAAAATGATCATGCCAAATAATGGATATGTCAAGGGTATCTCTAATTTCCATCAGACAAACCAACAACTGGCTAGGTAAAAAATATTGGGGTGGTAATGAAATAGGGAGGTAGAAAATGAAACAGTAAATATTAAAACTAAAGTTATAGTAGGCCCTTAAGAGGAAGTAGGGACAAAACAAAAATATCTAAAATACCAATTACAAATTAGTCACAGTGAAAAAGAATGAAGTAATAAGCTATTCTGAAATTATCCCTAACTTAAATTTTGAATAAAATGCAAAAGCATCAAACTTTCTCACCACTTCTTAAAAAAAAATCCCAAAGGTTCTGAACTAAACTGCTGGCAAAAACATGTCTTTAAAAATGATGACTTCAAAAACAGAATGTCCACTATTCATCATAGAAGCATTTATCTGATTCACAATAGGAAAATCACATATGTTTTTCACAAGCAATCTATAACAAGAGGTCTAAATAATTTCACCAGGAAAACATTATAATAATAGTTTAAAATAACACTTTGTATTTTGGTAAAATCCATTCACTATTTCAAATCAAATTTCACACCCACTTTCTAAAGTACTGAAGTATTAGAAAGGAAAGAATGGAAGCTATTTCAGGGAATTAGTAGGGTTTGAGGTAAGTCCATGAAGAATGGTGGTGAACAGGTCGACCGAATTGTTTGGCCTTTGGCAATGAGGAAGATTATGGCTGAGGGAAGAAGTCTAAACAATTACCCAATTGGTGTCTTATTTGTTGCTGGTCCCTCAGAAGACCCCTGGTCTGCCTCAGTTTGGGGTCTATCCCTTACCACCTGACTTTATCATTGCTTCTAACGGGCAGCAGACCATGGCTAGGTGAATAGATGTGTCCCAAATTCATACACTGGATCTTAACCCAAGATGAGGGGATGGGTCTGTGGTCTTCTACTAGAGTTTTAAACATCCCTTAGTGCCTTTTGCCCTTCCTCTTGACCCTGCCAGGAAACAGCAACAAGTCACCATCTTGGACAGAGTGGGTCTCACTGTACATTTCTCTAAGCCTTCCCAGCCTCCAGAGAAATAGATTTCTGTTCTTTATAAGTTACCCAGACTAAGGCATTTTGTTAAAGCAGCAGGCATGCACAAAAGCACACATACACCTGCAATCAGTGTAGAAGGGAAATCCAGAATCCCTATGAGCTGAAACCAGGCATATCATCATAAAGTTGGCTGTTAACATGACCTGATGGATATGGAGGGCAATGAACATAATTCTTCCAAAGGAAGAGGGACTAACATGGCCACACCGTCACCCCTACCTCTGATGCACTTGAAGGTAGTAATAAAAGTTCGGTGTTGTTTTATTTTCTTTACAAAGTGGGTCCTTACTGCTTTCAAGGAGCTTTGGCTCTTCCAGAGAAATTTTCCAGAGGTAAACTTACCTCCCTATAGTGGAGATGAGGTTGATCCTCTGAAGAGTAAGGGAACTCATTTCTAAAAATCTAAATTCTTACAAGCAGCTGGGAATAAAACTGTGGTTCAATTCCTTCATGCCGTCACTTTTCTCCAGGCTCCTGATTCATCTCCTTTCTTGATTTTAACTAGCTTACGGAGAATGGCGATTGATGCACGATAAGACCACATCTGCCTAACCCCAAGGAGAATTAAAAGCCATTTATATATCTGATATTTTAGGGAATGAAAGAGAGGGAAAGATTTCCAACTTTTGTTACTTGGTACTTGTTACAGGTACTGACATTCAAGTTCCTATCCTACTGGGTTCCATGATAGGAGATTATGTTCACATTCCTCTGTGATAGGTCAGAGTTCACTGTGTTGATTCAGTGTCTTGTTTGGGCTTCTGCTGCTGAAAGTGTATAAGGACCAAAAGGTGATAGAGAAGTGATGGAGAATAGCCAGCTATAAAGATGCTAATACTTCTGAGACTCATAAGTTCAAGGATTCATTTGAGTTACAAACCTCTGTGACTGAAAAAGTTAGCTGAAATTATGAGCTAAGATGTTTCTACTCTCTCTAGAAAATATGATGACATTCACTTCACCATTCATTAGAGGCTGGTATTCCAAGAAACGCCACAAATTAGCTGATGTCCTCTTAAGATGCCTAGAGAATCTCTTGAAAATAAGACTTCCTCATTGAGGAAAGCTTCCTGGAGAGACACAGCTGAGGGAACAGTATCTTTACAATGTACAATGTACTCAATTATATAAGTTGGTATGGGGTCTGTTCCTGTGTTTTGCTTAGGTGATCATCAATACTATCTTGATTCTGTGAGGATTCAGGTTCGCTTTAATTCACACTGTATCCAGGGTAGTTGGGATGGGACATTACTTTAGGATTAGTCCTTGTGGACCAAGTTGGAGTCTGTGTAGTTGCTTAGGCATATCACAATGCCTAGACGAATGCTTTGGAGCAAGTGAGAAAGTTAATAGATAAATTTGAAGGACAGCTAGCCTTCTAAGGTATGTCCTCAGTGTTCTTTAAGATTTCTCAGCTTGATGAAGCTAACGCTCTGGGAGTCACCTTTGTGGTCAGTAGTGGTCCCATCATGGTGTTAGAAGTCCTGTTCTTAATTTATGCTGTATGAAAGGAAATAATGTAGTCATAGATAAATGACAGAATTTAACAAATACCAGAGATTACACATGGTCTACATTTTACCCTTAGCCCTGCATTTGGCGAATGCTGCACTTCCCTTTAGAAGAGTTTACATATCTGTGTCAACAGGACACATTTCTAAAAGGGACATGGTAAAGTGGAATCAAAACATACACCACAGCATGTTTTCTCTCTGTGAAGTTCTGGCTCTTTAAAAATATATCCCTAGTATCTTTAAGTAGTTGTATGGAGGAGGAGCCATAAAATGAAGCAGTTTATGAATACACTGTGTCTTAATCAATGTTACTTCTTTCAACATTCTAACCTCCCTGACAACCTACTCCTTCCCTTACTTTGGTTAATTTTGTAGGATATACATTGAATTCTTGACTGCTTCCCCTCCCCCACTGCCCAAGTTATGCCTCTCCATGTGTTAAAAGCCACCTAAAAATCTGGTGAACCAATTGTCACATGCATTCTATGATCTGAATTTTCTTGAAATATTTCTATGCTTGAAAATGAAATGATTATATTGCCTTGGTAATTCTGTCTTCACTGAGGCAAGATATTCCTTAGATACAATAAAGACCTACAGTTGAAAGACAAAATCTGGGCATTTTCTTCTTTTTTTTGGGGGGGGGGTCTGGTCATGGGGCCTGAACTCTGGGCCTGGGCGCTGTCCCTCAGCTCTTCAGCTCAAGGCTAGCACTCTACCACTCTTGAGCCACAGCACCACTACCAGCTTTTTTCTTTTTTGCTTATGTGGTGCTGAGGAATCGAACCCAGGGCCTCACGCATGCAAGGCAAGCACTCTACCACTGAGTCACCTTCCCAGCCCCCTGGGCATTTTCTTTTATCAAAGTAGTCTCAATTATAATCAGCCTACTTTGTATTTCTAGATTCATTTTGCTGTATTTCCATTGAAATAATTAATTTCCCTATGAAGATGCTTTTCTTTCATTGCCATTGTTTTTTAAGACAGTCTTTATTTTTTCTTTTTAAGGATTAGAAAAGTAATAAAGATACTTGAGAGGCAGAGATGGGAAACTTATAATTTCAAATCCAGTCTGGGAAAAATTATCAAGACTCTCTCTCAGAAATAAAACACACACACACAAATGCTGTGCATATGGCTTAAGGAGTAGAGGTACTTTTCTCACATGAGAATGATCCTGGATTCAATCCCAGGTACAGGGAAGAAAGGGAAATTCAGAGTAAGTAGAGAATAAAAAGTCCAAGTCTCCTGTTGCTCATGTACTAACCTTTTCTTCATACTTTTGCAAAATTCCAGTTTCCCTACATATATTTATAATTGATTGGCTTTTTCTTGTTGTGATTTTTTTCCCTCTTTCCCTTGTAGGAGGGAACAAGGTGATTTCCACACTACTAGAATTATAGCATATCCTTTTGGAGGGGCAGTACTGGAATTTGAGCTCTACCACTGTGAACCATGGCTCTAGCCATTTTGCTTCAATTATTTTTCAAATAGGGTTTCAAATGTTTTGCCAGAGCTTGTCTTCTACTTACATATCAACTTGTTCTTTGAGTTAGAGACTTTAACTCTAAGGGTAAAGGAGAGCAGAGGGCTGGATTACAGGATAGATCTATTAGTTTTTTGAGGAGCCTCCATACTGATTTCCATAGTAGTTGTACTCATCTACATAGTCACCAATGTTGTTCTTTGTGGTTTTGGTGATGCCCATTCTGATGTGAATGAGACAGAATTTCAAAGTTTTGATTTGCACTTCCTTTTCTTTAAAATAAATGTTGAGCACTTATTCCTGTATTTATTAACATAGTTTTTCTTTGAGCAGTGCTTGTTCAGTCTTTGCTCACTTATTGAGTTCATTCTTTGGAAGTTCAGTTTTTTGAGTGCCATATCTATTCTCGGTATAAATCCCTTATCAGATTTACAGCTGGCAATTATTATTATTACTACTATTATTATTATTATTTTGTAGGCTGCCTGTAATGACTACATTCTTTGCTAGGAATAACCTTTTAAGCTTGAAGACATCTCGTTTATTAATAATTATGTCAGTGTATTGAGCTGATTTGTTGAGCTACTGGAAACCTACCCAGAAAGTCAGTGCCTATGCCAAAAGCTGCAGTATTTTTTCCATTCTTTACTGTAGTACATCTGACTTTACATTAAGATGTCTGACACACTTTGGCATTTTTTTCTGTTGTTGTTGTTGTTGTTTGAAGAGGGGGCTTGAACTTATGGCATGGGTGCTATTCCTGAGCTCATTTTGCTCAAGGCTAGCACTCTACCACTTGAGCCACAGTATCACTTCCGGTTTTCTTGTGGTTAACTGAGGATAAGAGTCTCATGGACTTTCTTGCCCAAGCTGTCTTTGAATCATGATTCTTAAATCTCAAGCCTCCTGATAGGATCTGACCCACTTTGGATTAATATTAATACAGGTAAGGATCTAGTTGCAGTCTTCTGCATGGAGATACTCAGTTTTCCCAGCATCATTTATTCAAGAGACTATCTTTACTCCACTATATATTTGGGGATTTTTTTTTTTGTGTGTGTGTGTGTGTGTGTGTGTGTGTGTGTGTGTGTGCCAAAAATCAGAAAGCTGCTCTCGTAGCACAAGTTTATTTCTGGCTCTTCTAATTGTATTGGTCTTAATGCTTGGTTCTGTGCCAGTACTTTTCTATTTTTTTTTTTTTTTTACTATGGCTCTGTAGTATAATTTGAAGTATTTCCTTTTTTTTGATGAAGATTATTTTGGCTATTAGGGCTCATTTGTGCAACCATATCAATTTTAGGATTAATTTTTCTATCTCTATCTCATTGGGATTTTGAAGAGTATTTCATTAAATATGTAGGTTATTCTTGGCAATATGAACATTTTCATTATGTTTATTCTGCCAATAAATGAACATGAGGGTTTCTGTCTATTGTCTTCCACTTTTTTCTTCAAATGTCTCCATTTTTTCTTGCTTTGCAAAGGTCTTTCACGTCTCTGGCTAGGTTTATTGCTACATTTTATTTATTTTTGAAGTGACTGCTTGTGGTATTGTTCTAATTTCCCTCTCTTTTTGTTCATTGTTGGTGTAAGGATTTTTGTGTATTGATTTCATTACCTAATATATTGCCAAAGGTGTTTATCATATTTAGGAGTTTGGGGTAAAATGTTTAGGTTCCTTTGGAAATAGGATCATATCATTTACAAATATTTACATTTTTTTGTTGTATTTTTCTGGATAGGAATTCTGTTAGTATATTAAAGAAGATACCTTTGTCTTATCCTTGATTTCATAGGAAATTGTCTCAATTTTACCCCATTTAATATGATGTTGGCTATAGGTTGTATATAGTTTTCAATACTTTAAAGTATATTCCTTCTATTTCTAGTTTCTTTACAGTTTTCAGAACAAAACATATTGAATTTTGTGAAAGGTCTTTGCCTTATCAACTGAGATAATCACATGATAGTTGTCTTTGATTCTGTTTATGTGTTATATTTTGTTTATTCATTTATGTATGTTGAAATAACCTGCATTCCTGTAACTGTATTCTGGTGTGTGAAACTCTGGTTGTTGAGTTCAGTTAACAAGTACTATATGCCTATGTTCATCAAAGGCATTTGCCTACAATTTTATTTTTGTTGTGTCTCTGCCCAGTTTGTTATACTAGCTTCAAACAATTGGGTTTAGTAATAATTTTTCCCTTTCTATTTCATGGAAAAGTTTGAGGAGTACTGATGTTCTTCAAAAGCCTTATAGAACTCAGCCACTGGATTCTGGGCTTTTCTTTGTTGGGATATTAATATTTCAAACTCATTGCTTGTTATTGGTCTATGTAGGTGATTACCATCCTCTTAGTTCAATTTTGCTAAATTGAGTCTTTAGAAATACGTCCATTCTTATTAGATTTTCCAGTTAATTTGAATAAAAGCTTTCAAAGTATTCCCGCATGATATTCTGAATTTTACTTGTATTTGTTGTGACATCTCCATTTTCATCTCTAATTTTATTTATTTGGATTATTTCCCTTCTCTTGTTGGTCATATTTGCAAAAGTTTATCAATTTTATTTAGCTTTTCTAAGAACCAGTTTTTTGTTTCATTCATTCTTGTCGGTCGTGGGGCTTGAACTCTGGGCCTGGGCGCTGTCTCTCAGCTCTCCAGCTCAAGGCCAGTGCTCTACCACTTGAGCTACAGCGCCACTTCCATGTTTCATTCATTCTTTTTATATTGCTTTCGTATGTTTCACTGGTATCTTCCCTAATCTTTATTCTGTTGTTGTTGTTTTGCAACATTGGGATTTGAACTCAGGGTCTCCTGTGTGCTAGGCAAATGTTTCACCACTGAGTGACAGCTCCACCCCTTTTTTGCACTGTTTTGACATAAGGTCTTGCTGTATGCCTGCACCTACACCTGGATCACAATCTTCTGTACTCTCCACTCCATCTGGGCTAATAGTAAATGCACCCAGCCATTGGTTGAGTAGGAGTCTCACAAATTTTCCCCTTGCCTTGAACCATAATCCTCCCAATCTCAGCTTCCTGAGTAGCTAGGCTTACAGGTCTCATAATCGTGGCTGGTTCCTGTTTGATTTTTCAGATAGTGTCTCATTCACTTCGTTGCTGGCCTCAAACTGTGATCCTTCCATTTTCCTTTTCTGTGTAGCTGGGACTACAAGCATACACAGTGAAGCCTGGCTTATAGTTAGCGTTCTACAATCTAAGTTAAAATGTTAAAGCACTTAAAATGTCTTCAAGTGTTTATAAAAAGAAATGAAAAAGAATGCATCGATGGTGGTTTAAATGAATCTAACTTTAATATCATAATATTCTCTAAGATTCTAAGTGTTTTAAAAATTACTTCATTGAGTAAACTATTTATATTTATAATTTGGCAACAAAGGTCACTTTTCACAAGGACATTCCATATATAGCAATAAATCTTTCAAAATTCATTCATTATTTTCTTCCACTTCTTCAGGAAGCTTTGTAAGGATCCATGCCTTCAGCTTTTCTAGCTCAGGTTTCCTTATTTCATGGTAATACTTCGGCAAAGTATGAAACTTCGTGCTTACTCCTAGATGTTTTAACATTGAATTTGTCTCTTCACCCCAGGAATAAAGAACTAGTTCATCCACAGTGCCATGACACTGAAATAACTCTGGAAGCACACCATTGTTTTTCTGAATAGCCTAGAAAAAAAGGAGGAAAAAGGAAAGGTTGAAGAAATTTGATTTAAGTTTGTTCTTAGAAAATGAAGAGCAGAAAAATTCAAATTTAGCCAAACTACAATAATTAAAGAGATCAGGTTGTGCCCTGTGAGGTAAATATTAGGAGGCAGGCTTGTGAACATCATTGGGTTTGGGCACCAGAGAGCTGTGGTTATGTGAACTATAAGCTCCAGGGTATAACCAAAGAGTAGTTCTCATGTCTGTAGCTGCTTTATCATTTATATTTCTGGGAATGAGGCTGAAATAATGTAATACATGTTCATCAATTTGCATGTTAATGTAAATTAAGTATCAATTTTATACTTGAATTTTAATATTCTCATGACACAATATTTATTTTTGTGCCAGTGCTGAGGCTTCATCTTAAGGCCTTGTGCCATTACACGGACATTTTGCTCAAGGATGATTCTTGATCCATGCCTCCAAGTTGAGTATTTTGTTGGTTAACTAGAGATAGAGTCACATAGACTATGTGTCCAGGCTGGCTTCAAACCGTGATCATCCAGATCTCAGCCTTCTGCATAGCTAGTATTACAGGTGTGAGCCAAAAGTAAGTGGCTTTCAATTTTATCGTTAGTATGTACTAAGTTTTCACAGATATAATACATATATACATACATATATAATACATGTGTATGCACATGTATTAGCTTTTTCCTCTTTAACAATATTCTTTGCAGAAAGCACTTCCTGAACATTAATGACCACCTGGAACTCATTTGACAATGAAGTCCAAGGGTTGCTAAATTTATAGTAACTGTACCACAATTTTTATTGCTTAACTGTCAACTCTTTTTTAGTTTCAATGTATCTATAGTTTTCATGTAACCTTTTGCAGTTGTTTTTCACATCTGTAACTTACCTGGTAAACAGCAGAGAATTTATTCAGAAAACTAGAAAGGGCAAACACTCCTGCCACATCTTGATGGAATCTGTAGGCTAAATGCATTGCCATGCATCCTCCCATAGAAAATCCTCCTAAGTGAAGCAAAAATGGGCTTAAACAAGCAGCAGGATATGTGTGATGATTCAAAGACTATATGGTAGTTTCTAACAAATGATTTTAAAATATTTCAGTCTTTTAAAGATATAGCTAGCTAGCTAAACAAAATTTAGTCTATTTTAGGTTTCATGGAGTAAGACTTACTATGGTGATATCATTGGTAAAGAGATTTGTGAAATAGACTTATCTAGAAGGATATAATTCAAAATGTAAGTCATAATTATACCGACAGCATAATAGCATTATTTACTTGAACTTCAATGTCTATGTCTATGTCTATATTAGCTTTATTCTTAGAGAAATCCTCTGGGTACCATTTCAGGTTATCCCATGCACCTTCTTGTCTTACTTGCCAACTACAGCTGTTTCTAGCTCTACCTGGTACCTATTGGCCACTGAATTAGGAAGGATGATAAAATAATTGATGAACTAGTTATGATATAACTATGACTTATGATATAATAAAATAAATTTACTTATAAAGGAATTCAGTGATATGGTTGGTATTTTTTTCCTTTTCTCATACCTTATTTGTGCCACGCAAGCACCATATCTGGCTATGCTCCAGTCCTTGGATTCTGAGACAGAGTTTTGCTGGGCAGCACTGGCTAGCCTCAAGCTCATCCTTTTCCTCTCTCTGCCTCCTGAGTATCATAGTCTTTTATGTATCAAAAATACACTATTAATCAAAGATTAAAACACATGGACCTTCTGTTCAAGGGGACTTGGATGAGAAATCAGGAAACAATACAGAGGTGAGTGTAATGTGACAGGAGCAGAGAAGCTGGTGATACCACATCTGACTACAGGCCAGAGGAGTGCAGTGATAGTTAGAAAATATCTATTTTATATTTCCTGAGAGAATAAATAAATATGAAAAATAAATCATGTAACCATGCACTCACAGAAACAGAAAAATATACTTTGGGGCAGTATCCAGGTCTCCTAATTTCCAACTTACGGTCTTCCTTCGCTTAAAAGTATAAAGCTGAGCCCTTAGAGAACACAACTTTGAATCTTCTATAATGATCTTCTTTCCCCTATAAATAAAGGGAAATGGGGCCAAAGGAGATCAGATGGCCTGCCTAAAAGTTGTACCTCACATTTTGATTAAAAGCTAGGACTTCTGGAATTCAAATCGCTTAAAATAGAAGTTTCATGTATTTTCTATCATCCTGACAGTTATTAAAGAGGATCTCTTTATCTGGGACAGGCAGATAATATTTAGGACCCAAGATACAACATCTGAAAGAGACTATCAGTTTATGAAGTGTAGAATTCTTAAAAGGGCATAAAGTATAAATAATAACCATTATGCTAAGTACTCTAACTATAGTTTTCAACATTGCAGAACAAATTAACTGTCTCGCCAAGTAGCCCATTAGGGAGTTTTGAAAAACATCATCAAGAGACTTGCCTCTCTAACACTTACAGACTCAGTTTCAACTAATAAAAGTTCATCAATAAGCTTGGTGTGTAAAAAAGGAGCATCAACATCTTAAAAGTGTATGTACATTGGTACAATGGGTCAATCTGTATCCTTATTTAAGCATTTTGTTTATCCTTCCCCTCCCCAAATTAGAGAAGTATATACAAGATGCAGAGCACCAACATCAAATACAGTGAGAATAGGGGTTATACCGTGGGGGAGGAACATACAAAGAAACAAAAAAATCACATAGTACATTATAAATACGTTAGAAACAATAGCAAGAAAGAAAAAAAAACACTTGTGTCCCTATCTTGGGGTTCATTTTGCTTAACATCATGTTATCTGGTCATATGTTCATAGCTTTTGACCTTTTCTGCTTGTCCCAGACATATACTAGTTATTGCAAATAAGGGAAACCATAGGACCTATGTTTCTTTACTATGTTGAAAAATGAACTTTACAATTTAGTCTGGGCAGTGTGGGGGGGAGGTGTAGCTGTGGAGGTGGGAGGGAAGAGATGGTAGGGGAAAAACAAAGGAGGAGGTAACAATAACAATGCTTGACAGGCAATGTACTCATTACCTTCCTCATGTAACTGTAACTCCTCTGTACAGTATTTTTAGAATAAAAAAGTATTTTTAAAAAGTGTGCGTGCAATTTATTCTTGTACATCAGATTTCCCCAAACTTAAAAGTGACTGAGCTGTATTACCTATAAATTTATGCAATTACAAACCTTTGATCAGTCACATTTGAATATTAAGAGCTCACCACAGAAAAGACTAGTATGGCTGGCAGTTAAAAATTTACATTAATCAACATGAGGAAGAATTCTAAGCTTTTATCTGTCTCTCCACTTCAGCTCTAGACACCATTGCTTCCGAAGTTTTTCTGTGTAACATCACATGCATTATCAAAAAACACGAATTTTGAACAAAGATGCTGATTATTAGTTCTTTGAATGTAAATGAGTTTTGTAGATCTCTTAAGGTTCTGCTCTTTAGTCTATGGCTAAGTTCTGACTGAGTGCATGTGACTAGCTGAGCCAGGTGTGTCTGCCCATGCGCTGGCCTCGTCTTTATGAGCCTAGTGGCAAGCACAGGGCACACCATAGTGTGACACTCATAAATTGTATTTAACTGATATTTTAGAAATCATAGATAACAGAATTAAAGTAATAAACAATAAAGCAGTATCTTAACTTCATACTATTGCTTACAAAGATATAAACAACCCTTTTTCTTTAAAAAAAAAAAAAAAAGCCCAGGACAGAACAACTGAATGTCTTACCATTTTAGAAAATAAAGATCCCCTAGGTTTAGAACAGTGCCTGGAACACATGAGGAGCTAAACAAATAGTTACTGGATAGACAAAATCAATGTAAAATAAAGTTTGGAAAATGTTTCTGTAAAAAGACAAATTTATCATCATAAAATGTACTTTTTATGTGGTCCGATCTAGTTAAGAGCTTAGAAAAATCTAAAACTGAATAACTAGCTCCAGGCCAATCATTCCTAATCTAGTTTCTTATAAAGAATTTTTAGACTCAGTTCTAGGCCCATTAACAAAATATCACTATTTTTTAAAAGCTCTTATGTGTAAATCATATGTTCAAGAACCAAAACTGTGAAACAAATAATTCAAAATTAAGCACATTGAGTAAAAATAAATAGCAATAATGTGGTCATGATTTAAAACAAATATATATGCTACAGATACTAAAGCTGGTATCTGGGTTTATAGGCATGAAAAGTGATATTAGTAGTAGTAGTAGTAGTAGTAGTAGTAGTAGTAGTAGTAGTAGTAGTAGTAGCAGCAGTAGCAGTAGTACTGATTGTGGTAGTGGTACAGGGCCTGATGCTTACTTAGGAACTTTACCACTTAAGCTACTCCACCAGTCCTCTTTCAAGATAAAATTGCATTTTATGCCTGTGCCCTGCAAAGACTACAATTCTCCTACTTGTGCTTCGCTTTATTATTGGGACGGCAGGTATCTGACACTGTACGCGGCTACTGGTTAGGATGAAATTCTTTGAATTATTTTTATGCCCTGGCTCAACTCAAACCATTGATCTCCACCTCTCAATTAGCTAGGCTTACAAGCTTGGGCCAACAGACCCCATAAAGTTATTTTCTTAAGAAATTCAAGAACTTGAATTAGTTTGGGTCAAATATAGCTTGTGAATATTTAAAGTCTTGTTAATGTGACCAAAAAGTTAAATTTTAACTTTTAATTTTTAAGTTTTGGCTATAAAGAATCACATGTAACTAACGGTTAGCTTACTGAAATATGAAGTTATAAAACATCTAAGTCCTACCTGTGATTTAAAAGCATTTTAAACTCCACCAATTCAGTTAAAATACATATTGAATATGAAGTTATTTTTAATGTTAGAAGTACTGAGGTTTGAACGCAGGGCCTCAGACAGGCAGGTGCTTTACATTCTGAGCCATGCAGTCACACCTGAAACCCTTTTTGTGTTAGTTTAAAATTTTCAGACAACAGCCAGCTTGTTGTCTGAGATAGCATTTTGCTAACTTTTTGACCAGTCAGGCCTCAAATTGTGATACTGTTATCTCTATCTCCCTCCTCAATGGGTTTATAGACATGAAAAGTGATCGAAGGGTAAGTCTGAAGTCCAAATAAAGATCATTAAAAGATAAACCTAAATAAATAGGCAAAAAGATACTTTAAAATCATATCTACCTGGAAAATTTGGCTGCTGAATGCTTCCAACACTTCATGTTTATTGACTCAGAAACCTAATCTCGGTACATGATTTCAGAGTCCCTTGACAGATCTAGCCTAACTTTAAAGAAACAAAAGAAAAATAAAAAATTTACCCACTTGAAATTTCCTTTGAAAACAGTAGCCCTGCCTTCTTATTAGTCCTACTAAGTAGGATTTTAAGCAAATGTAGTTAAAAAAAAATAAGTGAAAAGAAATTCCAAAACAAAGCCTTTGAATCCCTATATATGCCTTGAACAACTTGGCTAATGCAGAGAAACTCTCAGTCAGTCCTGAGTTATCATCAGTTGTGTTTAAATCATTGTGTGTATGTTGAGTTTTTCCTTACCCCTGATTTTGTGAAAATGTTCCTCCCAAAAGCAAACAGTGCCCTCCCCAAATCAGCATAAAAGTGAATGTGCTTATAAACTGATAAAGTAAAAATCTGAGATTTGTTTAAACGTAGAATGTCTTTAGTGGAAGTTGGATAGTATTGTGGGAAAAACAAATCCAATACCTAAAATACTGAACTCTAAGCATCCTGAGAATCTGCAGTGTAAGGAAACAATGATGGAATATTTGGATTCCAATGGTCTACTGTACACGTAAATGCTTCTTGCAGACATTTCACTTTGTGTTTGATTCTAGAAGTTACAATGAAGAAAAATGAACTTATTGAAATATTACTACTTTAATTAACTTGCCCACTTATAATCTTGGGAAGTATCCAACAATTCGTCGAAAATACAAATCCTTGAGGATGGGATACTACTATAAAAGGATTGTTGTATATTTTCTCTAAAAGAGAATTTAATTTAACACAAAGAACTAGTCACTCAATTTTCCATCTAACAGTCTACATACAATCTACTATACTGTGTTCAATAAATAAATAGAAAATAGTAAATTCATTGTAGGTAGTGGTTCTAATGGATATTTATAGTTGCTTGTGAAGTATTTAAAATGTCAAGAGTCAACATTTCAACATGTACTTAAGATTAACAAGCTGAATAAAGCATGTTAAAAATAATAAACTTGACTTTATAAACTCTTTATATAAAATAAAACAGAAACAATCTATATATAAAAAGCAATCCTGGGAAAATTAAGATACTCTATCTTAAAGCAAAATCCCAAGGATAAAAGGTTTGTTGTCAAGCAAACAGGATTTTAAAAATGTAATAAAATACAATCACCCTCACAAATTTCAGCAGTTCTTTAATTTCATGTATATAGTATTAGAATTATTCTTTAAAGTTAATTCACAAAAGATTTTAGGAATATAAAAATTATGCCTACCATATGAATTTGTACCTTTTCTCTCCTACAAAATATATAGGATAAAATATTTCTCTCTATGAAAAATTGTTAGGACAATAGTTCCAGGCCTTTATAGTCAGGGTAATTGTTGTTAAAGATGCTAGTATCTAACATGTTTAACTAATTAAAGTGTGTGTGTATGTACATAAATGTTATGTAGGTGTGTGTTCTCATTCCTGACTTTTAGCTCCAGCAGAACACCAAGAGTTCAGAAAGAGCAACTTGGAATTCCAACTTTCCTTCATTTAATTTTTGTTCTAAGCATTATTATAGGAAACTATAGAATTTCCTAGAAGTACAAAAAGAAAATGAGCTACCTAAAACCTTACTGTATACACATAATTTTAATGTTTTCTAAAGATTCATTTCACTGGTTAAACTCACTACAGCTTTAAATAGCTTGCTTTTTCTTGCATGTAATACTGATTGAAAAAACTTAAAAAACTTAAAATACACATTTTAAACTAAACTGAAACTGAGTTCCTTCCATGTGTGTGTATTTACACCATATTTAACAGTTGTATAATGTTCAGTTTTAGGAATAGATTGTAATTCCTTTTAACTATTCCCTTCCCTTATGGTACCTACTTAGATCATAATGTAACTAACTCAAGTCTGGTCCTAGAAGCCCTTGCTCCTTCCTAAGTCAAAGGTATGAATATATTCTCATATTGTCAAAATGCTGATAATTTATTTATGCAATCTGTAGGATTATTTACATTCTAGATCAAAAGTCACACCTAAATTATAACAGTATTTTCTCTTAACAAGTTAACACCACCTAGTGGACACAAAAGGAATCTCATCATAATACAAAGTTCTTGACTAATTCAAAAGCCTTGGGTTCTAATCTCATGCTACATTAGCCAGTAATCTCTTCAAAGTTTAGTGTTCTCACTTCTGGAATGATAATAATTATATCCAATTCTGTTTGCTGTTAGGCTCACAATGTCATGAAGAGCACCTTAAATTAATACTGATATAGAGATATTAGTACAAAAATCAATATAAAATCATTGGGCAGAAATTTCTGTTTAATATAAAAGGGCGATGAAGCAGAGAGCAGACAGTACTAGTAAAAAGCAAGTACATGGGAGAAAGTTCCCTACAAGGCTCCATGTGGCAAATAGTTTGTGTTTAGTTACCATGGGGTTAGAGTATAAAGAGTACAAAATAATAGCAAGAAAATAGATTTTTAACATGAGTCTAAGTATTTCACATAAATGAATTTGACTGTCCAAATCCCGTTAGGTAGGGGATAATTATCATCCCAGACACAGGGGATAAAGGAAATGCTCTTCTGACAAAGTGGCAAAACTACAGTTAAGACTTTGGTTGGATTTTGAACCTCAATTCTCTGGATCTCAGACTTCTTAGCTAGGATGATAGGTGTAAGCCTGGTGGCTTGAATTCTATTAATATTTGAAATCAGAGTTCTAATTAAATACCTGACTTGGGTATTTTGCACCAATTATATGAATATTACACCCATAGAATAGGATAAAAAGGGATCAAAGATTATTTTAGAAGAGGATTGACTGAAAAAATATCTAATAAGCATCATCTCCTCCCTCCCCCCCAAAAAAAGATAGTGTAGTATTATCGCTACTTTACAGTTTATGCAGCAGGAGTAATGAAACAATGTCCAGCTAGGAGGTAGCAGACTTCAGATTTGAGCCCATTAATGTTATCACTATAAGCCAAGGTCCCTTGGCCTGCCTATAAGAGTAAACAAGTACTTCCTAGTCAGACAACAAACTTTCTGTCATAGCAGCTCATTTCCAGTAAGATCAAAACCAGGCTTATTGTTTGTCTTTCTATGTTACTTCCCTTATCATTCTCTATACTTAAATTTCTAAGTAAAACTGCAGTAATTTGCATCTCCAATGCCACTGCCTCCGTGCTAGTATATCCTCTCTTACTGTCCCAGGTAAAAATAAATCTCTCCTCCTCTAAGTGTCTACAGTACATGTTAATCACTTAAATCATTAATTCACTTCCCAGGTTATGTTATTCATTATGAATCTCCAGAGCTTTGTGTCAGACTTTGTGACAGGGAAATAAAAAGGGAAATATGTGGTCATCTCTTTGCAGAGCTATCGGTAATAGAGTGTTATTGTACTTATCCCAGCCCAGGAGGATTGCAATTTTAATTTCAAGCACTTTATGGCTACTCCAGTTTATAAGAAATTTGTGAGATAAAGCTTGTTTTATTTTTCTATGTCTCCCTTTGAGCATAGAAAACACTTTGTACTGCAGAAATAGAGAAATATTTGCTGCTCAGTGCTGGAGGCTCAAAGACCTTCAATCCTAGCTACTCAGGAGGTTGAGATCTAAGGATTACTGTTCAAAGCTAGCCCAGGCAGGAAAGTCAGAATGATAGAGAGCCAGACTTGAGCAAAAACAAAAACATACAAACAAACAAAAGCCCAAACAGCTTAGGGACAGAACCCAGAGCCTAAGTTCAAGCTCTAGGACCAGCGTGCACGCACGTGCATGCACACGCGCGTGCGCGCGCACACACACACACACACACATGAGACAAGAAGTATTTGCTAAAGATTGAATCGTGAAATCTTGTGTACATTTCAAATTCTATCTTCTGTTTCACAGGCTGAGCTTAGAGTTCCTTTCCTGTGTTCTTCCTAGTACTCTCAAAGTACTCCATGGATATCTGACTAGAGTTATACAGTTATGTTAAACACAGAAAGAGATAAACACAGATGAGGAAACAGACAAGAAGATGGTGTCACTAAGTTAAAAGCCATACTGCTTTTAACTACAGTAGAAATCACAGCTAATAAAGAAAACAATGGCCTTTATCTGTTAGTACATTACATCTGTTTATAAATCAATGGGCAGCACAGTATTTCAGTGAACACAAATTTCATAGTTTGATTATTAATTGAATTTACCCAAATATTATCTGTACAAAATTTCCATTTGTATTTCAACATTAAACAGAATTTATAATTTCTTTATGCAATGCAACTATTAAAATAGTTACACTGGGGATAACCCTTTCACCAGAACATGCTCTATACTGCTCACATTCCATATGCTTCATCTTACTCCAATGAAAAATTAGAGGAATCGATTATATTAATTTGTATATTTGATAGATGAGAAGAAGGTAATTAAGTAGAATAAAGACCTGTAAAATAAAGTAGAATAAAGGACTAACTGAAAATATATTAACAGAAGTGTACAAATATTTCAATTTGTAATAGTTACTCAGAAAAGTAAAGCTTTTATAAATTTGATAGAAATAGTGACCATGTATTCAATTAAATGAGGGCAGCAATAATTTAATCTTATATTCATAAAACTTAAAAATAGTTAAAAATGGAAATGAATGTCAGCTAAAAATTAAACTACAAAGACAATTTCAATTGTCCTTAAAAATGGAAATGAAATCCCAGCAATCTGAACAAAAGGATCATAAATTGGAAAACAGTCTAGGCTATCTATTTTTTCAAAAAAAGAGAAGAGATGTAAAATATGCTATTATTCAAAAAGAAAATCCTTTTATGAGCTTTCTGACTACAATCATTTTGAAACCCTTACTATGTAGTTTATTTAAAACTATGAATGTGTAAATTGATATACAAAGACCTCTAAAAATGTGAAATGTATATAGATGTATAGAATGAGATAAAAGTAGAAAAATTAATTAACAAATATATAAAGGCCTTACCTAATATTATCCTGTTCTTTTTGATGCCACTTTTTACTTCATTATTAATCAGATCAGTAAGCACCTGACATGTTACATTGATTGATTCAAGGTGTTCCGGGCAGTCAAGAGCTATTCTAATTCTGTCAAACCACACATTAGAGATTCCTCCTTTCAAAGGGGTATATGGCCTGTTTAAAACAAAGGAAGAGGGACAAAAACAACAGACGATATTAAAATAGTAGCTGTAATTTCCACAAGATTAGGGTATGGAACAATCTTAATTTTCTGAGTTTTGTTAAACAATCAAATGAAAGATGACCCAATGCACATGGCATTGAAGTTCCTATACTTACACTGAGCCTATTAAAACCTACGAAAGCGAATTCAGCACTATTAGTTACCTATCCATCTTTAAGAGGTAGGAGAATTATAGTCCTAATACATCTTAACTCATTATAATCCTTTGTAATAATAACACTGTATCTGTGTCTGTTATATAATTATCAGTGCATTAAACCTATTGTTTTGAGTAATTACAGTAGCGTTAAGGGGTTCAAATCCAGTACTGGGAAAGGTAAATAAAAGAGGAATGACAGGATCCACAGAGATCTCTGCAGGCATTTACAAGAGATACAGGGGGATATACTTGAGAACAAAAATTTCGACAAGGAACAGGAGCACTTGAGCAAAGCTGCTGCTGATCATGTGGTAAATCCTAATTTCTCTTTACTTAGTTGTGAAGAAGGTATTCATTTTATACACAAGCAAAGATAGCCAGTGGTGAAAAACCCACAGTGACTGAATGGCATCTGTAACGATGACGATTTCTCTTTGATCACCATAGACACAGATTCCTCCTATAGCTATACCTCCGTGCCATCTCAGATTTAGCTATACATTCTCTTCTCCAGTCACTGAAGCAACCAACCAAAAGAAAAAAAAAAGAAAAAGAAAAGAAAAAAAATATGTATTTTTATTACCACAATCTTTAAGAAGAATGGCATTGTGCTAAAAGGAAGAGGGGAAGCACTCCACCGTTTTTCTGTACCAAATCTACCACTCCAAAACAAACTGACATCCTCACTGGGAGCCTGGTGACGAGAGTATTTGCAAAGATTCTTAGAACCACCAAAGGTGCTCAGACTGAAATTTAACAAAAATCCCATACTCTTCAAACAATCCCATATTTACTCAAGCAATCATGTAACAAACATTGTTTTGCAACAAACGTTTTAAACTTTGTAAAGCCAGATTTTTTCCTTTAAAAAGTGCTTTTTCCCTATCATATATATACACAAAAATTTACAAATATAGTATACCTTATATATAATGTATATGTAATAATCATACACATTTATTCACACATGCTTTGAATATTTTTGTTGTTGTTGGTAGCACTAGGAACAGAACTCGGGGACCCAGGATTCTAGTGCTCTAACACTTGAACCAGCAGCTCTTTTTTAGTGCTTTTTTTCCGGGCCAGCCTGGACATTTGATTCTCCCATTTCGCAAGCTCAATTAATTTGGTGAGATTGTGTGAGAGACGCCTAAGGCCTCTCACTAGCATTTTGCTCTGGGTGGCCCTCCCAATAATCACAAATGAGTAGCTGAGAATATTGATGTGGGCCACCATACCCTGGCTTGATGTTTAAAATATCTACCATCTGCTCATCTCTTCATCTTTTCCCTTCTCTCTCTTATGGTCTTTTCTTCAATACTATTCCATGGTAATAATCTGGAAACAGTTCCTTCAATTTTTACTAACTTTTTATTGAAACATACATTTATAAAGCGTTTTGGACACTGCTGTTATACAATAATGAAATATGCCTACTACCTGTCTTTGTTTTATGTGTTGTACACTTTCTTTTCCTTTAACAACCTCATAGAAATCCATCCATCTGATATAACTTGTACCAATCTTCTAAGCAGTTATGTTGTTCTCTAAAAGTATGATGTTCTACAATTTAATCAGCCATCTTACTCACTGGCCACTTATTTGGTTACCCACGTGATAAATACTAAGAAGAATGTTACATTAAACACATATACACATACATTTTTATGTAGTGAGATTTTTATTCTTAATGGAGCTCACCATCTCACTGAAGTAAGGCCAAATAAATAAGCCTGCCAGATCGAAAGTACACATTACATTTCTATATGATAGATTTTTTTCAAAATTGCTTTCTTAAGGGAGGTTAAAATTTACTTTCTACTAGAAAGGTAAAATTATCCTTTTTCCTGTAGTACCTACTGCAGTAGATACAAAGCAAACACAATTTGCATATTGATTCAGAACATACCCTGTCCTCAGAAAATTGAATCAGGTACCTTTGTAGGCAATTCCCACATGTTTCTGAGTGATTACTGCCTAATCCAAAGTTACACACAAGTGACAACTGTGGCTGATGATATTTGCTATCATGTCCCATTGGGGTTTTAATTTTTTCTTGTTAGTTCAGAAGAGCACTTTGTCTATATTGACAAGTATCTGCCTTCTGTTTTTCAACCATTTTTGTAAGTTTATTTTTAATAAATATTATGAATTTAATATTTTTAACCAAATAAAAGATTTTACATTTGCTATAATATTTTTAAGCTAAATTTCAGATTCTCCTGATTTGTTTTTCCTAACCCATAGGTTTGACTACATAAAATCTCATACATACTAAGAGCTTTGTTTGTATTTTAACTTTTAAATCTTAAATCCAAGAGGAACTTATTCTTATATATAGAGTGGTTTTAGTGAATATTTTGAAGTTGTATGAGGTAAGTCCTTCTCCTCCTACCTTTCTGTATTGTTTTAATTTCATCCTGTTATTAGGTATTCAATGTTCCTAATTTATTGAAGAAATTAATCAAAACATTCAGTAGATTTTAAAAGTACTTACTTGGAAATATTTTTAAAATGTCAATTAATTTGGCATTATCCACTGAGAATTAATGCTTGGATAAATCCTGAGGGCAAGACAGGCTTTTGTAGCTGAATTCTCCATCCTCTACCTTTACTGCTCTTCTCCTAGGTTCTCAACTGGTGTGAAAGAGAAAATCCTATCAGGCAGCCTAAATTCTCCCTGGTTGCCACAAGTGTTCTGACCCTCAAGGGACTGGCTCAAGACAGAAGATAAATTGGAGAAAAGGCAGAAAATATTCAAACCTTTCTCTTCCCAGAAACCACCTCAGGTTTTAACTTTCTTAAAAGGACCCTGAAAATGGAAGCAATTGCTTTCCACACAGTCATTATCAGACAAAATGAACCCACAAATTATATTCAGATTGCCACTAATATATCTGAAGTTTTAAATCAAAATTGAATATACTACATTCACTCCAAAGTTCAAAGTAGACTGTTACCTATTTGAATTCTTGCTAGTTCCCTTTCCATTTTATTCTGCTATTCCTCAAAGTGTTTATTTGTCTGTCTAAGCACTTAAATAAGGATGATATCATAGGCTAACATGTGAATCATGCTGGGACTTCAGCCATAAATGGAAAAAATGACACTTACCTAAGGTTCTTTTCCTTTGACAATGCCTTACTTAATTAGATAGATGATCCAGGCATCTAGGATCCCAATGAAGTAGTTTACTAATCTGGGAGATATTTATTATTCTTTAGTTTCTTCAAGAAAATTAAATTTTACAATCAAAAGGAATAATTGGAAAAATGTAATGGGACAAAGTACTTTAGAACTATTTTATGTTAAAAAAACAATCACAATGTATAAGTCTCTTAAGATGTTAGAATAACCTTTAAATAAGGAATAAAAGATTGTTTTTTAAACAACTAAAACATTTGGCACGTATGTTTTGCTCATTCACCTTTTCCTCAAATAAATCACTTTATTAGCTGGTATAAAACAGCTCAGACATTACCACAATAAATAAATATGTTTGCAAAGAACATCTGTGTAGTTCCTAAGTCAATCAATCAACCCATTACAGGCTGGCAAAATATCAAGCAAGAAGAAAACATCCAAAGTACTTGAACAGTAAGAAGTTTCATTCCAAGTTTTGTTTTGAACTGTATTTCTCTAAAGTCATGAAATCAGAAGTCATTCACAGCTCATAAGATAACCACCTGGATTCTTCCTCAGTCACCATTTCCTACCACCCCCTCCAGCTCCCTCTGTGCCCCAGTCCTATTGGTCTCCAGCTTCACTAGTAACGTGGGAGCTTTGCATCTGCTTTCCCTCTACTGGAATGCACTTTACCACCTAACTGCAAGGTAAGCTCCCACTGATCATTTAGGTTTTCAACTCATATATCACCTCTGCAGGGCATTCCTTTGACTCTCCAACTTCCACATCTATCTGCAATACACACAAAGACCTTATCCTATACCTCACTTAACTGTCTTAATGACATTTATCATCATTTGAAATTATAGCTCTGTACATAATTATTTGAGACTAAATTTTCTTTTCCTCTTCAACCTCATACCTATTTGTATTCAGCTGTATTTCAACCAAAACAAAAAGTAACAGAACAAATTCAGCAGCATATATCAGAATTGAGTTGTTTTCTATTAAACTAGATTCTAAATAAATTTTTTTAAATGATGCAACATGATGCAGTTTTGGTTACATTATTTATTTTTTCGGTCATGGGGCTTCAACTCTGGACCTGGGTGCTGTCTCTGAGCTCTTCATCTCAAGGCGAGTGCTCTACCACCTGAGCCACAGTGCCACTTCCAGTTTTCTGGTGGTTAATTGGAGATAAGAGTCTCACGGACTTTCCTGCCTGGGCTGGCTTTGAACCATGATCCTTAAATCTCAGCCTCTCCTGAGTAGCTAGGATTATAGGTGTGAGCCACCTGCATCCAGCTGGTTACATTATTTTTATAACAGAAAACTCAACTGTTTTTATAAAATGTGTACTTATATTTAAAAAGTAATGTGTCTAGTTTTGTCATTTTAAAGAAAATTGTATTTTACTGTATTTTATTTATATTTATATTTATTTTTTATTTTCTATCTCTGCTTGAGCTCTCTCATAGCAAAGACTTTTTTTTCTCCACAAGGGGCTCAGAACAAAGTTTGGTATATAGTAGATACATACTACATAAGCATTTGCTGAATGGCAAATGTCAATAATCATTGGTGTCACTTGAGAATGATCTATGTCAGCTAGAAATAGAATGTCTAAAATTGTTTCATTTGTGTTCTGGATATGCTTTGACTTAAAACTTTTATATTTTCTAGAAAATGGACAAGTTTTTCTTTTTCTTTAAAAACCTAACTGAATGAAAGCACATGCTTCTAAAAAAAAGTCATATGCGCTAATAGGTATTTAAATATTCTATTTAAAATATTTACCAGAGATGTACACTATGTCTCCAAAGTAGCTATTTACTCATTAGTGGAGTTCCTGACAAATGCGCTGATAGCATAAAATTGGTATCAGGTGAAGGATCTCTGGATATGCTTCAAAATGAATTCTAAGTGAAGAAGGGAAGACAAATCCTTGTTACTATGCCTCAATCAAATGTGCCTAAGATATTTAACAACACATATTTGATAAAAATATAAACGTGCACTTTATTTGGAAAAATTGCAAACCCAAAGAGTGGTGGCACCACACAAGTCTTAGTCCTTTTATAACTTTTCAAAAACCAAGGGAAACTATATCATCATATAACGAATAAATAGCTTGTTAAAAATTATTTAAATATGAATTCTAGTGTAGTAAGCCCAAACTAAGAAAACAACCTCTTACTGCAAGTAAAGCAAAAATATATCACAGAAATGAAAGTCTTTATTCAGTATTTCAATAAAGGAATGAAAAAAATACCACAATGGTCTCCATTTTAATTAATACAGCAAACTAATTGTTGAACTTTACTTAGCTTGCTCACACTAAGCTGATTTAAAATGTCTATTAAATATAGTTGAGGAAAAGGATTATTTATGACCAAAAGGGTAACTCAGAATTTAATCACAACAATAAGCTATTATAGACCACAAGTAAGTAAACACAATAGACGATTGTTTTCCTCTTGCATTCTTTAAAATGGCATGACAATTTAAAACACAATTATATATAACCTTGTTTGATGGGTTTTCAACATATGTTGATGAAGTATATATGACAATTAAAATACGACATAATTTGTGGTTCTATAGTTACCTCTTAAGACAGAAAGACTTGCTTTGTATATTGTACCCTAGCACAATCAGGAAAAAAAAAAGAAGAGGTAACAAACTGAAGTATTAAAAAGTCCATATAACTTAAAAAAGGAGGAAGCAGAGTGTAAGGTAGGAGACCTAAATTCAAACATATCAATTCAGTGCTACACAAAATTTAAGGGACTTAAACAAATCATTCAAAAGGTAGAACTGTCAGGTTGGTTAAAAATAAATAAATAAAGCCTACTATGCATTGTATATAGGAAACATTTTTAAACACAATTGATAGAAATTAGGTTATAAAAAACAGGCTACACAAAGAATTCCCATGTAGTACTAATCATAATACACCAAAATGAGAGGAAAAGTATAAAATACACACAGAAAGCAGATGCACACTTTAATTACCATTGTGTAAGATAAAAGTAGGTATTAGTACAGGAAAAATAATTACACAAGAGTATGTGTCTAATAATATATGTCTAATAATATTAGTAGAAATAAAAGAAAGACAAATTAGTCTACAATTGTAGTTGGAGATTTAACATCCCTTCCCTTGGTAAATAATAGAACCACTAAAAAAAAATCACTAAACAGACAAAATTTGAAGAATATTAACTACCTGCAATGATTCTACTTTTATAGAACTTTATACAAAAAATATATAATAGTCTTCTACACAGACAAGATGCAAAGCCATAAAATAAATCCCAGTGAGTATCACAGCTCAAATAGTGCAACAAATACACACACACACACACACACACACAGAGCAACGAAACTACTAACACCATCTCTTAATACAGCTTCCTCATTCTCTTGAGGTCATCTGCTTTTCCAACCCTAACTCCATTCTACCAGGAAGCACAAGCATCCATATGGTAGAGTTTCACATAGGTGTTACAGTAACAAGATACAAGGAAAGTGTTCAGCTAGTACTATCCAGCTCTAGCTGCCAGATAATGTGAGTAAGCCTCTGTGATGGCTCCAGGCCCCAGCAGTCATGAGTCACACCCAGCCTTCAAGGTTTCCCAGGAGAGGCCCGAAAAACAACAGAACACAACTGACTCACCACTATTGTACCCTTTCTGAATTCCTACCCCACAAAATTTGTGACCATAATGAAACTGTTGATTGCAGTAGTTTCTTAAAAAAAAAAAAAAACACCGAGAGTATGAAGGGAACACAAAGAATTAAAATATTAATAATAAAGACTATAGATAGCTGAAGTAGTGATTAGCAAGAAATACGTAGCTTTAAGAAAAATACAAGGAAATAAGGACCATAAGATTAGTACAAATGAAGTAGAAAACTACAAGAAAATAGCAAAGTCTAAGTTAGTTGGATAAAAGAGATGAATAAACCTGATAACTCTTTAGGGCAAGCAGAACCAAGAAAAAAGGAAAGAGAATAGAAAAACTACTAATGAAACTGAGTAAGAGAAACAATATAATCCATGAAAGCACTAAAATACAAAAAACTTAGTCAATAAATATGACAAATTACACAAAAGATAAAAATTAGAAAAGAACCACACCTCATTAATACTGAACCCAAAACAAAGTAAGTCTGAATAGGTTGTGTTTTGGTATTTTCTTGTTGTTCTGGTCCAGGTACTGGGACTTGAAGTTGGGGTGTTGAGCTCTTACTTATTGTTTTTATTCACAGCTGGTATTCTATCACTTGAGCTAAACCTCAAGTGGAAACTTAGGCTATAAGCATTGTACTTAAAAAATGGTAGTTTGATGAGTAACAGTAGCTCTCTACATACGCCATGGGAATATATGCTGTTCAAAATGGCAGCCCCTGGCTAATGCAACTACGGACTGAATTACTAATACTAATTTAAATTTAATCAATTAAATAGTATATAAATTGAGGTATGATTTACATGTTGCACAAATATTTCACTTTAATGCTTATTATGGATGCATGCTGAAGAATATTTTGAATATACTAGGTTAAATAAATGACGAACTTGAATTTTATCTGATTCACCCTTTTAAATGTGGTATTAAGAAAATTTACATTTATATATGTAGTTCATATTACATTTCTGTTAGTGTAGTCCAAATACCTGGTTAGATGTCCAAATAGTATTGATTAGGAATATGTAATAATAAGTTATTAAGAATTCAAATGAATCATTTCAATGATAATATATTTGACTAGATCACAGTGGTATCCACAAATACTTAATATACAGGAGAATATTCAGACTCTGCAAAATGTCCAATCTAAAGTTTGATAAAAGCAAATGTAGAATTCATATCACAATTGCTGATAACATACAAAATTCCAATAATATTAATTAATATTAATATATTAATACCGTTTCTAATGGTATTCTTATATGCAATAGTATAATTACATTTATACTTAGATTACAATATGTATATCTTTCTCATTACCATAGAAATATCAGTATTCCTTCCAAATATTACTTATCCTAAACAATTTCAAAGATATTCAACTAATTACACAAAAAACAATCCAGGTCAACAGGCCTTGTGTTGAACCACAAAACTTCCAAAGTCTTTTTGTATTAAAACAATAATTTTTTTGCCTCTTTAAATCCTATATTATCATTTTTCTGCTATCTCTTTAAAGGCTTTCAATGAAGTAAATTATTTTTTAAAATGATTTTATTATTATCATTAAGCAGTTGTAAAAAGGGGTTTCAATTCAACATGTCAATTTATTATTACCATGCATCTTGACCAATGTCAACCTATCATCATATTATCAAATTTAAAAAAGACCTTTGAAATTCTGGTTCTTTTTCTCCTTGACACTAAGCGAATAGAAAAATAAAACATTCTGACTTTCCAAGTTTTCTAGTTTTATTACCATGAAATTTAAAAAAACATACAAATAGGTTATAAAATCTAAATATTTGCTAAATACCCAACTGCACATTCCTGGTTTACCTATTCAAAAACACAACATTATTTCTAAATAACCTTTTTAAATGTGGAAAGGATGTCATAAACCTCTCTTCCATATATTCTGAATTGTATTAACTGAATTATTAGAAAGACTTTTGCTGACAAGGTTTTGTTGTGAGGTGATTGAGAAGAGAGGGTTTGAACAATGAGCAATATGCAGGGCAAGAAGAAGCAGAGTCTAGCAGGCCACTTTGGGATACAGTATAAATCTAGGGCTGTACAGTATGTTTAGCAGAGAAAAATTATTCACTTGGCAAAACTTGGCCCAAGAATTGAACTGAAAAATAAAGAATACATTCTAAACATCTGGCTGGCACACCTACATATATTTTTTTTGCCACAGGGTCATCTTGAAAGTGAGATAAATGACTACATACCTGGGAGGAGCCGTTGGATAAATAACTTTTATGTGATGGAATGCTAAATCTTTATTTAAAACCTGTTTGATCCACTTTCTAAATCCTGGTCCAGAATCACCTGATGAATCACAAAATCTATGGTAAGATAAACATTTTAATAATGTAGTGCATTTAAAAGCAGTCTATAACTTAAGTAAGCAGTCTATAACTTTCAAGTAAAACAAAGGCTGGGATCAGGAATTCTTAAATCTCCATAGAAAAAAAAATCCCTGTTTGGAACATAATTTTTCATGCTTGATCAGACATCAACAGTACACTTTTAATTACAATAGTTTCAACTTTCTTTAAACTTGAATTTCAGGTTTCTTCATTTTAAATGGGTATAACAATCAACAAACTGATTTTCCTAAAAAAGGGAATTTTTCCCTTACCTAGCTCTTTTTTCTTATCTTAAATAATAAAGTTCCTAATGCGATTGTTACACTTTTTTTTTCTTTTTTTTTGTCAGTCGTGGGGCTTTAACTCTGGGCCTGGGCGCTGTCCCTCAGCTCTTCAACTCAAGGCGGGCACCCTACCACTTGAGCCACAGTGCCACTTCTGATTTTTCTGGTGGTTTATTGGAGATAAGAGTCTCATGGACTTTTCTGCCCACACTGGCTTTGAATTGCGATTCTCAGACCTCAGCCTCCTAAGTAGCTACAATTACAGGCATGAGCCACTGGCGCCCTGCTCCTTACACTTTTATAGTTAGCCCAGCCTAATTCATTTTCTTAGTTAAAATAACACCCCTCAAAGGGAGTAATCCATGTCCTTTTATTTTCAATTTGAAGAAATCAGAATTTAATTGACATGTTGTCTGAAAAATAATCAAAATTCATGCAAGACTATAACAATATTTGTTCACGGAAAAAAGAAAGTAAATAGGTTGATCTTATGTGGTAGTAAAGAAGAAATTTTAAATGCCACAACTCTAATGTTTTAATTAATTGAGTCATTACAACATCAATTCATGAATTTTCCATTGAGTAACTTAATGTGCAGGTACTGTGTTCACTGCTGGCATAGCAATGATGGGAAATATTGATTTATTATAATACACAGTAATTAGCCAACTAATCACAAAATAATGTGAAAGACAAATATAACCACTGCAGAGGGTTTACTCTATTCAGAATGAATCTAGTTAAGGAGTACATAGACAAGTTCACTAAGTATAAACTTTCCAAGGCAAGGTTCATTTTGTTTTATCCATGAAGCTATGGTTTCTACTGTCTGGAACAGTAGTGACACAACCAGGACATCCAAAAGAGTTGCTGAATTATATGAACTTCAATCTAGAGGATGGTGAGAAGTACAGAAGGAAAAAAAAGTGAGGCTGAGGACAGGTAAAATGCTAAGGATCCAAGACAGAAAGGATCCGGAAAGAAGAGACAGGAGAATAACCAAGTAAATGAAAGCCAAAAGAACAGTTGTTTTGCTCAAATTCAAGTAAGAAGAAGGTTTAATGGAAAAATGTCTACTAGACTTATCAACACAGAGGTTACTGGAGACTGCAGCAAGATCAACTTAAGTCAACTCATGAACTCTTATTATGTGGGAAGAAATATCTCAACGAGATACACATGGTTGGGACCTTCTTGAACCTTCTGATTTAGTATGGAATGCAGACCCTAAATTAAGTAATTACAAGTATGATGATTATGACTGAGAACCATGGGATCTCAGAGGAGCAAATTAGCAAAGTGTATTAACCTAATTTGGCAGACTGAAAAAAGTATGAAAGACTCAAATTAAGTTGGCAATGTATACCTTTCATGCTGTATGCTATTCTACAGCTATGTTCTAGGAAATTTTTCTTGTAAGATACTTGTGTGATTTTTTTTTTTAAATGGAAGAGCTGTTTCTAGTAGATTTTTTTTTCAATCTTGAAAAAAAAAACCTGATTACTACATGAAACAACATCCATTCACAAAGCTGACTTTTTTAAATGCCAGCACTTTATTCCAAGAATATGATACACGATTATAACTAGTTTGTCCCTACTTGGATTAACCAGAACATATTCTATAATAGAGACATATACATCAAAGTCTAATGTAAAGTCATTGGCCTCTAACCTGCATGATAAAAGCCTATTCCTGAGGTAAGACTTTTCTATACCTCAGTGGAGATTTAAATATATAAGAATCACACTGTAATTGCTGCCCAAATTACTGAAATATATATGCACATATATGTGTATGTCTGTATAATAGTATGTATATAATAGTATATATTCATTAGCTATAATATGCACATATATTTGTATTTATAATGAAATAGGAAATATTTCTATGAAATATGCTGATATGATTTATTATATATTTATAAGTATATAAATATGCACATATATTTATTATATATACATATGTGCATATATGTATATTTACAATACATGACTGTGGGTTTCAAAGACATGTATTACATGTTATAAAAATGCCAGTAATTTGAAAGGGACAAATATAGATAAACCACAATACGGGGGGGGGGGGGGGGTTGGAATAACAAAATCTGGAAGATATTTATAAGATATTGTGAATTAGTTACCTTATTATGAGAGGAATATAGTATGGAGAACAGATGAGTACCTATTTTGGGACCTGCAACAGAAGACCAGTCTCCTAGTTGTATTGCCGTGATCTTAGACATCTTATGTTCTAAATTGACTTCACCAGTATTTTCCCTTTAAACATCAATTCATCTTGGTTTAGGGCTTTTCACACATCCTCACCCCTAAATGCTGATTTGGGAGTTGTAAAGCTTTGGGCTCAAATGCTGACTTCGGTCAGAAAGCTTTGGGTTCAAATCCCAATTTCACTACCACTTACACTGGGACTAGTGGTTGAACCACCACTGCCCATGCTCTGTTCTCATCCCTGTGTCCTTCCAATCAGCATCACATGTAAGCCTTCACATGTCTTAGCTGAAACTTCCTTGGAAAAATCTGACACAGTCTTCATCTTCCAAATGACTTAAAGCCTAACCACAGTTTTGTCTTTCCTTACAATTCATTTGGCAGTAAATCGTGTACCATCTTGTGATCTCCCATGAACTGCTGACTCAAATTAATTGAACTGTTTTTGTTTCTGAAAATTAGGTAGGCTCCCTAAGGACACAGGCTGCATCTCATTTCTTAAGAAATAAAAATTAAAAATTCCTGAGAACTTACCATGGGCCAAACACTGTTGATGAATGGATTTAAAAAAGGGTCCTTCCAGGGGACTCCCTCACCATCCAGTGGGGGAGAAAGACATGATCACAGATAGGAGAGAGAGAGAAAAAAAAAAGTTATAAAGAAAAAGAATGAAAAGAATGAAGGGCAAGCAGAGGGTGGACAAGACCTGACCCTGGGTCTCAGAGCTGACTCTATGCTTAAGGGACAGAGGGAGAAACAAGAAAACAGGAAAGCGGAGCCTAGGGAAAGGCGAGAAGTACACCTGCCCTGGCACCACGGGGCCACAGGGAAAAGAGATATGTGATCAATATTACCTATATTAGCTGTGAATCTCAGTTGCCTACAGGAGCCTCAGACTGCAGAGAGAAAACAGTGGCAAATAATCCATTGCAAAAATAAAATAAAAGAAACCACGAATGTCTGGACCCTAACAGTACTCAAATGATAATCGACTGCCCCTAGCAGAACAACTTACCTCACTAAACATCGTGTTAGAACCTGGACGGGGGAGTGGGGGGTGGGTGGCAGGGAGTAGGCATGGCAAGGGCTTCCATTGGAATGTTGGGGAAGGAATACTGGCCAGGACAAAATGGCCAGAATCCAGATGATAACGATCCAATGACCAAGGGGAGAGGGGAGAGGAGAGAAGGGGAGAAGGGGAGGGGAAAGAGGACAGGGGGCAGAGGGAGGGAGGGGGGGGGGGAGGGAGGGAGAGAGAGAGAGAGACAGACAGACAGAGACAGAGAGGGGGGGAGGGAGGGAGAGAGAGAGAGAGAGAGAGAGACAGACAGACAGACAGAGACAGAGAAAGAGACAAGGGGGCCATGGGGGGGGGGGAGTACACTCTCCCTCACCCTGGGGCCCTCTATGGGCCCCGCACCTCCTCCACTGGGAAACACTGGGGTGGCTAACCACCGACAGGAGAACGGGCCCCAAGCTGCCGCGACAACAACAACAAGGACGTAGAGCTTCAATCCACCTGAGCCATGCAGGAAGATCAGCGAGGCGCTGTGCCTTCCAAGGGGCGACACAATACTGGTCTCCAGGGGCACTAGGCCCGCGGCCGCCGCCATCGCCCAGGCCTGGACCCGAGTCCTGCCCGCCACGCCCCACCTCTTTGCCGTGTCGGGGCCGCGCACGCACGCACGCAGGCACGCAAGCACGCAAGCACGCCGGCCGGGTGGCACTTTCAAAAGCACGGGAGCGCGCCTGCCCCCCCCACGCCCCCTGCGCATGCGCGGGGCTAGCGAGGGCGCCTGCAACTTCTTGAATCCTTGGGGTGAAATGTGAGTCGGGTATTGCTGTCCTGGGAGTTTGATGTGGATGGCTCTCCAGAGGTGTCAGCCTCCTGTGATCTGTTGTAATGATGAATGGGTATCTTTTATCTCAAGCATTTGCTGTGGAATTTTTAAACACAATTATAAAATTCAGAAGTACCTCCTTCACAGAAATATTTCTGCCAACTGTGTTTAAAATTCAACAGATTGTATTTCACCTACCACTTTGGAATTCACACCAAATGCTTGCAGGGATTTGTACTCAGGGGAAGCCAACTCGACAATAAGTGCTCTTTCCTTTTTTGTTTTTTTACATCTCCCCCAAATAGTTAACAAACCAGATCTACAAGGAGATGGAACCTCATATTTATTAAGGTAGCTATTACTCAAAACGTGGAAAATACATATTAGGGAATAGGTAGAAGCAGGAACTTTTGTACTGATGGGAATATGAAATAATGTGTTATCTATGATGATTCCTGGAAAAATTAAACATGGGGTTGGATCAAGCAATCTGCCTGCAGACATGGCCCCCAAAAATGAAAGCAGGTACTCTTAGTAGGTGCTTGTACTCTAAAAGTGAAAAACCCAAATAGCAACCTACAGATGAATCGATAAAAAAAAGTGGTAAAAATGGGTTATGACTGAGCCTTAAATGGAGTAAAATTCTACATCTTTAGTACAGCATAGATCAATACTCAAAAGTTATCAGCTTTCATAATTATTTCATTATTATGCTAATGAAATAAGCCAGGCACAAAAAGGGCAAATAATGTTTGTTTTCACCACAAAATGAAGTCTCTACAATGGTAAATTCAGAGAGCCTAAGTAGAATAGGGCCCATCAGGGACTAAGCAAGAAAGGGAAATGAGAATTGGTCAGTGCCACGTATCCATTTGGAATAGCGAAAATTTTCTGGAAAAGGACAGTGATTTGGTGGCTGCACATTAAGATACTGCTACTGACCTTTCAGGATCCTTTAGAGGGTAAAATAACAAATTTTATTACCAAAAATTTAAGGGTATTGAAAAATATTTGTTGTTTTCATAAATGCCTAAACATAGATAATTTAGCAATGTTAAATTATTAAAACTGTAACTCAAGTAAGACGTTCTTTCCTCAGGGGACAGCCCACAAAACAGCCCAGCCTAACTGAAGTACAGTTAGACATCAGCCTTCCTCCCACAGAATTTAAGCTATTGCAACTTTTATGTGTTTATAGTATTTTGCTGTTCCTGGGTGAATTACAATCAAGAATTAGTTGCCCAGATTCATTCTGGGCTATCATTGTGTTGCACAAATGCTGTGTCATTAACTAGCCAGACAAAAAGAAAGTGATTCATCTCCCTAAAACCCATAGCACTAAAGCAGTGTGTTAAGAGCAAACTTTCTGAGAAGACTAAGTACCGTTTGCCTGAGCTCTCATAACAATATCTTATAAAGCACATTTGTCTCTGCACTTGCCTTTTACAAAACAGTTCTAAGTGGATTTTAGAGCCAGGTGAGAAGCCATTGGAGTAATATCAGACAATACTCTTAATGGCATACTTGAAATCCACTCACTGCCACAATATCTTACTCTGAACAACTGTGTTTTTGAGACAAGAAACAAGGAACATAATGATTTCATAATTACTATTACTCTTATTGAAACTATTATTAAGCAGTTGAATTCATGGGACTGTCATAGGTAAGTTCCCATAACATTTTGTACTGTTACAATCTACTCTGGGCAAAGAGACTCAATGACTAAGGAACAAGAGCATCTTTCTAGTCTTTCTTAGAGCCTGGACTAGTTGGGTTTGATTACAGAGACCAGCTACTTAACTTCTGCTAACATTCATACATTAGATTACAAAAATAAATCAAGGGTATATTTCAACTATTTAAAAAAATACTTCTGGAATGTGAGTTGTAGGATGTTAGAATTCCTGTCCTTTCCTTCCCTCCCTTCCCTCCCTCTTTCCTTCCTTCCTTCTTTCCTTCCCTTCCCTTCCCTTCCTTTCCTTTCCTTCCCTTCCCTTCCCTTCCCTTCCCTTCCATTTCCCTTTCCCTTCCCTTCCCTTCCTTTCCCTTCCTTTCCCTTCCCTTTCCTTTCCTTTCCCTTTCCTTCTAAATCTCCTGGGTTCCAGTTTGTACCAGCTCTTGAACAAACACTGATCTAAACAGGTAGATAATCCGAGATAGATCCTGCAGGTTAAGATTTAGGATTTCACCTGGAAATCAACCCTTCCCAGGTTCAGATATAATTAGAATGAACCAGATTCTTCCAGACCCAAAGTGTTCTTTTATTTCCAGTAATTTAAATGCTTAGCTATTGTTGCTATTCCTTTCATCTTTATTTATAGCACAAACAGAGGGTTTTGTATTACTATATTTAGAGATGCCATCTGGTAGGCAAACTATTGAAAAAAATGTTTTGTTCCTTTCATGTAACTGTAATACTTTGGAAATGTAATTAAATTTCAGGATAGCTGCTTGCCTCTTTTATGGCAGTTCTTTTGCCCTATTGAATAGGGAATGGGAGGAGAGGATAGAATTATCCATAAAAGGCATATTCATCTGTATATCTTCTAATTTTACTGTATACACATTTGCTCTCCACCAACCTATGTTGGCATCTGTTACTGATGCATTCTTCTCCTGGTAACCAATTCTAGACTTTAAAAAAAGCAAGTAAATAAAATAAAGTAAAAGCTATGAATGATCTCTCATTCTCATGGTTTCAGTGTTTATTGGGAGCTAAGTACACACATAGCAAAGTCAGAGTTTAGCCCTCTGTTCTAATGTGAGTTTAAAAGAGTCTTTAGGGCATACTTGGTGGCTTTTAAGAAGCCATTTAGAGTTGAACGTTTGTTATTGAGAATGATAAATGAAATTGCACTAGTCATGCAGACAGTACAGTTATGCTTTTTTCTTTTACCTTCTTAAGCCTCACACATATCTTCTCCATTGTTTAGAGTTTACTGCATTGTTCAGAGAGAGAGAGAAACAGACAATATACACACATGCCACACACAATATCTCAGTGTTATATAACTTAAAAATTAAGTGTACAAAGAAAATCCTGGTACATTCCCTTTATACACTGATGAAACATCCAGAAGACTTACAGGTCATGAATTTTTATAAATCAGTTAATTTACACATTTTAGATGTGGGTTTATGAAATTAAGTGTAATCATTACCTTAGTCCCAGAGTCCTTAATGTTTTGAAGTGCAGATACTTTAAAATCTAGAATTTTACCCTTCTAGATACAGAGGAGAGGGGTTCTTCTATTTCTTTCCATTACTCCTGCTAGCAACGTTTGGTCTCATTTCTTCTTTAGAGCAGATAAGTCAGCTAGGACCTATCTATGTTGGGGACAAGGAACAAATGAATGGCTCAAAGACAGCCTTGGAGCAGTATTAAATCTTACTTTGATGGATTGTTAACAGGCACAGTGGTTCATATTTATACCTAAGCAATGTCCAGGCTCAGGAGGAGGATGCTGAACGTTTCTGTCTCTAGTAGCAGACTAGATGGTATATACCAGAGCAACTAAACAATACTCTTCCTTTCTGTACAATAGATTTTGATGGTTCTTTTTTCCCCCCAAATCCAAGCATTTTTAGCCATTCCTAAATACATCTTTTCCCCTAAGGACAGGTTAAACTCAATTTTCAACTTTCCTGTGAGATGAGGTAAAGATAGTATATTCTATATGTTTAATAACAAGAAAAAGACTATCAATCCAGGCTAAACAATTCTTTTGTATTAACTTTAGAGAAAGATACGATTTATATAAGCATATATGAATATTGAAATATTACAATGGCAAGGAGGAATTTCTGTTGTGCTTCAGGAATGACAAGCTGTGTATTCTTAGACAGGCCAATTGTCCTTACCATTTCTCTCATTACAAGATAAGAGAGGAAGGTTTAATAACCTTCCAAAATTTATGATTCTAGGATCATAAAAATTTAAACATGCAATTCTCCTTACTCTTCCTATGATAACTTCTAAACATTAGAAAAATATGAGTTATAAAAGAGCCTTTAAAATAGGTGATATGAAATCAATTTTTGCAATTTAAAAGAAAACTACAATTTGTTTTAAAAGTGGGCTATTTTCAGGATGTCTATGTTTGCATATTTGTGTGTGAACAGATTTTGTGAGAAGTATAACAGCAGATTTCTTATTATCATAACCATGTATTAAGATAATAAAGAAGGTTTGTAAAGTACTCCTTAATTCATTTTCTGAAGTCATGCTTTCCTGAACATACTTTTAAACAATTTACTTGTGAAATGATGGCAAGCTGTCAATTTTCAAGAGCATAGTTTCTTTGTGTAGATTAAACATGGATGCAAATTTGAATATATTCAAAAAGAATTGAAAGAGTCACAAGGAGATGTATGAACATTCATACTTATAACAGCACTATCCTTAGTAACCAAGTGGTGCTATAATAAAATACCTATATAGAGGGGTATGGTGGTATATGCTTGTAATCTTAACTAGTCTTCTAGCTATTAACAATGCAGAGATTAGCATCGTGGTTCGAAGCCTTGCAAAAAGTAAACAAGGTATATGTTAATCAATAAGTCAAGTATGGTAATACACACCTATCATCCCTTCTACCCTGGATATAGAAGAATTATGAGACCAAAAAAGAAAAAAAACAGAAAAGAAAAGAAAGAAAGAGTGCACGAGATTCTGTCTGAAAAAATAACTTAAAAATAATATTCTGAAAAATAACTTAAAAATAATATTTTGGTTTGGAAGACAAGAAGATTAACTCTGCTAAAAACTACTGATTTATATCTTGCTTCGCAAAAATGCCACTTATGAAATATATTGGCACTTGCCCCTAATAATAAAAGTATTTCAAGAAAGCTAGGAAAGTACAGACTATTTTCTTATCAAAGGGTAAACTTTAGCTATATTGGGGTTGCAAACAATTTAATGGTATATTTCACCTAAATTATAAAAATATGGAAGAACTTGTCAGAAATTAATATAGATTCTGAAGATGCATCATCCTTCATGGGGAAGAATGATAGAAGGGTTGACATCGATCAAAATCAATTGTACTCAAAATCTGACTTGTTCAATTGAAATTCCTTTGGACAACTACTTAATATTTTTAAAATAAAAATCTAAAAATGAAAGCACAAAGAGGTAATTGTGATCAGTTTTTATCAAGTTAGTCTTTGAAAACATAAAAAATGCTAAAAAAAAAACCAACAACAACAAAAAAGAATGCTGCTGTACAGATTCAAAACTACTTTTCCTCATAGGAAATTATCCATGAAGATGTTTTTTATCATGCAGATGAATTGATGGTAAAAAAGAATTATTCATGGTTTTTAAAATATTAATTTGAATTAAGATTTTTTTGCTGCTCTTGTCAGGGTAATTCTGTTCATCACAAGGTTAATACCCGTAAGTGTATTGAGCTAATAATTATTAACAATTTGTTGCGCATCCAGAAGGCCCATAGTAGAATGGAAGAGAAGACAAATTCCACATCTCCTTCGACATACACAGACTAAAAATGCAATCATTGCCTTAATACCATTCATTAAACCTGTAGAGTGAATTATCAATAAATATGTTCTTTGTCTTAAAAACAAACTTCCTGAAAACATAAAAACGTATGGTAAATGAAATCTCTTGATTATTTCAGTTTGCACAGGACATGATTTTCATTTTGACCTATGGCCTTGGCTATAAACACAAGATGCATGAATTTTCTGCCCACAATTTGTGCTTTGTGTAAAGGACAATGTTTCTCTCATAACCCCATTAAGTAGACTTGCTCATTTCTGAATACAGAAAAAAGAAAAATATATAGAGCGTGAAATAAAAAATTGGCCATACACTTTCTACTCAACAGCAACCATTTCCTTGCTAGGTTCCATAGGTCTCCAAGGTATTCTGGTAGTACTTATCTAAGACATTTCACTAGGGATTTCTTTAGAGTTTAGCAATAATGATATGTTTTCATGTTTAGTTTATGATTTACATTAGTTCTATGGCATTGAAAATATTCATTTAAACAAGAATAAAAGGAGGAAGTGACACAAATTGTGGCCACTATGGAAATCTGTAAGGAAACAACAAAAACTACCATATGATCCAGTTATACCACTCTCTGCACATGTATCGGAAGGAGTTCAAGTGAGCTGATAGTAGAGATAGACACATCCTTGTTTGTAAGCAGGACTCTTCACAATAACGAAGTATTGCATCAGTCTAGGAAAGAAAATGTATTTATATACGATGGAGTTGTGTTTAACCATAAAGAAGAATGAAATCATGTCATATGCAGTAAAATGGATGGAATTGCAGATCATTTTGACAAGTAAAATAAGCAAGATTCAGAATGATGAATATTATGTGCTTTCTCTCATATGCAGAATCTGAAAAAAAAAAAAACCATGAAAGTAGAATGAGGACTGTTATGGAACAGGAACAATGGGGTAGGGCAGAAGGCACAGGAGAGAAGACGGAAATATGATCTGTTTTAGAGACATATATGAAAAACACAATGCAAGCTCCTTCTCCTGATTATTATTATCATTATTTTATTTCATTATGTATTTTGTTCTGGTTCTGAGGCTTTGAATTCTGGGTCTGGCATTGTCCGTAAGCTTTTTCGCTCAAGGTCAGCACCCTATCACTTGAGCCAAACTCTACTTCTGGCTTTGTGGTGGTAAATTGATGGTGAGTCTCCCTGAATTTTTTCTGCAAGCTCGCTTGGAACTGCAATTCTCAGATCCTCAGTTGTCTGAGTAGCTAGGTTTATAGAGATGAGCTACCAGCGCCTATCCAAAAGCTATTAGTTTATAAAGTTCATATACACTAATAAAAAAGCTGAGACTGTATCATTTTTTCTTTTATCTATCTCAATTAGAAAAGAAGTCCTTTGCACTCAAAGATTATGCCAATCATAGCAATTATTTGTAACAACATGAAGCCCTTTGAACAAAGATCTTTAATCTGTGCCTCTGACTGTCATTGGTTTTAATTATTGTCTGATTTTTACCTCCGTTGACTGAAGCCTGTCCTCAAAAGATGTGGGTACATTCCACATTACACTATTGCTATTCTGCTAATCTTTCTTGTCTCCCACATTGTTTGACAAAGTGCTTAGAGTAGTCCGGAGATTATTCTTGTCAGTTCTTGCTCTTTGAAGTTGACCTGCTTACACTTACTGAACTTATGTGGGAGTTTTGTGCCTATCTCTGTGAAGTGAAAATTGTGATGAACTTTAATTTCAAGCAGATGAAAATCTCAATTTAAGAGCTGCAAAATCCGAGATTACTCACATACCTAGATATCGCAGATTCATGCAACGTTGTCTAGTATTTACCCTTTGCCAATGTGAATAGCCCAACACTTCAAAATATTAGTTAATCCTCCTTTTCAGAGTGAAATCAGGTTTCAGTGTTACCTTTATAGACATGGTGTCAAAATGAGGTAAAGTGACTTTCTCATTCTTAGTCATCTTCAGTGTTCAACTGGATACCAAAAATAGTGATTATTCCCTAAGGACTGATAAATATTTTGGGATCAATAGTTCATTAAATTGCATCAAATGAGTAACATGTCAATAGAACTGGTAGGTCTTCAGTTATGTCCTGAGCAATACAACAAAAGATAATTTTTAAAAGTCTGCACTCTCACAATACTTGTATACATTTTTCTTTTTTTAAAGAGTAAACCAAAAGACATATTTGAAATTATCTGTTTAATACTGGAACAAGCTAAAGCTATCAACATTCTTCTTTTGTCCCACTTCCATGATATTTAACATTAGTGACCTTAAAAAGTCATCAGAGTAACAGGCAAATGGATTTATTCTTGGAAATAATCTGATATTTGTATAATGTACGTTTATTTGTGAGGGAGATAGCATAATGACACATTTTATTAAGGCATTTAAAAGTGATAATATTACTTAGCTCGTGTAATTGTTGTCTTGGGCCCTATAAAATACACTCAGATACTTTTGTGAACTGGTGAAAGGTTACCCTTTAGAATGTCCTTTAAATTTTTCTTATCTTTAGCTAGTTGTACAAAGGAGGTGCCATTTAAGAAAACAGTTTAAGCATGCAGTGCATCTTGATCACTGTCACCCCTTCAAGTCTCACCCTACTTTGAGTTACCCTTTCCCTTTCTTAATTTTATGTTATATACAAAGCTGTAACCCAAATCCCTATTTCATGGTATGTACTTCCCAAATGGTACGTCTTTCAAATGTTTGTTAGGCTTTTAGTTTCCTCAATTAGTATTTATACTTTTGCTATTATTTTCTACTTTATGAGTGCTTGCTTATGTCTTGATTGAACGGGTCAAAAGCTTTATTCAGATAAATAAATGGTTTCCATTATTATAGTGCAGTATGTATTATAATATGCATTGTGCATTAAGGCACGTATTGTTGGTGAACAAAAGATGGATCATACTCTGGTCCTACCTTTAAGAAGTTCACATTTAGCAGGGTGACAAGTAGTATTCATATGAATATAAGCATATTGATGTATTTTATTATTTTATTTATTATATATTATTTATAACATTGTGTGTTGTATAAATATAAATATGACAATAACTTTAGAAAGGTAATAGATAAAACTTTTCCAGATTCAGAGGGGTAAGAATATATATTGGCAGCTATTGGAAATCCAGAAAAGGCATATGTAGAACAATGGCAACTATCTAAAAAACTCCTTTTTTCAGACTCTGGGATCTAACATCACTGGAAAGCTGTAGAGTAGAGTCCTGAGCTATCTCCTCTCTTTGCACTGAAGTTCAGTATTTCTTTATGGAGAAATAACGTATCCTGATAATGCAGTTTTTTGCTTTATTTTTTTGCTTGTGTTGTTCTGGCTTCATCTCATTTGTTGTTAAGTCCTTAAATAAAGCAATCTGTTCCCTACTGTATTTGATATTTCTTTCTATAATTGTACAGTTTTCTGGGATTTATTAGTTACAGTAAACTTTCAATTGATTTTTCTTGGTGGTTGAACATTGACTGATTGACTGGTGATTGGTCATCAGGAAAGAAGCCAACCCAAGAAAAACAGCTTGGGCTTGATTGTATTATTTCTTGTATTTTTAAATGTTATTTTTTATTTTTGGTTTATGTGGTACCGAAGAATCGAATTCAAGGCGAGCATTCTACCACTAAGCCACATTCCTTTCCCCTATTTCTTGTATTTTATACAAGAGCTCCTAAGTATGTCCTTTGAACCCTGTCACGGTTATTCAATAAATTTTTGTTGAATGTGATGTTCCTCAAAAGCCTCAAGTTGCATAATTGTGCTACACTAGCTACACTATTTATATTGTTAGGGAAAGCTCAGCTGCCTGGTAAAAGGGATAATTCTGTTCACCCCTGGATAAATAGATCATTATGCAGTGTTTCCAACAGCTTTTCTAGAAATGACCCCTTTGAGGTTCAAAAGGGAACCCAAAGTGATTAGATTTTACAAATGGTATGCCACTTCTTATTACATAGAGTATTCAATAAAAAAAGGAAATCCCTTAAGACAATTGTGTTTGTCCCATGGGTCTCATGCCATACAGTCTCATTCTGACAGCATCACCATTTGGCATTTGTTTGTCAGAAATGGGGTGGAGTTTAAAAGTATTCTTTCTGCCAGTTTATGTGATGCCATAAAGCAGCATTTTTTCATTTTTCAACACTTATTAGCTCAGCTCCCCAGCTGTGCAGCACCACACCCTGGTGTGAAATTGAGAAGGGGAACTCTGACAAGTTTATATTGGCTGAAATTTATAGCTCTTCTTTTGGGTGAGGGGAGGGTTTTGATTTTTTTTAATGGACATCGTGATTTCTTTATGTTTGAAAAATCCTTTACAACATGGAGGAATGGGTTATGGGAATGATTATTACTGGTAAATTGTGTTTGACTCTTCTGAATAAAGGTAAACAGCTATGCAGATAGAGGTCGAAGGAAGCAGGGAGTTCATTAAGTCAATAATTGATTGGCTAATTATTCACCGAAATACTTTTATATCCTGCATATGTGTAGCTGAGGACTTGGCATGAAAAATATGTGTAACACGGTGGGCCAAAAGAGAAAATGACAAGGGCAGACTCCACTTTGATTATTACATAATTATTCATTCAGTGGCTTCAAAACCTTATTTCCCCTGTTTTATGAAGAGTAATTTTAAAAACACAAAATTAGATGATTTCATTCAAAGCTTCAGGTGTTCAGAGAGAAATGGAGTGACTATGGTAGCATGATGTAGGATATTCAAGTGCAATGATTGACAGTAAGATAAACATTTTAAGATAAACAAATGTCATTCTTGGCTTCTTTTCCACTCTCCCACACACCCTACCATGTGACAAAGGGAAGATTATTAAAACATTTTTCAGATCTATTTTGGATGAGGTAGTACAAGTGAACTCAGATAAAGATTGTTGTATTTATGTTGTATGAAAGGTTTATAGATCAACATAAAATTGGGATTTTAGTCTCCTAATAAGGAATGCTTTCCATTGGAAGGTTGAATCATTGAGGCCTTATAAATCCTAAACAAGAGTTGAAAATATGGCTGCAAAATGCTCTCAGCCACAGTATGTATATGAGTGAATGAGTGTGTGTGTATGTGAGAGAGAGGGGGGGGGGGGAGAGAGAGAGAGAGGGAGAGAGACAGAGAGAGGGAGAGGGAGAGAGGAGAGAGAGACAGAGAGACAGAGAGGATTCATGTGTGCTAAAACTTGCATAAGTCCAGGCTGGCCTCAACAATGAGTGGTAAGTACCTCTTGGAAGAATAAACTTAAATATTCTTAAAATATAACTTGAAAATCAAAGGTCATCCTCAATAAAATGACATTTGGTGTAGGGTGTGGGGAGTTACTGAGGTTTGAACTCAGAGCCTTAAACTTGCCAGACAGGAACTCCAACACTTGATTCTCACCTCTAGCCCTGTATTTGTGGTGGCTATTTTCAAAATAGGGTCATGCTTCTTGCCTGCCTAGTAGCTCACCTGGACTATGGGATCTGCCTATTTGAGGCTTCCTATGGTGACTAGGGAAACAGGTGGACAGTTTGTCCATCTCTACATTGAGAAAGGACCTTGGGAAGTTTTCTGTCCAGGCTGGTCTCAAACCAAGATCCTCTAAATCTCAGGATTAAATTACAAGCCTCAGTCACCCAGGTAAATTTCTTAATAGTCTCTTGGTTCAGACAAACAAGACTCTAGGCATTTTAGGATACATGTTTTCCTTAAAGCAAACAATGTTGAGTTTAATGACAAAAGGAAAATATTACTCTCTAAGGGGAAAAAGTGACATCTTTATAGCAGTATGGAAATTTAAATTCTATCTTTTAGCTGTGGCTATGAGATAGATATTCAGAAGAGATAGATATTTTTGAGCAGAAATATTCAAACATGGAGACACACATAAAAGGTTTTATAAACAATTGGTGCTTGGTACAACTGAAGAAAATAGGAACTATCTCTTCAATGAAAAGCATGGAGTCCAAAATTATAAGATGGTCATCTTAATCAGCCCTTAAATCTTGAACATATTTAAGCTTGGGAGGACACAAAAGATAATTAGCCATTAGAAATAGGAGTGATATATTCATGTACATACATGTTAGTTCTGGCAACATGGAAATAAAGTAGAATGTAGGGGTGGATTGAAAGACGCTTTATGGAAAAATTCATGAGAAATCTTCAGCAGACCAGAGAAGAGGAGACAAAGCAGATTGGAACGGTCAAATTGGGTTAGGATTTTGTTAGCCATTGCACTTTGAGGCAAGGTTTAGGTAATAGCTTTTTTTTTGTTATGCAATCTTTTCATCATGAACCATGGAAATCACACATTCAATCGTGACTTCATACTTGTGGGACTTTTCTCTTCTTCTCAAGCAAGTCTAGGCTTCTTCTCCTGTCTATTTATGTTATGACCTTAACAGAAAATGCACTCATCATGATCCTCCTTTTCAGAGGAGACTCATGACTCTGTACACCAATGTGTATGCCCTTTCTCTCCTTCATGGATATCTTGCACATTTCCAACATTGCAGGATGATCACTGACTTTCTGTCTGGCAGCGGAACTGTTTCCTTTGTGGGGTATGGCTTCCAGCTGTTTTTGTCCCTTGGTCTGCTGAGTAGTGAGTGCCTCCTCCTGGCTGCCCTGTCCCATGATCACTATGCAGCCACCTGCCACCCACTGCAGTACCCCGTGCTCATGAAGGATGCCATCAGCAGGCTCATGGCTGCAGGGTCCTGGCTGGTTGGGACCCTCAACTCCATAGTTCACATAGTAAATATCATATATTTATCCTTCTGTCATTCTAGGACCCTTAATTACTCTTTTGTGTGTCCCTGCTTTGCTAACACCGTCCTGTGTAGATACATCACACTATGAAAGAATAATATAAGTGGAATTATTTTTCTATTGACCCCTTTCTCCATCATCTCCCTATCTTACATAAAAATTTTGCACACTGTGTTCCAAATGAAATCTTCATAGGCACACACACACACAAATCCTTTCCACCTGTTCTTTCCACATGGTTGTGTTCACAATGTACCACAGACCATCTATCTTCACCTATATGAAGCCGAGATCATACCACACTGCAGGCCAGGATAAGTTCCTGGCCATATTCTACCCTATTGTCACACCTATGCTTAACCCCATCATCTACAGCTTCAGGAATAAAGATGTTCTGGCATCTGTTAAAAATATACTCCAAAATAACCTTCTAAACAAAAAAATGAGTAGAAAATGAATATATTTTGTACTTTCTTTTTCATATGCAATAAATTAAGGCTGATTATTGTGTTTGGATTATTTTGCATGTTTTGTGTCAGTACGGTGGCTTGAACTAAAGCCCTCAAGCTGTCATTAGGCCCAAGGTTGGCTCTCTGACATAAACCGCACCACCACTGCTAGGTTTTGGATGATAGGAAAGAGTTAAAAAATATTGTTTCAGAGTATTCAGGTGAAGATATTTGCACAGATAAGCTTAAAGATGGAGCAACGACACAGATAATGAATATTGACTTGGTGGGTTTCTTGAGATATCAGAGAAAATGAGTGAAAACTGGAAATTTTAGATTGGAGATGACAGTAATTTGGGGAGTTATTAACATACATGAATTAGATTATAAAATATAAGAGTTGATTAAATCAATTTAGGGGAGAACTAATGAGAGTAAAGAATAAAAGACCTAGGAATGATTCTTTTCTTCTTTCCTTTCTTCCCTCCCTTCCTCCCTCTTTCTCTCTCTGTTTTCCTTCCTTCCTTCTTTCCTTCCCTCCCTCCTTCCTTCCCTCCCTCCTTCCCTCCCTCCCTCCTTCTCCTCCCCTCCTCTTCCTCCTCCCTGCCTCCTCTTCTTCCTCCCCCGAAAACAGAAGCAGCAATTATTTTAGCTGTGGGTGAACAACTGGAAGTAAGAGGATGAGATGGGACCATTGCTTTGGCAAGTAGAAGGGAGGCGATTAGGAAAGCTTGTGAGGTTTGCCTGAATAGTCAGATTTCACTGCATTGGGAACTTAGAGTGAGCAAGTATATACAGCAAGTGTGACTTACTCCTGTAGAAAGCTTACTTGGAATGTCAAGAAAGGGGTAGGTATGGAAGTAAAAGTTATTTTAAAATAGGATTTGAATGTATAATTGACAAAAAAAAATCCAAGGAGTAGGGAGAAAGAGAACAATGACAAGTAAGAACTTAAAGAAAATACATAAAATGTAATGGAAAAGCTTGGAGAACATGTTCTTCTAAAGGAAGGAAGGAAGAGCTGGGAGCCCCATTATGGCATCCATATATAATCCAAGCAAGCCGCATAGCAGCCTGGGCCATATGTTTTCAGTCAAATTCTGCCCCCAAAGAAGATAAGAGTAGATAAATTAATAAGAGGACAATCTGAATGTAAAGCTACTCCACAATGGCCATTTACTAGGAATTAAACAATTGGGAAAAGCACCAGGACATGTAGAAAACATCAGACGTCAAGGAAAAGGAAGCTGAGGGGAAAAAATGAGCAAGGACTGCTAATTAACCACAAACGCAAGACAAATACAGGAGATCATCTTCACTGTCATTGACTTCAGACTAAAAGAAGAAGAACTAATTTAACAGCATCACGGTGGTGACAGGAAGGCTGCAAAGTCTAGATGGGTTGATGTTGTTGATCAAATTGATGAGATTATAATATTGTGTCAACTACGTACGTATGGAAAGATTTAAGTCACAAGGCAAATTATACTAGAAAACCAGTGAGGAGATAAAGCCTGTATGTTTCCAGTGGGATCTCTGAGCCAGTGGAATGGGATTGAGAGAATGAGAGAGATTGGGCACAAGAAGGACACTGGAATCGAGGCCAATGTTGCTATTATCGTCTGGAGGATGACAATGGAAGAGTGTGGAACTGGCTGGATCTTTTAGCATTGGTAGGATTTTAACGGTAGGAAAGAAGGAGGATATTCTGTGGCCAAAGTCAAAGAATTGGAGACAGACTGAAAATATTCATGAAACCCCACAGGAGGGGAAATCCTTCCAGGAAGGAAATAGTCTGAACACCTCTAGCTGTGTGGCTGCCGTTCGAAAGACATAGGTAGGTAGCTGTTGCTGATTACAGGACTATAGGAAATCCCAGTGTGGGACGAGAGCTATGAGTAGACTATGAGGAGCGATAACAAATAGGACGTGGGGGAAATAAGCAGTAATTTTGACTTAAAAACCTAGACACAGAACCCCAGAAGGGGTGGCTGAGAACATGACTAAAGAAATTCAGCAGGCAAGAGATGGAAATCTGATCTTTGGAACAGGGACACAAATAGAGATAGCTTTAGTTGTGAGATGATAGGATTTAATGACAAATTAGAAATGAGTTGAAGTGGTTCTAATGAGACAACAGGAAACAATACTTCTACTGAACATCATGAGGAACTTAGAAAGCAGGCAGAGGGCAAGAAGAGGAAGCCAAGGATGGAGGGGAGACCTCAGGGCTTCTAATGTGTATGGTGCAAAAAAATGTAAACTTCTTAGGAAACCATGGCACATAAAAATACACTAATCACGTTATTTCCATGGTTTCTCTCATTTAACCGAACCAACAGAGCTGTTACTCAGAAGAGCTTGTCAGAAGCAGACATCAACCTGGCATGCACAAGTCCAGAATTTGAATGATTCATTTGGTCATTGGGAGCAAGGACTTCTGGTGAACAGGCACTCTTAATGATGGCTGTATTCCAATTAAAAAACCTTTAAGAGAGGATCATATGAAAAAGACCATTTAATCACACCTTGATTTTTTTTTTCAGTCACAGCTGCACATGAGTAGCAGGCACCATACCGGGAACACTACCTTTGATTGCAAAGCATAAAATTTTTACAGGCTCTCTTTTTTTCTCCCTAATAAGTTAAAATTTAGAGTCTTTTCTATGTTGTATTTGGGTAATAATCTTAGGAGAAAATATTCAACTGTGTATAAATGGACCCAGTTAAAATATTTTTTTTAAATCCTTTTTTGATGGTTTCTAGTGAGGATGTGGAAAAAATGTAGATTAATGAATAGTTTAAATAAAGTTTGCTGTGTAATAGATTTAAAACTTGACCAGATAGAACCGTTTTAACTAAGAGTAATGAAAATAATTCTTGAAATAGTTGCTTTCATGGAAGAAATATGACAGACTTTTATTATATTTTTTGGAATTAATCTTTTTTTCTAAAATATTTCCTTTAACTTTGTTTTTATAGAAATAGAATGTGTCTTTTAAGAACATGCCACTTTATAATTATATGGAAGTATTCGACACAGGGAGAGAAAATCTCTTGCTATAAGCAGATTTTGCTCTAATTATTGGGCCATCAAAAGTGAGAATAAATATTGCTAATCATGGCTTTTTTTCACCTGCAGAATATGATTAATAGACTTTTTTCTGCTTTTTTTGTACTGTATGATTTACCAAATTGTTATTTTAGTTCCATCTTTAGAAACTTTCTTCTTTTTTCTCCAAGTACTGGGATTTGAACTCAGGGTCTTGAGCTTTCCATTCAGACACTCCATCACTTACTTGAATTACAAACAGCCCAAGAATCTGATTTTTCACTGGATTCTAAACATACTGTGATACCCTTTCTCATGATTCGTGAAATAAGCAATAGAAGTACTATTTTACTTTCTTTGGTCAGCCTTTAAAAAAATGACCAAAACCAGAAGGGCTTAAAAAGAAAAAAAATGTACTCTTTTATGCTTTTGAGACCCAAAGTTGGAGAGGGAAGTGTTGGCAAGGAGAGCACTTCCAAATTCCTAGGTTTCTCCAGAAGAATTCATGCTTCCTTCCTCCAACTTCTGGTTTGGGTGGTTGATTTCAATACATGGTGACTTTGGGTGTGCAATTATATCAGCCCAGTCCCTAACTCTGTGTCTTTAGTTCCCCAGCTCCTTTTTTATTTTTATTTTTTAAATAAAGACATCAGTCATTGGATTTACTACCAAACCAAAATTCAGGATAATTTTAATGTGAAATTGCAACTAGTTGCACTTGCAATGATACCATTTCTGAATAAAGTGACATTCTGAAGTTCTGGGTAGGCATAAATGTAAGAGGAGAAAATATTCAGACCAACACAAGTAATAATAATAATAATAATAATCATCATCATCATCATCATAATAACAATGATGATGATGATGATGTTGCTGGCCTGTAACAGATTTCATTTTGAAAACTGCCATATTGAGGTCTTACTTCAGGAGTGAACAAAGAAGTGGAGACTTCAGGATATAACACAGGAAAAGGTGTGGCCCCTAGGGGAACTGTCCCTCAGGCTGTGAGTACAAGTTCCACAGAGTATTTACTGGATAGACTCACAGCATGATCTTTGGTTTGAGTATGTCTCCAAGACCCTCTATAAATTATTATGCTCTATAACTGAGAACATGCAAGAAAGTTCTACTTGATGGCTAAATAATCTACCACATACTAAATTGGACCAAAGATACTTCTTTTGGTCCAGTAAAAATAAGGATGGAGCTCTGGAGAAAACAACCTTTTCATTCAAATGCTGTCATTCATTCACTAACAAACATTATAGATAACATCTTACCCTGGTGTATGATGTGTTTTTTTAAATTGATTTGTACACATTCCAGTGGAATAGGTAGGTGAACTGAAATGCAGAGACCTTGTTAGGAAGTGTATGGCTCATCAGTGAGTTCAGAAAGTATTTTCTAAACATTTGTTTGGTACCCAGCTCTGGCTAGGAGACTCCTAAACTAGGAGCAGAATGGAGATTTTGTTAACACTGGTCCTGTGGCCAATGAATAAATCACACACCTTATGTGACAGTGGCCATCAGGTGAGGCTCCAGAATTAGATTCCCAATTTTTCTATTTCTCTCTATATACCTCGTGGTCAAGGATAAGAGTAGGCTTATAAAAAGGAATAAATCAGTTTGGATATATAAGCCATTTAGACAAATACTTGGAACATAACAAGTGTTCAAAAAGCTTCAATTATAATTATTATTATTACTGTTGTAAACAAGGTACTTCAACTCAATGAGTACATATGATTCTTAATATCACTTACAGAGGAGATATTTTTGACTAATACTAGCATATTTAGTATCAATATCTATATAGTGTTTATAATTTGCAGACATCTTCTTACAATTCTTTCAGCATTTCTTCTGCTTAGTCAATATGGTAATTACAACCAAAAATACTATAAACCAACTAAAGTTTAGAGTATTTAAGTGACTCATTTAGGTGACTCATTTGTGGACTCAAATCCAAGTTTTCTGTCATAGGCCAGGTCTTACAAATTAAGGGAGAGAAGAAAACACTGTTGGATATAGAGAAACTACATCTAAGGCTTCAGTGATGTGAAAAATGGAGAAGCATTCTATACCATGCAAGACATACTGATTTTGAAGCCAGAAAGCTTACATTTTAGTCTCTTCCATGGGAGCTGGAAAATAATGTTCGTGCTTTTGCAAAGTCAATTGACTATTAATGAGATGGATCCTCATTCCTCATGTCCACATGCCTCTGTTTCAAGTGGTAGAGCTCTGAGTTGTAGTATGCAAATGTTCCCTTTACTTGCTGAGTTTGTACCTTCTGGAAGTTTGCAGAGTCTGACTTTAGGAGGACATGTGTTTGTATAATGTGCCAGTGGCCATGTGTTTGTGAGAGGTTCCCATATGCTGTTGTGGATACAACAGGATGGGATTCTTAAATGTTGATATTAGGGAAATGTCATGTGATTAGACTTGGACAGGTGCCTGAAACAGACCACCTATTGTATTTATTTTGCTGCCAAACAGGTCAAACAATTTCACTTGAAGGGCTTTCAACTTTCTTGGTAGTGAATAATTCAGTTCATTTTAAATGCATGCTGATTTGCACTGAATGATTCATTTTGAAGACTTACTTTGGGTACATATTTTTTCAAAGGTTTTTTTCCTTTGTCAACTCTATTTTGAAAATTTCAGGAAAAAAAAGAAGAAAACATCATTCTACCTTGTTGAGGGAAAGAGGATTTCTTAAGTTAACTCTGAAAATTTAATTAATGTTCAATAATGGCCCCATGAAGAATGATCTACTTGATTTCTTTCCTTGAGTTTCACCAGGTCATCTAATTGCAATCTGCTTTATTCTCTTGCTTTTTGCCCAACTAGGTCCTATTCTATTTGCCTGCAGAAAATCCCTCCACACCACCACCTGGGGACTGGCAGACTGGCACAGAGTAAGTGTTTAATGACTTCAATTGTGTATCCCACCTCAGAGCAGGTAAGGGTAAGACTTAGTTCCTTTCTTTCCCTCCCTCCCTCCCTCCCTCCCTCCCTCTCTCCCTCTCTCCCTCCCTCCCTCCCTCCCTCTCTTCTTTCCTTCCTTCCTTCCTTCCTTCCTTTCTTTTCCTTCCTTTCTTTTTTTTTTCTTTTTCTTTCTCTTCTTTTTCTTCCCAGTTTGGGGGCTTGAATTCAGGGCATGGGCGCTGCCCCTAAGCCTTTTTGCACTCTACCACTTGAGCTACAGCTCCACTCCTGGCTTCTTAAAAAAATAGCTAATTTGAGATAAGAATCTCACGGGCTTCTCTGCCCCATCTGGCTTCAAACGTCAATCCTTAGACCTCAACCTCTTGAGTAGCTAGGATTTTTGTAGTGAGCTGGTGATACTGGGCTTAGTTCTCCTGACTACTGAAATCAGAGTTCTTCTTCTGAGAGTTTTATGAGATCAAGAAAAGCAATGGGAATCCTCTACAGAATTATGTTTGCTGTTATTTCCTTCCTGATGATAAATAGATACTACTACTAGAACAATTGTGTTAATTTTCTTTGAATCAGCATAAGGAATACTCAAGAAAATTTCCTTAAAAAGGGGGGTGGTACTCTGGAAAGCAGTGCAGATGTTCCTCAAAAGATTACACAAAGAGCTCTCCTACAACCCAGCAATTACACTTCTGGGCATTTACCCAAATGATCACAAACAAGGCCATACTAATGCTACCAGCACAGCTATGTTTATTGCAGCATTATTCACCATAGCTAAGATATGGAACCAACCCAGATGCCCCTCAGTAAATGAATGGATCAAGAAAATGTGTTATATATACACATATAATAGAAATGTATGCTTCCATCAGAAAGAATGACACCACCCTATTGGTTAGGAAATGGAAAGACTTGGAAAAAATCATAAGTGAAGTAAGCCAGACCCAAAGAAATATAGGTCCCATGGTTTCCCTATAATGTAATAATTAGTATACATCTAGTATAATCTTATCAGATGAGCAGAAAAGCTTAAAAGCTATGTACATATGACCATATAAGATAATGCCAAGCAAAATGAACCCCAAGATATGGACACAAGAGGGTTTTCTTTCTTATTGTTGTTTTTGATATACTATGTGATTTTCTTCTGTTTCTTTTGTATGTTCTTCCCCTGTTGTCACTGTATTTGATTTTGGTACCTTGCATCTTGTAGACATATTTATCTAATTATCTAATAACAAAATGCTGAAACAAGGACACAGGATGACCCATGGCAACAATGAGACTCATAAGACACAATGTTGGAAATGAAACTTTGCAGTAGTGGGGACAGTGGGAGAGGGAAGGGATAGTAGGAGAAAAACAAAGGAGAGGGTAACAATGCTCGATAGGAAATGTACTCATTACCTTACTCATGTAACTGTAACCCTCTGTACAGCATCTTTACAATAAAATAAAAAAGAGAAAACAAAGGAAAAATAATCACCATTTCACAAGGTTCAGTTTGTGACTGATTGCTTGGTTCCATAGCTCTGAGCCAGTGATGAGGTAGCACATCATGGTAAAAGTAGAACTCAGTGGGGAGAGATGGAGAAGAGAAAGATGAGAAGAGAGGGAAAATGTGGGGTGGGGAAGACACACACACACACACACACACACACACACACATACACACACAGAGGAACTAGAGTTCCCGTACTCCACTATTTGCTTCAAGGGTGTATACCCACCATCTCTTTAGATAGCTTCTAAAGGTTTCATCCCTCCCAACCATATCCTCCTGAGGATTAAATCTGCAATGCCTCACATCAGCTGTCCTGATCTAAGCAAAAATTGAATGGCTCTCAATCCCTTTTACTCAGAGAAGACTAATATATAAACTGTTTATCATCTCCTACTCCAGTTGTACTATTATCCTTAGGCTGTACTATAGTTGATCTTTACTGTTAAATTCCCACAAATATTCAGACTTTTGTAGCATTCCAACTAGTATTCAGAAACAAAGAGAAAGTTTAGCCTAAGAATCTCCTGTTAAGTTTGTTAATAACGTATGAAATATCTGGTAGGTTTGAAATGGGGTTCAATACAGAGTGAGATCTAAAATGAATGAATGAATGAATGAATGAATGATGCAAACGGCCTGAATACTACACTGTAAGAAGGCCTTCTAGATTTCGCTAAGGTACTGTTTCTTCCAACGCATTCATTTATTCACTCAGTATGTGTTTTGAACAATTGTTACATGCAAGAAATAATACTAGAAACTTTGTAGGATCTAAAATGAGCCAAATACTGTCTGTTATTTACCAAGAAACCAAAACTATAGCAATCAAAATGTTACATATATCTTTTAATCATTTACAGAGCTAGGAAAAGGCAAGTGAAAGAGCATCCCTCTTTTCCTCCTTAATGTACATAAACTCTTATGTCTCTACATAGGCACCAGAAAAGTACTGAGGATAGAGGTTTGCAGCTTCATGCACAATAGAATACTACTGTTGGGTGTGTGGAGGGTTATCATCATAAAATTTAAAGTAGAATATGCTTTTCAATTTCCTCTTCTACTATTAGATTCTCAGTTCTTTAGTAAAAGTCTTATTCAACCTTACAACCCAGTCTGTGAAAGTAAAGCTACTGTCTTTAACAAGTATGTGTCAAAAGTATGACTGGCATTTTTCTGACAGAGACCTCAGGCAGGATCTAATTTAAACCTGAAACTTGAAATGGAAATTTAGAAACTGAAGTGATTTTTTTTTTGGTCGGTCATGGGGCTTGAACTCTATCTAGGCTTGGGTGCTGTCCCTGAGCTCTTCAGCTCAAGGATAGAACTCTACCACTTGAGCCACAGTGCCACTTCCAGATTTTGCTGTGTATGTGGTGCTGAGGAATTGAACCCAGGGCCTCATGCATGCAAGGCAACACTCTACTGCTGAGCCACTTTCCCAGTCCCTGAAGTAATTTATGCAAGGACAAGCAACTGTGTAGTAAAAGGTCTCAGTATCTCAGATGTAGGCTTCTCAGTCCAGAATTCTTTATGACAGATTAGATAGCTCTACACATAGGTTAGATTGTGCATCTTTATCAGTAAAACAACACAAATGCAGTTTTTGATATTGTCCTTCCACATATCTACATATTTATATGGCTAGATTAATGTTTTAATCATATTGGGCAAGATATTTAAAAATAACTTTATAGGATGAGGTTAAATATAAGTGGCATATAGAAGTTTTCTACTTTGTAATGAGATCACTCAAAATTTTATTTTAATATGCAAGAATTATTTATGCAAATGGGAAATAAAATAATAAGCATAAATAAGAAGGCAACAAACTTCTTTCCCCAGAGCCTTGTTTTTTCCAACTATTTGATGTAGGAATTGTTTATTAAATAAGGGTCCCAGGACCCATTCACGTATTTCATTGTAGGTTTTTTCCCTCCAAGTTATACTACCCTCGTTCTAGTTTGATAAAAGGAAAGATCAAGATCTTCACTTATGAAACTCAGGAGGTAGATTTTTATGCTCTGGATGGAAAAGTACATTTTTTCACCCTCTAAATACCACACATATCTGTTTCATCTCTCTTTAATTCCTGGGAGAGTTGATGAAAGAGAGCTGTTTTTCTCCTTAGGAATTTCCTTTGGATTATTCTTATTTCACTATGTTAATCCTCTGTTTTTAAGTTTCTTCTACAGAAATTACATATATTTCAAAGCCAGAGGATTTTTATTTCTAATTTGCAATGGATAGCAGAAGGAAAGGAATGCTTTTAGACCTAAGATCTTGTTTCCAAAGAGTCCTTAGATGTAACCGTGAAGGCTTAGAGTTTGGTAATGAAGGAGGTAGTGGGGATGGACAAAGGCAAAAGTAGACATCAGGATAAGCAGATTATCTCTAATGTTTTACAGAGTGTTAAGAGCCTTTATAAAATACAAGCCACAGGGAAGCTGGGATCTGACAGCTGTTGGACAAATGCCAGCTGGGGAAGAAGCAGGGACACAAAAGGTGGCCACTAATTTCCCAAACAAACCCCAAGATGTCAGCTATCTTAATGAGGAAAATAAAGCTCTTTGTGTGATAATAGGTACTCCTAATGTTGGAATCAACATCTTGTATTAAGTACTCAGACAGAGGTCCTGAGTATATGTTTTCTTAAGACGGTATAGAAAGAAAATGGATGACTCCTTTGCTATAAATAAGATACTGGGATTACAGTAGAAAATTAAGGAACAATTAGTTTGTGGATGTAGTCTATAAATAATTAAGCTGTGTATTCACTCACTCAGACCTCAGGTAGATCCAGGTGATAATTTTAGTCTCTTTTTATTTTCTTTCTACACGGCAAGCAAATTATGAGAGGAGAATACCAAATTACGTTGCTTAATTCTGTTAGTTTAGGACAGCGAAAGACAAGTCTCTCTTTGAGAATCTCTTTATGAATAGGATTATGGCAGGTGCAGAGTTTACCTCAACTCTCCAAAAACAAACAGGGCTGATGGAATGTCATTCAGCCCCGACTCCTACAAGTTTTTCACCATCAAAGGCTTCTAGCCCCTAAAATAAAAGTGACAAGAAATAGAGTGAACTATCAAAATAATTCCTCCCAGCTGCAAGATTTGGAGTGAGGCGCCATCAAAGGCAAAGTGTGCCTGACCCACTTAAGAACTCTCTCATGCTTTATGGAATTTGAGGATTAAATGAAGCCCCAAGATTTCTGGGTTCGGGTTCCTGTTGTTTACCCTTGAAAATAAAAGAGCCCACAAAAAACCAGTCATGAGGCTTTGTGCTTCAAATCATTCTTACCCAACATGTTGATGAGTTAAGTATAAATGAATCAGAAACATACGGTTCAAATTTCTGTGGAAATCCACACGGGTATATTAAGGGAATTAAAGGGAAATGTGTTAGGCCAAACATATTTAAGAATTTTACAAAGCCCAAATCCACCAAAATATTTTAACATTTTCTGGTGAGTCTGTTTCAATTTTTTCTTCCTTCATAGTGTGTTTTCTCAATTGCCTTGAGCTTATATTTTTATATTCTGTGATAGATCCATAAATAATTGTAATATGTGACTAATGAAATTACCCATTTACTTCTTTAATTCCCAGCAATCAAATTTGTCATAAGTAATGATGCTATAGTTAGACATAAATCAAATATGTTAAAAAAAACCCTAGGGAATTTGGATCAATTACGAAGAAGCTAATACATACTATATTGAATTTAAATCATTTCAAAGGCATGCATTCTTTTAATTCATTCATTACTATTTACCACTATTTGAGACACTAATTCTAGCTATCTGGGGGGCCATGTAGACTTTAAAAAATGAACAAATAATATGTAGATCATGGGCTGGGAATGTGGCTTACTGGTAGAGTGTTTGCATAGGATGCATGAAGCTGTGGGTTCAATTTCTCAGTACCACATAAACAGAAAAGGCTGGGAGTGACATTGTGGCTCAAATGGCAGAGTGCTAGCCTTGAGCAAAAGAAGCTCAGGGACAGTGCCCAGGTTCTGAGTTCAAGCCTCAGGACTGACCAAAAAAAAAAAAAAATAAGATGTAGACCATGCTTTCAAGTAATATGTCAGTCTTGAACTTGTCCTATGGTAAAGTATCATAAACTCAGAGATATTTTTTATTATACTATCTACTTCTAAGTAACACTGATATTTCATTCCTTTTTCTTTTTTTGTTTAGGGGGTATCAGGGTTTGAACTCAGGTGTTCTACCACTTAAGCCAAGCCCAAGATTCCTTTTTTGCTTTGTTACTTAGATCCTTAATGTGTACATATGCTGTTTGGTGAAGGGATTGTTACCAGGGCTTTGTGCATAATACGCTAGTATACTGAGCTATATATCCAACCTCAGGACTTATTTTTAAAGAGTTTTTCTATGTACTTATTATCTTACTTATGTAACTGTAACCTCTTTACAATAAAATAAAATAAAATATTATTAATAAAAAAGAGTTCTTCTGTAGTGAAGTCTATTCCCACCAAGACAACATGTAGAAAGGTGATCAAAATTCAGTTAATATTAATATAAGAGTATATTTCAGAACATAATCTTTTCTCATTATGTAAGTGGAAATTATTTTCCACATGAAATTCCTACATATGGTCTGACATTTTTTTTACTAATAATTCTCTCAGTGAAAGGGAATTTTGTATAGTTAGATTTTGTTTTGGTCATTTATATTTTAACGTTGTCCAGTGGCTGTTTCTAATTTCACTGAATAATAGTATATAAAAATAAATAAAGAGAGGAAAGCAATTTATCCGTCTTCTAATATTATTCTAAAAGTACTCAGAAACATAGTTCATGAATATGATAGGAAGATAGAGGGAAGAATCCTTCTTCTTAGGTATGAAACATTGTACCTGGTCACTAAATTACTGTACCAAAACTAGATTTATTATTTAAATTTAGGAAGGTTTATGTAAAGTATATACACTGACTCATTTAACCCATATAGAACTACAGTGATGTAGGTATACTGGAGCGGTATCTCCATCCTACCACATCTGTTTTGGTAATGGGAATAATGTAGGCTGACAATATCCTCCAATCAATGATTACTGATAAAGACAATGTGGATTTGAGTCTATTTGTTGAAGTGGAGGTTTATGGGCTCCTACTACACAATGAATTCTTGGAGTAGAGGACCCAGGGAACTTTCCCTAAAGGAGAACCAAGACCTGGGTGGTCTGCTGTAGAAAGCTATTACGTTGATAGAGCCCAACCCAAAACACAGGAAGTGCTGTCCTAGTAGGCCCAGAAAACAGAACATTGAGTCAAAGAGGATTATTTTCAAGCCTTAAGATTTCATGAAGCTTGCTTTGGTAGGTTTTGAACTTGCTTACAACCTGCCATTCCTTCTTTCTTTCCCAGTTGTCCCTTTGGAATGGAAGTCTTGATCCTATGTCTTCCCACCAGTGTAGTTTGAGATCATATAACTTGTTCAGTTTCACAGGTTCTTGTGTAAAAAGAAGCATAAGACTTTGAAGCCCTAAAACTAGAAGAAATACATATCTATCTATGTAAGATACCTTGTTCATAGTATGTTGTCAGAGCAATTCAAGCTAAGATACTGTCCATTCTTTGACATCCAAAACAACTAATAGCTCTTAAAACATACTTCCTGATTGAGTCCAGTTCTGCTGGGGAGAGAGTTTCCACATCATGGAAACCTCATTGCCAGGGCTAGCAGCTTGAAGAGCCAGATATGGTATGGGGGAACACCTATGTTTCTGTGGCAGCTCTGCAAAGTAGGTAGATAAAGCTGGAGACTTTCCAGTCTTTGTAGAGCATCAGACAAGATGCTGGTACAGCAATGAATTGGGTCATTTGTGAGCTTTTTGGAATCAATATTTAGAAGTTATTGTGGTGATAGTTGTGAGGAGATTGTCTGTGTTCAGAACTAGGAGCTTTTTGAAGGGCAGGAATAACTTAAATTCTGGCTGATTTGGTCAGAAATGATCAGTCAGTAGCAAATCTCACTAGTAAATGTGAGCAAGTTCTTGAAAATTCTAGAAACTTGAGCTCTCAGAAGCAATGCAGTGGAGAAAGGGATGGGAGGTAGAATGTGGTTGACCCAGTGGTAGAACTGTCAGGGCTCCTAGTCAGCATTTTAAACTCAAGGTCTAGGTTCATTCCAGGGAAATGACAATGCATTGAATCAGAGTGAAGCGGGAGTAGAATGCCGGAGGCTCAGGAGGAGTGAGAGTGAAGTTTGGTAAATCTCTGCATCAACGGTTTAGTTCACTTAACTTAGGATATGAGTTATGTACCCGTACATTAAACATTTACTCTTCAAGAAAGTAAGAAAGAATTTCAAGAAAACTATTTCCTCAAGAGGATAAGTCATGGGATACACAACCAAAATAGAAAGACCTCATATCATCAAATATTAGCCTTTTTTCTCTCAATTTTTGGCAAAGTAGGGTTAGAACTCAGGGACTCATGTTTACTGTACAAGCACTTTACCACTTGAGTCATACTTTGAGTGTCTTCTATATGTAGGTAAAGTCTACTCTATGAGGTAGAGTCTCACTTTATGACCTGGCTGGCCTGAACTTTGATATTCTCATGTGTACTTCCCTAGGTCACTAGAAATGACACATGTGTGCTACTGTATACAGACACCAACCAGTTGAACTAGAGTCTTGCAACCCCCCACCCCCCGCCTTTTTTTACTTATCTGGCTTCAGACCATGATCTCTCAATCTCTGACTCACAAGTAGCTAGAATTACAGATTTGAACCACAATATCCTCACAATGTGTTCTTCAGACTTTTAACACAGATTTTCCAGGTCTAAATATCTTCTTATTTATGTGATGACTGCATGACACAGCAGTTAAGAGACCATGGGCAACAAAAGGCCTAGACTCAGAACTCAAATGAAATCAATTAACTGGTGTGATAAGGAGTAAATCATTCAGAAATTTAACCTTTTGTGTTTGTACATATCCTATGAAGATGATTTACTTCTGGTGTTTTTGTCCTTAGTAATGGGGATAGAACTCAGGGCCTCATTCATGCTTACTAATCAAGAGCTCTACCATTGAGACATGGTCCTAGTACTTGTACAGGCTTTTAACAGGTAATAAATGTGTTCATATATTCAAAGAGCATAGACTTGTAAGTATATTCTATTATTATCACGAGTATCTACAAAATTAATGTATATAACATTTAATAAATATTCAAATTTGGAATGTTTGTTATATAGTTCACTGATATAAACATGGCTAAAAGTTCAAAATTTATACCTATCATCCTTATGCTATATTTATGAACCAGAAAGAAGAAACATCAATAACTAATTAATGTTATAGAAAGTTAATTCCAAGCCAGGCGCTGGTGGTTCACGCCTGTAATCCTAGCTACTCAGAAGGCTGAGATCTGAGAATCTCAGTTCAAAGCCAGCCCGGGGAGGAAAGTCCATGAGACTCTTATCTCCAGTTAACCACCAGAAAACCGGAAGTGCTATGGCTGAAGTGTTAGAGTGTTAGCCTTGAGCTAAAGAGCTGAGGGACAGTGCCCAGGCCCAGAGTTCAAGCCCCAAGACCGATAAAAAAAAAAAAAGAAAGTGAATTCCACAAGTACTAAGTTTATATATATATTTATATAATTTGAGGTTACCTACTTTAAACAAATTACTGAGAAGACTGCCAGGTCTTTAGTATTTATTATTTGCCCTCCTCTTCTGAATTTTTAGGTTTCCAATCTTTATAAAATTAATGTTTATTTCTGTTTTGAATTTTTACTGATCTGAATTGGCTTAAAAGACCTAAACAGGCTTAAATCTGAACTAATCTTGTTGTTATTTCCTCTAAAACATGTGGAATGTGTTTGCTTTATTGTTTTTAAAGGTTGTTTTATTGATCCTTTTATATGATTTCTTTACTACAAAAAGAATCATGCAGTAGAAAGGCTTGCTATAAATCTAGTAATAGTAATGATAGGCTATTAAGATCTGGTGTATATTTTCACTTATCAGTGGTCAGCCTCTTCACTATTGCTTTAATTTCTAATCATTCCTTCCATACTCTCCCCCCACCCCCAACCCCTGTAACTTTCCATCCATATCCCATTTATTCCAGGAAGTGGAATCCCATAGCTGGCCAGCCCTCCTCCTGGTGTACCTTCTACAGGAAATAACAGTCACCAGGGTAATTATTCATGTCAATTCTTCTCCCTTAATACTAATATAAAATACTACATTTCTAATTAGTGTTTTGTCAGCAGAACAGCTTTTACCTTTGTAAAAGGTAAAAGCTTTATTCTGGGAATGCAGTTCAAAAGCACATTACTCCCAGCTGAAATACTTTCCTGTGGTTTGGCATTTAATCCTTTCACTCATTGCTAAAGTTAAAAAAAAATCACTTACCTTGCTTCTATGTATTTTTACATATGGCACCTTCAGGTCAGCTGTACAGGATATCTTTATATTTTTCGAAGACTTTCTGCATATAAAAATTTTATATCCATTTTCCCACTTTAGGGTAGTGGCCTATTTCTGGTTGGTTTTAATTGGAAAGTTCAGTTGTTGGATCTTTAGCATTTTCTGAAATACATTTTATCTTCTTCTGGTTGGATTCCCATAGGCCCTCAGAAAATGAAATGAAACATCGGTCTTTTTCTGAGAGATAGTCATTCTTACTATGTTTTGAGCAGATTGCTGAACTAATATTTAATTATCTTGTGCATACATTTTTAAAAATTGGATAACATATTAAGTTTTTCATATTCATTGTGATTTTGTTGCCTCATGTTTTCTTTTTCCTATTTTCTCTTTATTTTCTTTTTTTTCTAAGGTGTACACACATTTAGGCATGCATGCATACAGGCATATATATGTGTTACATAAAACCTCTGTCTTCTTTCCTGACTCAACAACAGTAAGAATGATGCTTTAAAAAAATGAAGCGGGCTGGGAAGGTGGCTCAGTGGTAGAGCGCTTGCCTTGCATGCCTGAGGCCCTGGGTTCGATTCCTCAGCACCACATAAGCAAAAAGAAAAAAAAGCTGGAAGTGGCTCTGTGGCTCAAGTGGTAGAGCGCTAGCCCTGAGCTGAAGAGCTGAGGAACAGGGCCCAGGCCCAGAGTTCAGGCCCCACAACCGGAAAAAAAAAAAAAAAAAAAAAATTAAAAAAAAAAAAATTAAAAAAATGAAGCAGAGTATATAAATGTAGCAGCTCAAGCTGGCCTTGAACTTGTGATCTTCCTGTTTCAGCCACCAGAGTCCTAGAATTATAGGTATATGCCATCATGCCCACTTCTATTTATGTGTTTTAAATTTCCTTTGGTAATTTCATTATAAATTCTTTAATTTAAAAAAAATCTTTAAAGCCTGGGAAGGTGGCTCAGTTGTAGAGTGTTTGCCTGGCATTCATGAGGCCCTGGATTTGATTCCTCAGCACCACATAAGCAGAAAAAGCCAGAAGTGGCACTGTGGCTCAGGTGGTAGAGTGCTAGCCTTGAGCTGAAGGGCTGAGGGATAGCATCCAGTCCCAGAGTTCAGGCCCCAAGACCGAGCAAAAGCAAAGCAAAACAAAACAAAAAATACCTTTAAGTAGCTGTTCAAAGAAAGTGCCAGTATGTTTATGAATGGAGCAGTTTGTGATTATAGTGTATCTTGAGCAGTGTTACCTCCATCAACACTCTCATTCTCCCTTCAGCTCACCCTTTCCCTTACTTAATTTTGTACTATATAAAATGAATTTGTGGTTTCATTCTCTCCTCTTCCCCCTTCATTTACCTCTCCCCCTTTGGTCCCACCCCCTTCTTGAAAGTACCAGTTTCTTGGTGCTGGTGATTTTGTTGGGCGTTGCCTTAGTCTTTCTAAAAAATAAAACTATACTATTTGAGCTCCCCATAGAGTCTATTATACTTCAACTAATTTCATTTGTAACTACTTGCATTATAGGCTTATAGGTACACTTTACCACAAATGAGAGAAAGCATGCAACATTTATTTCTTTGGGTCTGGCTTACTTAATGTAATTTCTTCCAAGTCTTTCCATTTCTTTACAAATGGTACAATATCATTCTTTCTAATGGATGAGTAAAATTCAATTGTGTATCTATACCACATTTTGTTGATCCATTTGTCCATTGAGGGGCATCTGGGCTGATTCCATATCTTAGCTATGGTGCATAGTAATGCAATGTTCTTAGCTGTGTTGATAGCTTTACAGTAACCTTGTTTGTTGTTTACTTGTAACTTTGGGCATTGGATAAATGCCCAGGAGTGGAATTGGTCAGTCATAGAGTAGTTCTATGTTTAGATTTTTGGGGAACCTCCCTACTGCTTTCCAGAATGGTTGAACAAGCTTGCATTCTTGAGCTCTTTTTTTATTAGCTTACATTAGTTATACATGGTTGGATTTCATTGTTACATTTCTACACGTTTACAAAATGTTCCTATTAATCTAACCCCTACTGTCACCCTCCCTTCTCCTTTTCAAAACAATTCAACAAAAATTTTTGTTCTATACTCATAATTGCAAACAATCTATTGTGCCCATATTCATCCTTTTTAAAAATGTTTCAAATGGATAAAAATTTAAGTGGAAATTCTCCAAAAAGTCAAAAAGAAGGAGACTCCAAATTGACGTCTTATAAGTAATGGATATTAGTATTGAGTTTTATTAGATCTAAAGCATTAGTACATTTTCCTAATAGTCAAAGGTTTGGGATTCTGAGGAGTTGCTTTTTGTAAGGCTATCTGAAACAATATATGAATTAAAATTAAGAAAGGATGTCAAGAATTATAAAAGCCCCCATTTTTGATCTCTCAGTCACTAAGGGGAACAGCAGTTTAGAGATTATATGCCATATTTTTTATCCTCTTACTGAGACCATTAGTCTACACTACTCAATAGGGCCTGTTATAAATTTGAACTTGAGGATGGCTTTGACATTGAATAGTTGCCAGGCAAACTACAACCTGGCTTAGGGCTTCTACTGAGAGCCTAAATTACGAGTGTGGTCTTATAATAAAGATTTAGTCTTAATCACAGATTGGGCTTTAGGTTCTCTCAATCAGCCAAGCTGATTCAAATAAAGCAAGACTCTGAGCTATAGCCAACCAAAATGTCTGCAGATCAGTTCCATTTCTATCCACAAAAATGTTGTCTGAGAAAACCTGTTCTGATTCTGGAGTCTGCCCAATTCTAGTATCACCATCAAAAAGTAATCAAAGTATAGATAGATAGATAGATATAGATATAGATATATAAATTGTTGTAATTTTGTCTTTTTTTTGGTACTGGAAGCCAGACACTAGAGCCATGCCTGTGACTAGTAATAATTTCACAGCTAATTAGTGTTCATTGAGAAGTGCCCAGTTTATCCTGGGCAAGGGCAAGGGAAGAAATGTCAAGAATAAGAAGGAGGACAGTTACTCATAATGCCATTTGGCCCTGCCTTTCTAAATAGGCCTCCTCAGAGGTTAGAGAGAAAAATAACTGGTAAGTTTCCAGATGTGTGTCTGCAAGAGGAGGAAGAAAAGTAATTACCTAGCAACCTGACATTAGGATCATGGCAGGGACATGAACTATGATTTAACCAAAATTTAAAAAAATCTGAAAGAGACCACATAATACTAATAGGGTTCTGCACAGCCTGTTCTTAACCTTGAACCTCATCAAATCATATAGTCAAACAAGTTGTAAAGAGAAGTTGATGAGATTAAAACATGGAAAACTTCATAGCCAATTTAATCCCATTAGAAGTTTTAGAATCTGCCTTTATACAACTGACCTGCATTTACTTAGTGCAAACAAAGGAGAACTTTTGCAATTACTTAGTTTACTTAATTGAGTCAGACTGCAAAAACTGGGCTACTCATTTCAATATGATTACTTGATACTACTTGATCCAAAAAAAATCCATGTGGAAGCTTGAATTATCTAGTTTAGCTGTCTAACATTGATCAGATTGATCAAATTTTTATAAAGCTCAGGGTGGAATTTCATGCACTATAATTGTTATAGTCTATAGCTTTCTGTATTTTTAACTGGAAAATAGTATTATCAAAGGGAATGGAAAAAATCTGAGATGATTTGGTTGTTAGTATAAAGCATTTTATCTTTATTCCATGACTACTAATAAAATACCAATAATTGTATTTGACATACGCTGAGACGGGCCATGCCCTAGAAATTTTTAATCAAGTTAGCATAGTTAGCCATCCTTTCTCCTTGTTCAGCTGTATTATTGCAAGTTATTGATCAGTGGAAGCTGCCGGACCACAAGTATCCTGGAACAAGAGTTAGAGCAATCACTTGTGATACTAATGAACCGTTTTCTTTTTTCATACCTTCTCTAGTTCTTTATTTTTTAAATTGCTATTGCAAAGGTGATACAGAGATGGATTACAGTTATGTAAGTCAGGTAAAGAATTCATTTCTTTTTTTGAACAATGTCACCTCTTCCCTCATTTTCTCCCAGTTTTTTCATTACCAACCACCTTCCCCCACAGTTGTACAGTTCATTTTCAACATAGTATCTAGTGAATATCACTGCTGCATTTGTTCATCTTTTGTCTCACCATTTCTGTGCGCCCCCTTACATTCCCCCAACAGAAAACATTCAAGGAAGTGACAAAGGAGAAAACAAACAAAAAACCTTCGTTTCCATTTCTTGGAGTTCATTTCGATAAACCTCAATTTATATGATCATATGCATAGCGCTTTGAGCCTTTGTGATCCTCTTTAAAGAATAGTCTCTTTTAGTCTTACTGTGTAAATGTCTAGAGTCCTATAATTTATCATTTCCAAGTGTGTTTTTCTGTCTTTTACCACTCACGTTGTTTACTTGTAGACTTGAAGGCATGCTCTAGTTACAACAAATGAGGGAAACAATATGACCCATGTTTCTTTATGTCTGGCTTACTTTGCTTAATGTAATTTTTTCCAAGTCTTTCCATTTCTTTATGAATGGTATGATGTTATTCTTTCTAATGGAAACATAGAATTCCACTGTGTATATATAGCACATTTTCTTACTCCATTCATCCACTGAGGCACATCTGGGTTGATTCAATATCTTGGCTATGGTAAATCATTCTTCAATGAACATGGCTGTGCTGGTGGCTTTAGTGTGGCCTTTTGTGTGGCCCATTGGATAAATGTCCAGGAGTGGAATTGCTGTGTCATAGGGAAATTTTATGGTTCTGAGGGATCTCTGTACTGCTTTCCAAAGTGTTTGAACAAATTTACATTCCCACCAAGTAGCATTCCCTTTTGGCCACATTCCGACCAGCCTCTACTATTGTTACAAAACATTTTCTATACTCAATTTTGTTCCATCTTGAATCATTTCCCTCCTTCATCTCTCTTTTATCTATTTTTTATCTACTTTTTTAAAGTTTATTTTTTTTGTCAGTCCTAGGTTTGTACTCAGGGCTTGGACACTGTCCTTGAGCTTCTTTTTGCTCAAGACTAGCACTCTACCACTTGAACCACAGTGCTACTTGCAGCTTTTTCTGTTTATGTGGTACTGAGGAATTGAAGGCTTCATGCATGCTAAGTGAGCATTCTACCCCTAAGCAATATCCCCAGCCCCTCTTCTATCTGTTGCTATTCTCCAGGTCCTTTGGTGTTTTTCTTCAGGTCTCTGTATTTTATACTCCTTCTCTAAGTCTCATGGATCTAGTGATTTTCTCTTATGTACCACATATCAAGCCATTCAAAGGAGTACAAATATATAGCCTAACAAATGTTGCTTTCATCCAGTACTTGCTAAAAACAACCCTATAAAAAACTACAAAGCAGCGAATTTTGCTATTCTTTATTGTGGTAAAATGTACATAATATTTACCATCTTAAACATTTTTAATGTATAGTTGAAGGGTATGAAATTCATTCATAATGACTGTCACCATTATCCCATTTCCATAATTCCTTTCATATTGTAAAGCTGAAACTCTGCATCTATTAAACAATAACTTCTGTTTCCCATTTTTCCCCAGTCCCTGGCAGGCAACATTCCACTTTCTACACCTGTGATTATAACTACTTCTATATGTTTCTTTTATGTGGAATCAAACAGTATTTCGTGTATGTGTTTGTGACTATATTATTTCACATAACATAATGTTTTCAAAATATATTTGCGTTGTAGCTCATGTTAGAGCTTACTTGACTTTTAAGTCTGAAAAATATTTTATCATATTTATGCACTACATTTTGCTTATTCATACATGAATATATCATTGAGAAGCCTTTATATTTTAATTATTCTAAATAATGTTGCTATGAACACTAGAAAGATAGACAAATATCTTTTAAGAGCCAATTTTCAGTTCTTTGAGTATTATACCCAGAAGTGGAATTGCTCGATTGTATGTAATTCTAGTTTATTTATTTATCTTTTTGTAGAAGTGCCCATACTCTCTCCAGTGACCGCAGCATTTTACATTCCCACAAATCATGTACCAGGGTGCTGATATCTTTATTATTTCGCTAACAGAAAATTTCCTGAATTGATTTAATATTGATTTTTATAGTAGCTATCTCTATTACATGGGACTTTCTAGCAAAACAAAACCAATGAGAGATAAGTAAGTAGGCAGATAGATAGGTAGGTAGATAGATTGCTAGATCAATAGATAAGAATATATTGATAATCAGAAGAAATTTGTGATGGGCATTGGTTTATGTGATTATGAGTGCTAAGAAATTCTTCCATGTGCTCCTTGCAAGCTTGAGTATAGGGAAAGTCAGTGATGAAAAATGGCTTGAATCTGAATGCCTGAGAACTAAGGGTGTCATTGCTATTACAACATCCAAAGACCCAAAACCTAAGAGCTCTGATGTTGCAGGGCAGGAGAACATCTCAAGAGAGGTGTATTCATTCATCTTTTTCTGTGGTTTCATTTTATTTTGGCTTTCAATGGCTTAGAGGAAACTTCAACTTGGTGAAGATGAATCATCTTTATTCATCTGCTGATTTATGCTCATCTCTTTCTGGAAATATCTCAATGAAATACTGAAAAATAATATCATTCTAAGTATACCTGCTTCTACCCCTGATCACAGCCATCAAATAAGATGTATACAAACAATCAAACAGCATACCATTCTAATGGGTGTGAGTTGGTATCTTCACTGTCATTTTGATTTATAATTCCATGATAATAATGATATCCAGTGTATTTTGGTGTGCTTGTTGGGCATTTGTATATGTTTTTTTTGGGGAAAATATCTATTCAAGTTCTTCACTCATGTTCAAATCATGAGTTTGTATTTTGTTATTGAGAATTGGAGTTTTTCACATATTTTAGATATACATCACTTATAAGATATATGGTTTATATTTGTTTCCATTGTGTGGGTTGCTTTTTTGGGTGATGTGTGTGTGTGTGTGTGTGTGTGTGTGTGTTTCTGGTACTAGAGTCTGCAGTCATTGCCTTTTGCTTGCTAGGAAATTGCTTTATTTGAACCATGCTATCAATTCTTTGGGAAAAGGTCTACATATTCATGTTTAAATCAAGAGCTTATGTCTTGTTACTTGAGTTTTACATATATTTTGGATATAAATCATTTATAAGATATATGACATATTTGTTTCCATTGTATGGGTTGCCTTTTTGGGTGGTGCGTGTATGTGCATGTGTGCATGCATGTGTGTGTGTGTCTTTGTGTTTCTGGTACTAGAATCTGAAGTCATTGCCTTTTGCTTGCTAGGAAGGTGCTCTAACACTTGAAACATACTGTCAATTCTTTTTCTTTAGAATTGATTCTTTTCCAGATAAGGTTTCTTTTTATGCCCAAGTCAGTCTGGACTGTGATAATCCTATTTGTGCTTCTCCTCATTACTATGGATGACGAACATATACCACCATGCCCAGACACTGATAACATGGAGTTTTATGAACTTTCTTGCCTGACTGGCTTCAAAAAATTCTCTAAGTTCTACCTCTCAAGAAACTAGGATTATTGGCTTGAAACAGCCATACACAGCCACTGTCATTTTGGTGCAGATTTTTAAAAACGTTTTTGTGAAGTCTAATCTCACTCCCTCTGTTACTTGTGCCTTTGCTGTCATGTTCAAGAAATAATTGTAAAATCAAATATAATGGATCTTTGCCTTTTATATTGTTATAAAAGTGCTATAATTTTAGGAATTTACTCATTTTGAGTTAAGTTTTTAATGTATAAAGAAGAGTTGAGCTTCGTTCTTGTGCACAGTGATAGACTTTATTTTATACTTTTTCTGTGCTGAAACTCGGGCTTTAACTCAAGCCTTTGAGCTCTTGATTCTTTTGCTCAAGACTGTTGCTTTACCACTTAGCTACACCTTCACTTCTGGTTTTTTGCTGGTTATATGGAAACAAGAGCCTTTTAGATTTGGTTGTCTGGGCTGGCTTCCAACTGTAATCTTAAAATCACAATCACCTAAGTAGCTAGGATTACAGGCATGAGCCACAGGCTTCCAGCTTTATTTTGCTTTTGTGTTCACACGACTCTCTAGCTATACCTATTTCCAAATACACTATCTTAGAATGATTCTTTCTTTGAGCTACCTCAGTAGCACTCCTTTCTTTGACATATATTTCTCATCTGTGAGAAGAGCAAGCTAACTCAGAAAAATCTTTCTTTATTTTCATTTATGAGGCTTTAACCCTAACCAATATACCTGCTTCATGGGTTATTTCAGTAGCTTACTGCTCTTCTTGCTTATGATTCTGTCAACTTCTGTTTCTACTCTCTTATGCTACTCAAAAACCTACCTGGTACCTTGGTTTATTAAAAATAATCCCAAGTCCATAATTAATATTGACAAGGCTTTTAACCCCCATTTCTGGTCTCTTCTCCTTCCTTTTAGCTTGCTTTCTCTTCTTAGATATATATACTGGGTGCTTGAACGTTACCAAATATCTCATCAGATGCTCCCCCCCTGGCTGGCTTCCTTTCTCACATTTTTCAGTTTTTTCCTCAAATATCATTAGTGAGATTTCTCCAAAACCTTAATTAAAATGACAAGGCCCTCAATACTTCCTATTCTCCCTTAGTTCATCTTTATCACCAAAAGCAAGTGAGGGTCATACTTGGATATGTTGTTCAACATCTATTTCACCCTCCAGAATGTAAGATTCCAAAGGCTATATATCTGTTTTCGCCTTTGTTAATGTTTATACCCTTTGTACGCAGAGCATTGATATGCATCTCTTTGTAATTTAGTCAATATTTGCCAAATAAGTGATTATGAAATTAAGGTGAATGACACATTGACATTAAGACTACTGAATATATAAAAAAATTAGAGATGGTTAATAATATTTGGAGGGTATTTTGAGAAAGGCTTTTGAATAAGTATTTTTTTATGTTAATAAACATGCCTGACATAAAAGGAATGAGTGTAATTTTCTTTCCTGAACTTTACTTATCTTCTTTTTCCCTTGTCTGGGTCTGGCAGAAGACTAAGGAACAATTTGTTGTTAGTTCTGAATGGCTCCTCATGATGCTCTAAGTCACAGAATGCTACCCACGTTCTGATCATTGCCTGCATTTTGCAGTTATATTTCTATATGATGAATCTTTTGTGGACACATACCAACTATCGAGTAATATCAATATTCACTAATATTAAAATTATTCAATCAATAATTTGCCTGCTTGTTAACTCCTAGACAAATGAAGCAACTGTGCACATCCCTCAACAAAGGTTTGGCCTATGTTCACGGATCACTTCTGCCCAGTGGAGAAAACACATGGTTGCACATATGAAAGCATTTGGCATCATTTAAGTTAAGCTTTAGTACCTCATATAGCACAAGGTAAAATTATTTTTTCTGTACTTTAAAGTTATTTAATAGCATCTTTTTTTATAGTGTGTCATCAGAGCAAAAACTCTTCAGTGCATGCAACAATGTAGCTAGGCTGGAAGATTTTAAAAAAAAACTAAGCAAATCAAAAGCACAACACTTTCTTGTGGCTAAGAAATGGAAAAACTAACTGCATTGCTTAGATTACTGCCTTAAAATTGAAAAGGAAGATCTGAGTTTTGAGAAGCCTGTGGGAAAATAAAAATCAGTGATAAGCATATGAAAGAAATAAGTAGGGAGAGTTCTTGTTGGCAAAGATGTAGGGAAATAAAAATTCTCATACCCTATCGGTGAGGATGTAAATGAATGCAGTAACTATATAAATCAGTAGGGAGGTATCTCAAAATTTAAAAACAGATCTACCTTAGGAACCCATCATACCACGACTGGTATAAAAAAGAGTGCATATCCATACTTCTTGTAACTTGGTTCACAATAGCCAAATTGTAGAATCACATAAGGTGGAACTAAATCTAAAATAAAAAGAAAGATCATCATCATCATCATCATAGAATATACATATAAAAGAGGGACTGTCTGGTGATCAGCAGAATAGGAGAGAGGCAATGGAAAAGATATAGAGAAATGAAGATGATCAATTTGCAGATGTTCAGCATCTGTAGATAGATGATAAATAGATAATAGATGATAGATAAATGACAAATAAATGAATAGATGATAGGTGATAAATGACAGATAAATAGATGATAGAAAATATATAGATAAGTATATATATATATAATAACTAGAGAGAGACAGGATACATCAACCAAGACAGCATAATGAAACCCTCCTAAGACAGTTTAAGGAAGAGGGAGAAAAGAATGGAAGTTTAAAGGAATGTGTAACATTGTTAAAAACTATATCATAAACAAGTACAGTAACATCACAATGAAATTCCGGTAGCATCACGATGAAATTCCTTGAGTTATTAATATGTATAAACACAAATGAAAAAAAGAGGCTTACAGTCAGTGCTGTACTGACAGTTTTGTAAGTACACCTGGGGAAATCACTAGTTACTGCCTACAACCCTTTATATTCTTCATCCACATTCCCCAGTTCCAACATTCTGCTACGTTTTCTTTCTTTCTTTCCATCTTTCTTCCAATGTTTTCTCAAGCACTTGTGAGTAGGCTGCATACCTCCTTGTCCTATGCTCTCTAATGCTCTGTGTATTTCCTACAAACAAAGCTATTTCTCACACAAAACCACACTGAAATGATCAAATTCAGGAAATGTACAAGTGAAGAAATATATATTCTTACCCTGCTCTTTTTCTTTTCTTTTCCAGGAGCAAATCCCTATTACTTCACTGGATTTTTTTTTCAATTCTTTTTTACAGCTATGTAATAATACCTTCTGTGTGATGTATATGTCATGTAATATTACTCAATGATCTCCCATGCCAGGGCAATTAGGGAGTTTTCCAGTATGTCACAATTCCAAATAATGAGGGAAGGCATAACCACATGTATATATTTTCATATTGTTTGGGGTAAATTCCAGAAAGTGGGATTGCTGTGTCAAAAGATCCAAACACGTATAGTTTGGTTTAATATTGCAAAATCTTCTCTCACTGTAAGAAATGTGCTATTTTCCTTCCCACTAGCAATGTGTGAGAAGATTTTTTGCTAAACATGTATTTCAGTTCTTCAGGTTTTGCCAATCTGTCAGATAAAAGAGGCATCTCAGCGAATTATAATGTATACTTCTAAGAACAAAGTGGTACGTCTTTTCACACATCCAGGATTGCTTCTTTTCTTAATTTGTCTATTTTCTCTTTGGATTCGAATTTTTCATTATTTACAAAGCTTTTTACACATTAGGGATATTGGCATTTTTCTTTCATATCTGTTACAATTGTTTTCCGATTTGTGATTTACTTGTGGAATCTGTTTTGTTTTGTTGCTTAAATTATTTTTGAATTTTTATCTCCTATGTAGACAAATTTGTTTTTATTGAAGTTTGAGACATAGTTATAATGTATGCCTCTTTACTAACTGCTAATATATGAAGGACTTCTTCCACATTTTCTTGTTGTTACATTAGATTGCCAGCATACTTGGAATTTATTCTTGATTATCATGAAAAATGAATATAAGGTTATCTTTTGCTGAATGAGTTTCCATTTGATTCAGTGCCATATATTAAAAAGATCTTTGCTTCATTGGTAATGTCTTTCACATAAAAATATTCACACACACATATACATCATATGAAAAATAGCATATATTTCAACATGTGGTATTCCATTTAATTAATCTGTTTATTTGTGCATCATTACCATACTTATTCAATTACAAAGCTGTGCATATTTAATACCTTAGTTATTACCCACCTATAGCTATTGAAATTAAAATTTACTGACATGAGCCAGCTACATTTAAGTGTGTTTATTTCAGGACTGGTGACTATTATGTCAGAAAATACAGATTTTAAATGTTTTCTATCACAAAAAATATCTAGTGGAAAAGGCTGTCAAAGAGGTTTTGTAGTAATTCTCATGCTTGGAATGACTAGTTCTCTCACATGTTTTTGTAATGGGCATCAAGCTCAGGGCCTTTGTGTATGCCAGGCAACTACTCTACTACTAAGCTATACCCCCTCTAACCCATATTTCTTCCTTCTTTCTATTTTCTTAACTATTCGATTTTATTTTTTGTGTGAATTTTAATGCCATTTTGCCTAGCTCTTGGCAAAAGATCATTGTGAATTTATCAGTATTTCATTTAATTTACAAACTAATCTGGAATAGCTGATACAATGGATGTGGAGACGTATAATTTAATAGCCAGAGAGGGCCTTCTATATGTGCATGTGTACTTTTTGTCTTGGGATGGCTCTATAGTTTCTTCATGCTGGCTTTACAATTTTTTTTCAGTTCATTCTGAGTATTTTATTCATTTTAGGGAAATAATTTTATTGAATTTTGATTAGAATTAGGAAAAGATCCTGAATGTTAAGACTTATTCTACATCTAGAGATTTAATCATATGATTTTTCTCCTTAGATGGGTGTCATAGTCTATGCTGTGTTGCTATGACAGAATGCCACGGACTAAGCCATTTACAATAAAGAGAAAGTTATTTAGTTCACAGTTTGGGGATCTGGAAAGTCCCAAATGACTCATATCTAGTGAGAGAATTCTTGTTGTGTCATCTGTACAATGCATGTTGAGTCATGGGTAGGTCAGCTTCTATCTTTTCCTAATCAGCATTAATCTATTCCTGAGGGAAACCATGGCTATCTACTAGTGCTTCAATTATATCCATTTAAATGCTTCTCATATTTTCATGTAAATTCCTCTTAGTCATGCTTGTGGATTCTTTTCTCAGAGGTGGTGTTAAGAAAAAAACCTAGTAAACATTTTCTTATGTTTACATCAATATTTATAAGTATATTGGTTTGTAGTTTTCATTCTGTTATCTTAGGTTTAGTTACAGATGTTGCATTCACTTTACAAAATGTTTTATTAGAAGTTTTATTTTCTGTATTCTGAAATTGTTTATATTTTATCTGCCTGGTGGTCAGCAATGGTAAAAGGCCTGAGATAAAACTTTTTATGAGTGACCACATTAATTTGATGCTATTTCTTGCAGACTAAGAGGATACATGAGTTCTTGAGTCAAAGACAAAAGGCTTTATTGGGAAAAGCAACTGGTAAAGTTTCACTTTCCCCCTTGGTCATCTTTTTGTCCTGAACAGACAAAGACGATGAGTCTAGATGGATGACTATAGGTTGTATTACAAGACAGAAGTACTAAGCTTGTTGAGTTCTGCTGCTTTTATATAAAGCAAGGGGAAAACCTACTTTTTGAAGAAGGAAATTACTTAACTTCTCAAAACTGGTCCCTCAAAACACAATTCTGAGAAATGGTCCAAGTAATGAGTGGCCAAATCATTACATGCTTGGTATATTAAGCAAGTATGTCCAGGGAAAGTAAAAAAAAAGAAAGAAAGAAAGAAAGAAAGAGAAACAAAAGCAAACAAAAAAAACACACAAGGTAAATTGCTTGTCCCATTACTGGTCTCTAAATGTTAGAAATAATTTTAGCAGGAAATTGTCTTTTCTTATTAGGTTATTGTGGAGTCATTCCTTGATAAAATACTCAGTTTCTTCCATGCAATCTATTTTTATTTGAAAATAATACAATAGAGAAAATAATATAGAGGGAAGGCTGTTTAGGTAGAAAATGTAAAATTAATAGTTGGCAAAAAAAGAAATGTAAGGCATGACTGTGGAACTCAGAAAGGTCATTGGAAGGGGACGGAAGTATGAGAAATGAAAAGATGATTAAATATTTTCTACAACTACTTGTGATTGACATATTGTGATCATCCTTCTCACCGAATACATTAATACCAGAAATGGTTTTCCTAGCTGAAAACCATGGGCTGAAAAGAACTCTCTTATTTCTCTATTTTGGAAACATAAATCAGCATCTTATTCAGAAAGTGAAAGCCATTGTTGGCTTTTATTAGGCATACCTCCCAAACATCAAATGCATTTATTTATTCTTTCAAAACACCCTAATCTTGACAAGGAGGGCCTCAGAGAGATTGCTCCGAGGTTGGGCTGGGTGCTTCTGGTCAGCAGGTATCAGAGTAAGCAGCTCAAGTAGAGCCAAAGATGGAATAAAACTCAAGAGCCACGGTCCGGCACAGTTTAGGGCCTCAACTTTAAGAGGAACGATGGGGAGCTACCCCTTTATCCAGGAATAAGCACTTACATGGGAGACAACTGAACATTAGTCTAGAACGAAGGATTTGGACAAGAGAATGGGAATGGAGTCTGGATATACTCTATGAAGTGTTGGAATGCCCCTTGGGACATTTTTATAGGGCACATAAGGTCTGAGCTGTGAATAAAGAAGGAACTCTTAAGAGTTAAGCTGATCCTTGAGGCAGGCTCAACCTTTTTTTTTTCAGGGGGAGGAGGAGGGCAGTAAACATTGGAGAAGGGAGAAGAGAAAGATAACAGTGCAAGTTGTGAATCTCTACCACTTCATGAATGTGCCAAGCGGGAGGAAACCCTAAGGTTTCAGTGCAGGTTTCATAGAAACATCATTTGAAAGATTGCGGGTGGTGGGGTGCAGATGATTGGGCTAAGGGAAGGCAAAAGTAAGAACAAATAAGATGGTCAGCTGGATGTAAATCTCTGTGATGTATTAAAATATCAGTAATTAAACAACCGAACTGTCACTTATAAAACACATGCCCAAAGCATGCAGGGACCTGTGAAGAACAAACTCAAAAGATGCTGCGGTCTTATACCAAGTAGGGTCGGGATTAGGACAATGAATTTGGGAAGGTTTGGGCATTTGAGAGATCATTAGGTGCTGTCTCAGTTGACAATATGCTTTGGGATCTGCCTATTACTCAGAACGCAGAAATAAGTATCTCAGAGGGGAGTGATAACAAAGCCTCCAGTAGCAGGGGTGGTCCAGTAATGATTCTTGCCATGGCTTTATAGCCTGCTACAGATTTCCCATGCAGGATGACCTTCAGGACAAGGTTAGAGTCTCAATAGTAGATGTAGAAGATGAAAAAGAAAAAGTTAAGACATCAAGATTTGATGGTCTTTTGTATACCATGGTTAAATCCAAGTTACAGCTTTTGTAAACCAAGGGTAAATCGAAAATTTGTTACCAAATTTTTCCAGTCCTGGGGCTTGAACTTTTGGCCTGGGCATTGTTCCTGATCTTCTTTTGCTCAAGGCTAGTGCTGTACTGCTTGAACCACAGCACCACTTCCAGCTTTGTCTGAGTAGTTTATTAAAGAGAAGAATTTCAAAGACTTTCATATCCTGCCTGTCTTTGAACCACCATCCTCACATCTCAGCCTCCTGAATAGCTAGGATTACAGGAGTGAGCCAAAGGTGCCCAGCCTTATGTTACCAATTGTAACTAACAAGACCATTTTCTGGCTCTGATCTCCCCTCAACTGAATCAGGCAGGATCATTTCCAAACTTTGGTAGAAATGACTAACAACTCTTAGGGTCTGCATTGTAGTCTTACAGTTGAAAATTCTCTATATCATGCTAAGAAATCTGGACTTTGTGTTTTGGATGTCTGATATAGTCTTCAAATATTTTTTTAAATGAACTAAACATAAGTTTCTATTTCTGTGTGATGGCGCTAGAAGTGATAAAGCAGACCCGGACACCTGTTATATCATGACGTGATTTATCTACCTTATGATAGGTTGTATGGTAATGCCTTAAATGAAGTCAATCCTAAGTATGAGAGGGGATATATGCGATTATATATATTTATTTCTTTGAAAATGATTTTTTCCTAAGAAGATGAGCTTAAGGTTTTTCAATAAAAATCATTGTATCACCTGTATTCTCTTCTAAATATATCCAGCCTCCATTAAAATGGAGAGATGTATTCTTTATATGTTGTGTATATATATGTCTTCTCAGCTCACATTAAAACCCTCTCATCTATTAGATGATATCCTAAATTATGATTGTGGTCTGTTTTTAAAGGACAAGATTTAGCTCTGTTGTCTCTGGAAGGAGGTAACAGAACTTTAGTCTTTATGTCATTAGAATGAATTTGGAACAAGAAAGAAGTAGCATATAAAAGGTTTTTGCCACCTAGGTAAGAACAAGAGTTTAGTTATGCTTTGAAAGAGGAAGCCTGAATTCACTGAGAATACAGATTACTTCTTTATCTTTATTTTTGTATTTTTATTATTAAAAGATTGGACAACGAAGTTATAATACAGATTGCTACTACTATTATTATGATGACAATGACTACTACTATTCATTCATCTTTTTTTTCTATTTTACAGTCTGGAAAAGGTGATGGAATGAAGAAAACCTTTCACCAATGTGAAGCTGGAGCAGTCTGGGTTTCTTGAGTTGATCGGGAAATTTTTCCATACTGCACATGCAGAGATTACAATAGCAAATGATAATGGATCTAAGAAGCTGTTTGCTCACATTGTATTTCTACTAAATAATTCACACAAGAGAGAAGCAATGAGCTAAGCCCAGATTAATTCCAAGCCACCTTGAAATGAAAGGAAATTCAGCATCATAAAAATTGTCATATTTGGCTATTTCTTCTTTTGTATATTTTTATTGTAAAAAACTGTACAGAGGGGTTACAGTTACATGAGTAGGGTAATGAGTACATTTCCTATCTAGCATTGTTACCTCCTCCTTTGTTTTTCTGCTACCATTCCTTCCCTCCCCACTTCCCCAACTTCTCCCTCCCCACCCCCTAAAGTTGTAAAGTTCCTTTTCAACATAGTGTTTTGTACATCTTGTTGTTACAATGGATCATCCTGTTGTTACAATGGATCATCCTGTAACCTTATTTCAGCATTTCATTACTTTCCTTCCCCTCCCCAAATTAAAAAAAAATGTGTATATAATATTCAGGGCACCGGAATCAAATACAGTAAAAACAGGGGTTATACCATGGGGGAAGAACATACAAAAGAAATGAAAAAAATCACATTGTACGTTATAAATACATTAAAAACAACAGCAAGTAAGATAAAACCACTTGTGTCTCTATCTTGGGGTTCATTTTGCTTAGCATCAGCTTATATGGTCATATGTACATAGCTTTTGACCTTTCTGCTTGTCCTAGACATATAACTAGTTATTGCAAATAAGGAAAACCATGGGACCTATGTTTCTTTGGGCTTGGCCTACTTCACTTAATATAATTTTTTCTAAGTCTTTTCCATTTCCTAACAAATGGGGCGATGTCATTCTTTCTGATGAAGGCATAGATTCCATTGTGTATATATATACCACATTTTCTTGATCCATTAATCTATTGAGGGACATCTGGGTTGATTCCATATCTTAGCTATGGTAAGTAAGGCTACAATAAACATAGTTGTGCTGGTAGCTTTAGTTTGTGATCATTTGGATAAATGCCCATGAGTGGGATTGCTGGGTCATAGGGGAACTCTATGTGGAGTCTTTTGAGGAACCTCCATACTGCTTTCCAAAGTGGTTGAACAAGTTCACATTTCACCAACAATGCAGTAGGGTTCCCTTTTGGCCATATCCCCTCCAGCATCAGTTGTTATTAGATTATAGCCATTCTAACTGGGCTGAGGTGGAATCTTAGAGTTGTCTTGATTTGCATTTCTTTTATGGCTAGAGAAGTTGAGCATCTCTTCATGTTGTCTATCGGCCATCCTTATCTCATCTTCAGAGAAGTCTCTCTTTAACTCTTTAGCCCACTTATTAATTGGCCAGTTGTTTCTTTGAGGATGCTCAACAAAGACAGGACACCATGTATCAGGATGCAAAATGTTGCAGTGATTTCCTCAAGTCATGGAGACCAGCTAGATGGACTCTTTAGAACAGCATCTCAGCATCTCTACCTTTGTAGTAGACCCTGCAGTGCACTTCCATTCCACGGGAAAATCTCATTCTTCTGAGAACACATGCTTGATTTCTGCAAGTCTGTTGCACCAAGGGAAGAGTTGGTTTGGGATTGAATCATACAAAGTAAACGGATGGATGTTTCTCTTCTCTTTGCCAGAGTGGACTGAGGTAGAGTTGTGCTCTTAAGCTTTCTGAATCTCTAGCTTCCTTATTTTGGCACACCCATCCACTGTCTTGCTGGGCTGCTGGGAGTGTAATCTGGGCGTTGCTCCTGGAGTGTTGCCTAAAGTCTGTTAGTTTTAGCCTTGCCACACAAACCTTTTACTTTAATCCTTTCTATTTACAGCAGGTAGAGTGACTTCCGCTATCCTCCTTGAGTATACTAGCAGATCTCATCACTAGTCTTGCAGGACTCCTAGTAGTTAGCAACCAGTTTGAGCTGGAAACAAATCAATTGTGTAATAGTAAGAGCTTTGGCATAAAACTAAATTATTTTTTAAAAGATGGGATATCTAACTAATTTTGACTGCCTTAATTTAATCATGTAGTGTTGACAACTTTATTTAAACATTTGCATGACTATGCTTTTTATTTATTTTATAGAAAATAAAGCCCTTAATGTGACTGAGAATATTGATTCTTGAAAATATTTTTACCATGGATATAGTCTGACATTAATCTACTACTTTGATTGGTGTTTTCTTTTCTATTTTGATTTTTTTAGTATGTTATTAGATCCTGGAATAGTGTCAACTTGTGTAGAATATAAAACTTCATTTAAGTAAATTGGAAATTCTGAGACTATTGCCCATAACCCTTACTTTGAACAAACTTTTGAGTTTGTTAAGTATCCAAGAACAGGACTCAGTGTTTTAAAATATTCAGAAGGAAATGTATTTTAAGAATCCTATTATTCTTTCTTTCTTTATTTCCCTTCCTTCCTTCCTTCCTTCTTCCTTTCTTCCTTCCTTTCTTCCTTTTGGCAGTACTAAGATTGGAACTCAGGCTTTTACACGTCATCAACTTGTTTGCTTTGCTGGCACTCTACCTCTAAGGTTACTACCCAGTTCTGCTTTTGCCTGGTTATTTTAGAGATGGAGCATACTGAACTTCTCTGTTTGAGCTGGACTTGAACTGTAATCTTCCAGAGAGCAGGGTAGGATCACAGATATAAGCCACTGGCCTCTGGTTTTAAATTTCTTTTAGATTTGATAAACTTTGTTTGATAATAGACTGTGCAGTTTTTTTCTTCAAAAACTTGCCCTCCAGAAGTAGAACACTACTTATCAAAAAGTTGTGTTCCTCTATGAGATGAATTGTGTGTGTTTGCATTTGTGGTGGTGAGGTTTGAACTGAAGGTCTCACTTTTGTTTGGCTTGCTTACTCTGCTGGTGCTCTATCACATGAACCATGTCTTCAGTCCCTCTTTTGGCTGGTTATTTTAGAGATGGAGTGTAATGGACTTTTCTGACCAGACTGACCTGAAACTGTCACTTTCTCAATCTCAGGCTGTTGCATAGTTAGGACGATAGATATGAGCCACTAGTGTCCAGGTAAAATAAAACTTTCAAAGATTTTTTTTCTGCTTTGGGAAATTCATAGCCATAATTTAAATATTCAAAACAAACAAAATTCAACTTTTACCCAATTATATTTTCACAACTACCTTCTAAGGGCTTTGTTTATGTTTTTGTTTTTGTTCAGTTCTGGCTTGATTTTCTGATCAGAATAATAGTAAAAAATAACCTAGGGGAATCTGAAACAATGTGTAATTCTCCTACTCTTAATGCAACATGTATTGGATGCAAACTGTGCTAGGTTCCTCCATTGACATGACATGGAACAAAAGACAATATGCTCCAAATGCATAATTCTTTGGCTTGAGGAATCCATAATGCAGAAGGAAAATAAGAAATGTGAACAGTTTTGATATAACCCACTGAAGGTTGGCAGAGGCCTAACATTGCACCTAGAGGTGGAAGCATTCCCTTCACCATTGGCTATTAGAATCACTTGGGATGCTTTTAAAAGAACAGATTCTCTGCTACTACTTCCGAAATCTCTAGTGTTTTTTTTTTCTTGGACTCATGGTCTGGGCCTCAAAATTTTCCGTATTTCCTGGATTTCTAATGTGTAGATGGGTTGAGATTCAAGGTTCATAGTTGCTTCCTGGAGAAGGCATTACCTAAAATGAGCCTCAAAGAAAATATATCTACTATCAATCAGCATGTGAATCTCAGTCAAAATCCAACAAGCCATTTGTTTGCTTTGTTTGCTGAAGTAATAATAATTTATTCTAATTCAATTCATACTACTTCAGATAAAGAGTAAAACTAGAATAGTTTTACCCCATAAAACTTGCCTAGGATGTAAGTGATTTCACGTATTTCATCCCATAGAATCTTCTCAGTAACATTATAGAGTGTAGATGAAAATTAGAGGACTTGTGTTAGAGAAAATGATAAAGTTGTTTTGCACGTGAGGGAGTTCTGCTACCTAGATTTCAATTTGCAAGGTTTGGCTTTTGACCAAAAGCTGTGCATATTCTTGGGAGAAGCAAAGAAATTCAAGTTAAAATACTTTGGACTTGAATCAAAAAAACAAACAAACAAACAAAAACCCCAGAGACATCTGGAAACCAGAATGATGCAAGATTATATGCTTGGGTGGAGGTCAAAGGAAAGGCAAGGAGGCAGTGGCCCAAAAGCTAGTGAAAGGAGTTGATGCACCATGCTACCATGACTCCACAATAACACTGAGCACTTGGGAAAACCAGCAGGTCATGTTGAAAACAACACATTCTGAGAAATGATGACAGGTCCATTGATTTACAACTTGGATTGAACACACACAAAATGAACAAAGAGATTGCTGAAAGAAAATGTTCTACAGGAAGAGGCCTCAGAAAATACACACTCTGACTTACCAAGGAGTATGCCCTTACTTGAAAGTATAAACAAAAAATCTAAAACCTAGCTGTCAATGCATACACTTTGCATCAGTCAATTAAATTTTCAGTTCATGGGAAAAGGGATATGCATCATTTTTTTGCACAGTAGAATATGGATTGGCTTTGTTTCATCTAACTTGTTTGTGTCATAAAATAATTGGGAGGCTGTAGCTTCATGCTAAGTCATTCCCCCAGGTAGAGTGAGAATTTCCCAATTAGAAACAGATGATACAAAGATGAGGTTTTTATGGGTCCTTGACCCATACATCACTGTAGATTCACCTGGATATGATGAAATATTAAAATTTGGATAAGTGTGTATGTCACAAAACAAAATATTTTGGATAGAAAATAAATATAACATTTATGGAGAAAATGATAGTGGAATTTATGACCCCTTCTCTTTAATCTCAAGAATTTAGCTAAGATGGCTTTCCTCCAAGAAATGTCTTCCCCAACCCTCGTATTTCCCCATCAAATGTGAGTTATTATAATAAAGCTGCTAAAAATATTCTTTTACCAGCATAGGAGTTAAATGGCTTGAACACTTGTCAGTGCAAATAATAAACTTCTTAAAGAAAACCACCTATACAAGATTTCTGTTTGCTCACCAACACTTGATGTAGAGTGTTTTGTGTTTATCTAGTTGTTTGCATATTTGTTCATTTATCTTTGAAGTGCTGGGAATTGGACCTAGAGTCTCATGAATGCTAGGAAATACTCTAGGAAGTTCGCCACATCACCCAGGTTTGTTTTGGATCATGGAAAGACAGGGGCTTGCTTTGGGCCTGGGCTGACCTGGAATTCAGGATCCTCCTCTCTCCATGCAATGCCATACATTTCAGCCCTTTAAACTGGTGTAGTGGTGTCTCATGGAGTTTTCAATTTATAATTTCCCTAGAGACTATATATAAGAGGCACAGTTTTATGCTTTTTCTTTTATAATTAAATATTTACTTTGGTGAGGTGATTTTTAAAACATTTTTGTCCATGTTAAACATTAAATTGCTTTTTCCTAATTTATTTTAAAATATTTTGATATGTACTGGATGTGAGTGCATTATGAAATATTTTTATATGTGTGTATATATACAAATGTATATATATCAAATGATTTATATGTATATCGTATATATATTTACAAAAGAACCCAATAGTTCTCAATCTAGGAGTTTTCAAGGCTTAAAGTTTCAGTTAAGTCAGTATTTATCCCATAGGGCTGCCCATTAGAAATTCTATTGCACTTTGGCCAACTCCCAATGCCAGGAATCTACCCCCCAGATAAAATCAGGCATAAAATTGAGGCATGAGACATAAGCAAGTGTTATTTTAAATTTCTCCAGACAAATCATATATAGAGATACATTAAGAATTGTTGAGTTGAAGCAAGGAGAGAAGGGGAACATTCTGGAACAATGTTATCAAATAGGGAGTCTCAGATCTTTGGTCTCTACAGCAGCACCAGTTTAGGTTAGCAATAGCATATTGACAAATTTATCTTTAAAATTAAAAGTCTAGGTGAGCACAAATCTGAGGGCCGTTTCATGGCAATAGGCAAAAAGCAAAGTTTCCATTTGTAAATGTGAATCTCTCTCTCCAGCCAGCTCAGCTCATCCTGGGTAAAAATCATGTGACTTTAAGTTGAGAGAAAATAAATTGACATGTGTAGTCAGCCTCCAATATTCATATACTTTTGATAAGCGATTTAATGATCCTATTTCTGTCTTAGCTCATATAGATTTCTTCAGCATTTGTTATAGTTCAAGTAACTGGGGTCAGCCACCCTTTAAAATTATATATCTTAACTTCTGGTAATATGAGGAAATAGAACTGATTTTTGGTACATTAATCTTCTAACTAGTTTTCTTTCTAAACTTGGTTTCCTATAATGGTTTTTTAATTCTTTGAGATATTTGAAAACAATGTAGTAGCATTTGAGAGTTGTAATCATTTTAATTTTTTTGTTTCTTATTTTTATGCATTCTTCTGGTACCTAGGCCTCACATGTTTATTTGCATTTTTTGAGCACCATTACGATTAAGACCTCAAGAAGAATATTGAATGAAAGGCCTGTCATGGAGTGTGGCTGTGGTAATTCTCCAGTGCTTCCACATACTGAATGATAATGGGCACACAAACTTTAGAAGACTAAGGGAGTCCCTTCTAAATCCTATTTCAAAAGAAGTATTATTATGAGTAAGACTTACATTTTATAAATTTTATCCATGTGGGATAAAAAAACCAATTTTAATTTGTTTTGCTTCCTTGGTGAATGGGATTCATTGATTTTCTAATTTAATACGACTTCTTAAAATTTTTTCATTCATGGGGCTTGACGTTAAAACTGGGGACTATCCCTGAGCTTTTCTGCTCAATAGTAGTGAACTACCACTTGGAGCAACAGTGTCACTTGTTTTCTGGTGTTTTATTGGAGATAATAGTCTCATGGACATTCCTGTCCAGGGGCTGTCTTCCAACTGTGATCATCAGATCTCAGCCTCCTGAGTAGTTAGGATTACAAGGTGCGAGCCTCCAGTGTCTGGCTTAATGTGACTTTTGAGTTTGTGTTGAAGTTCAACTTTGTCAGTTATTGGTGACTATATTCTTTGTAACATGGTTGCATTTGTGGTTGTTTTTGCCTGTTATGGGTCTTGGACTCAAGGCATACACATTGTCTCTGAGCTATTTTGCTTGAGGTTAGCACTCTACCACTTTAAGCACAGTTCTACTTCCAGTTTTCTGGTGGTTACTTGGGGTTGAGAGACTTACTCTCCTGCTTGGGCTGGCTTCGAACCTCAATCTCAGATCTCAGCATCCTGAGTAGCTAGGATTACAGGCATGAGCCACCACCACCTGGCTGTTTTTTTTCCTTTTCTTTTTTTAAATAGAAATTTTAAATGATGTACTTTTTGCTTTATTTAACTTGTCCTGACCATTCTCTCCTCAGTACACTTTATGTTTTTATCCTCACTTTTAACAGGTGAGAGAATTAGAGATTTATGCCTGGGAATGGCTTGCTCAGTGAAACACAGCTTATAAATGGTGAAGCCAGAATCCACAAAGTTCTTCAGCTTCTTGTTCTGGTACTCTATAGACTGTACATTCAGTCTATAATTTGAGAGCTTTCTTTGTCCCCTGTCTCTATCATTCAGTGAACCAACAGAACTAATATAGATTTGCCAAGTGTGATTAACTAATCAATGAGGTACTTAGAGGTCAAATTCTAGATGCTACCTTCTGAATTTTTAATAGGGAAACTGTGCTTTTTTAGCTGATACGTACTGCTAGATGATTTTTGGAAACTGACATGGTTCTGTTCACCCCCCTTCACTGTGCAAATTCACCACACGTGCCTTGGCAGCATGTTCCGCCATCATGTAGAGTGGCTGGTGACTTCATGTACTTCATCATCTCTCTAGCTTAACAGAGGAGTTCTTTTAGGTCATGGACCGCTTTTTCTCCTGAAGGTTTATGAAAGTTTGTGTGTTCATGCTCATTAGGTAACTTCTAGCAACCTTGGCTGAGTACCTTGGTAAAAGGCTGAACTTGTAGTCAGCATTGCTTCATAATACACACATGCGGAGCTCATAATATATGTGACAGTTGATTCGCTTAAATCACCCAATTAATTTTTTTGTAGTCTTGTATAAATATAATAAAGTAGCTCTAGAAATGAAAGATGTTTTCAGATTAAATTTGACTCCACTGAACTCACAGAATCAGAGTTAACTAATATTTCATTTTTTTGGTGATTTTACAAGCAAAGTTGTTTTAAAGGGTAAAATGTCCTTAAGAGATTGAATTTGTTTCTACTCCCATTTTTCTTAATTATGTTCATGAAAAGCCTACTGATTTTAGCATTTATTAATCTGCAGTGGAAAAATGGTTCTCTTTTGTTGACATAGAAAGTTTCCTACACCAAGAGTGTGCATGTATGTGTATAACTCTTAACTTCATCTTTAATATCTTTGGCTTCAAATCACACATTGCCAACCCTTTAAGATATTTCTTGGCCTCTTCCACTAGGAGAATACTTCTCTGGCACATGCACACTTAAGTGAAATAGAGCAGCTGAAAAGATACTGTGAGGAGATGACATTTAGATAAAGATTAGCTACCAGTCCTCATCATTTTTCTTTCCAAGTTGGCTATTCACTGTGCCACTGCGCTCGAACTTTGTCAGAAAAGAGAAATAATGGAGTTTTCACAAATGCTAGCCAGGTGCGTAAAGCAAATTAAACCTTTCTCTGCCAACAAGGATTTGTTCTTTGAGAGGAATGGAATGAGAACATAGAGTTAAGGGTAAGATGTTATTTTCAGCCATCACACGCAAGCTAGGTCCTTCTGGTGGGAGAGCTGAGGTTCTTTTAGAACCATGACAGCTAAGCAGCTATAAATTCATACCAATAGAAGGAGATATGTCACCAGGGTGACAAAGAGAGATCTAATAGAGGACAGGAGTCATTCTGATGGCCTCTGTTGTTATGTGCTTAGAGACTAAATTATTAGACTTGTCTGCTGTGTCACTATGTATCCTCAAATGTAGACAATGAATGAGGAAGGATGAAGAATGAATATTCTTAAGAGAGAGCTGCAAGATTGTTCCCCTAATGTATTTTTTTCTTTAAAATGGCTTCTCCAAGAAGGGTGCTAGTGGCTCACACTTGTAGTTTTACTTACTCAAGGATCTGAGATCCAAGGATCTCAATTTGAAACCAGCTTAGGCAGACATATATGAAAGAAACTCTTCTCTCCAATTAACCAGAAAAAAACTGGATGTAGAGGTATGGCTCAAGTGTTAATATAATAACCTTGAGTAGAAAAAGCTAAGCAAAACCATGAGTGTCTGCGTCCAAGCCATATTACTAATACAAATACAAAAAATTGAGCTTTGAGGGGAATCTGAGCGATAGTGCATTATTTCATTCTGTCTTGGATTCTGTTCATGGTGGTGAAATGAATTAACAGGTTGGCTGTTTTGTTGTTGTTATTTTTTTTTTTTTACTAATGTCAGGAACCAAATCAAACAAAACAGTGAGGAGTAAATAGATTTGTATAAAGTGATAAAGAACGAAGGAGAGGAGGAAGAGGAGGAGGAGGGCCTTTCTCTCAGATTTAATTATCTTTCTTATACACTTATTATGAATATTCAAATGAACATTTTATAGTTAATGTCAAATAAAGAGAATATACTATAAGCAAACAAGAGATTTAGAAATAACTTTTTATTCCTTTTTTTTCTTTGAGCTTCTGCTATACATCATTATTTGAGTTTTAATACTTTGTGACTATATTTCAATAACATTTTTCTAACAATAACATCTCATACCTGAACTATGAATGAAGTTATAAGAACAAGCACATGAAGAAGAAATGCTTTTCTCAACTATAAACACTTCACATAAATCTTCAGAAGAGTTAACACCAGATCTTTATTTTAATTCTTATTCTGTGTCCCACATACATGGTTACATTATTCCCTGCAATAATATTTTCTTCAACTGGATTCTCTGTTCTGAGGTCACAGTGCGCCTTCTGACCTGAACTCTTATCTTCTGCCTTCTAACAGGCCAACAGTCATAGGTCAGGCAAAGAAATGTGGGGAAGTGTTTGTATTTCCTATATGAATTGGATGAAGAAGGAATGTTATTCAGAGAACTTAGGGGGGAGAAAGAACACTTATTTTCCCCTATAACTATTTAGTGTAACAGGAATTTTTATTGGTTGAATAATGCATGCATGTTGAGTATGCTGAGCAAGTTCAAACTTCTTCATCCTCTTTCCTTGATCTCCCCCATCACATTGTACCCCAGCAGAACCTATTTTATATTCCTATCAATCTTTTTGTTAGTGTGTAGTAATTTGCAAAGGAATGTATCATAGTACTTCACACACACACATATTAATCCCCTCCATTGTTACCTCTTTCTATGTCCTATTCCATTTTCACTAAATTTCCTTATGCCATATATAGGTATATGTGTGTATATGTACATACATATGTATGTGTATGTATATATATATATATATATATATATATCTTTTAAGTCTGGAATCTACATATAAGGAAAATATATGACTTTGTCCTTCTGAAGCTGGCTTGCCTTGTTTCAAATGATAATCTTTAGTTACATTCATTTTCCAACAAATGACATCATTTTATTTCTCACTATGACTAAATAGTACTCTATTGAGTGGATATACTTTCTCTTACCCATTCAGTGGTCCTAGGACACCCAGGATGCTCCCATAGCTTGACTGTTGAGAATAGCATGTATGTAGTGCAATGAACATGGATGTGTAAGTGTGTCTACTGTATCTTGATTTCTATGCCTTTGCCTATGTGCCCAAGATTGGTATTTGATGAATCATAGAGTAGTTCCAGTTTAGGCTTTTGAGGTGCCTTCATACTGTTTTCCTAGTGGCAGAACAAATTTCCATCTACCTCCTCTTCCCCTGTACTCCCCCCAGCTTTTGTTCACATTGTTGTTCATGCTCCTGATGATGGCAGTTCTGGCTGGATCAGAAAAATCTCAATGCCACTTTGACTTGAATGTTCTCTTTATAGCCACTTTTATTTTTTCTCTATGGTCAACGTTCATTTTCTCTATGTTGAGACATTTGCATTTTCTCTATGTTCCTTCATGTATTTATTGGTCAGCTATACTTCTTTCAAGATTTATCTATTCAGTTCAGTTGGCCACTTATAAATTGGTGATTCTTTAGGTGTTTAGTTTTTTTAGCTACATAAATATTCTGGTTATTAATCCCTTCTCAGATGTATAACTGGGAAAGTTATGCAATCCTACTTGTCAATCTTTTCTCTTATTTTCTGAACTATTGAAGTTTTGTTGGAAAAAGTATTCCCTATATTGATATATTTTGGTGCTTAGCTCAGGGTTTGCTGTAGTAGTTTGAAAGTTTCAAGTCTTACATTAAGATATAAGGTTCACTTCGAATTTATATTAGTACAAAGCAAGAGACAAGGATTCAGTTTCAGTCTTCTGTTCTCAGATATCCAGTTTCCCAACACCATTTTTTGAGGCAGCAATCTTTTCTCCAATTGTTTTTGCCAATTTTGTGAAAACAAACAAAAAAACCCTCTTGGATGTAATTGAATGGGCTTATTTCTGGGTCTCATTGTCTACTCTGTATGTATAATTTTTTCCAGAACAATGTTGGTTTTTATTAGTGAGACTCTGTGATCACTCTGTTTGCAGTGAGGTACTTTACTCATCTTGCTCAGGATTCTTTTACTATTTGGTGTCTTTTGTGCTTCCATAGGAACTATGTCTGTGGAGATGTTATTTCTGAGATTGCATTGAACATATAGATTGCTTTTGGTAGTAGAGCCATTTTTTCCACAATATTGATTTATACAGGTAAATTTGAGGTATTATTTGTCAGTTCTTCAATAGACTAGACGTTAAAATGCTAGCATGGTGGTATGTACCTCCCTTCTTAAATAGGAAAATCACACTGCAGATTGATCAGGGCAAAAAGTGAGACTCTATCTCATGAATAACCAGATGAACAAATGTAGAGTACTTGCCTAGTAACCATGAAGCCCTGAGTTCAAATACCAGCACCATCAAAAGAAAAAAAAGACTAAATATATTTTCCATGTGAGTGACCCCAGGTCCTACCTGAGATAAAGTTTCAGGACAAAATGTTGTACAGAAACAATTATAGGGTCTGGGAAGGTGGCTCAGTGGTAGAACGCTTGCCTTGTATGCATGAGGACCTGGGTTCGATTCCTCAGCACCACGTAGGCAGAAAAAAACAGCCAGAAGTGGCACTGTGGCTCAAGTGGTAGAGCGCTAGCCTTGAGCTGAAGAGCTGAGGGACAGTGCCCAGTCCCAGAGTTCAGACCCCATGACCAGACCCCTTCCTCCCCGCCTCTCCCAAAGGAAACAATTATAGCAGCATTCATCTTAATAGTCAGGAAAGGAAAAACCTTAAAGCTCATGAAATGATAAATAAACTGATAAATAAAATAAATAAAGAAGAATAAATAAAGAAAATAAATTAAGAAAAATAAATTAAGCTGTGATGGATGCTACAACATAGAAGAAACTTGAAAACTGTATGTAAAGTGAAAGCTAGAGACAAGGGAATATAAATTGTAAGATTTCAATTATATATGTCCAAAATAGGCAAACCTGAAGGGATAGTTGTTACTTAGCAGTTGACTAAGAGTTGAAAGGTGATGGGTTATTGTCAAAGATGCATACACCTTTTGGGAAGCATTAAAGATTATGTTACAAAATTTATTGCAGTGATAGGTTCCTATCTCTATGATCATATTAATTGTAGGCCTCAAGTGGGTGAATATATAAAATATGAATTCTATCTCAATAAATCTGTGAAAAGTAATAATTAGGCACTAGAAAAACCATAGGAGCTTAAAAAACAATTTGGTAAAAATAATTTTATGTTTGATGTGTAGTAAGATTAATATAATTTATTTTGGAATGATAAATATATATATTAAAATTTTGAGAGTAGCAATGAAAGAATAGTAACAGAATATTTAACTTATAAATGAGTAGCAGGAAGGCAAGATAACATATAAATTTTAATTGCAGAAGGAGAAATTACAAAATGGAAAGAAAAACACAATTACTTATAAAACATGTAATTTTGCCATTTCAAAGACAGAAATCTTTGTTTTATAGCTGAAGGCTTGCATTGAATGAGTGATCCACCTGCCTCAGCTATTAGTATGTTTGGAATTTCTTATAAAGTAGAAAGAGGGTGAACTTGGTCTAATTAAATTATTGGTATCAATAGCCCTTTAACTAATTTAGAAAATGAAGATAGCACAGAGTATATAAACATGTGAGTGTTTTTTCACTTAGGAAAAAAGATGTCATATTATATATGGAAATAAAAGAACAAAAGTCCAAATTATTATCCAATATCAGAAGGTAATGCCAGAAATTATAAATATTAGTTACACTGAAAATGCTTTCAGTCCTTAAAAACTGAGCTTAAGGAGGGAGAGGCATGGCTCAAATGATAGAGCAATATTACTTAGCAAATAGGTTGAGTAAGTGTGAGGCTCTGAGTTCAAATTCCAGTACCACCACCAAAAGAAAAATTACAGTTACAAGTTATAAGTTAGCACTTAATGATAAAATTCTACAAGCATCACAATACAATAGTTAAAGCAGAAAAAATGCACTGTAAAGAATCAGAGAATCACTAAACAATAGAACCTAATGAGGTTTGTGTAGTATTATAAAACTATGACTACTTTTATATAGGGTATATAGAACACTTGGAATAATCAAATAATCTGCTTTTGGTAGTTACAAAAGCCTTCTCATAATTCAGACATGGTGCAAATTAATCCATTTGTCTTATATATTTTAACTGTAGTGAACTTTTTTTCACTTTTTACTTTATCATGTGTATCATGCTAAGTGGTAATATAACTATCTTAAAGTACTGCCACTTAAGTTTTTTACACAGAACTATGATTTTTCATAAGGACATTTAGTGACATATGAATGAGACATCAGTATGTCATAACCTAATTTTGTAAATATTAAAAGCATACCATTTATGTGAAAGATTGTAGATATTTTGATATCTAATTGTTATGTAAATTAAAAGTCACTTCTGAAGGGTCCAGCAGTTTGTTCATGCTCTTACTGCAATTCAGATGGTTAGTTGACTTAGTTGATTGGCTTCTGAATGTGTATTGTGTAAAGACACTGCATTTTAGTGTCCAACCAGTTTCAAAAATAGAAAGGATATGGAAATCCCATGACAGAAAATTAAACAACCCAACTTGCATTCCCCTATCCCAACTTCACGCTGTGATTCCCCAAACAATTTGAGGGAAAATGCCAGAAACAGATGCATACACTACCCAGGAGACATACTATAAACACAAAACGACGCCAGGCTTATGTCAGAGCAGGTGATCGAAAAGTTAGAGGAGCCGAGAATGGAAAACTCTGGAATTCCAGATGTTCTCCATCTAAGAAGCATTGTGCACAAGTGATAAGTGAGTTGGGGAACTTGTGGCTGACATGTGCGAGTCATCTCTGAAAACTGAGGATGCACAGGTGGCTGGGTCTGGATTGAATGCCACACCTGTCTTTGTAATAACGCTTGCAATTCTGTGCTGCCTTTCATCAGGGCTCCCTGACAGGTTTTGCAGAAATACCACTGCGGCTTTTAGAGGGGATGTGAAACCCATTTTGGAGTGGAGAAATCTTAGAATTTTGTGATAAAGCAAATGTTTAAGGGCAGCAGCATGATCTAGAAAAGAACAAAGAAATCTGACTATCCTTTTTCAAGTGAACATGCTGTATCCTTTCTTTCTCTTATTAAAAGCCTATCTCTTTAAATTATGCTTAAAAATTAAACAAGCATTTGCAAAGAGATCTACTATGTGTGAAACAATAGGGAAGGACCAAGGAATATTAACAAATGAATGTAATCTTGCCCTTGTAGATAAGGGTTTCTTTAAGGGCCAAAAATATAGTTATAAATAATGTGATCTAGACAAAATAATAGTAGCATAAATAAATGTTAGGCAAGCACAGAAGAAGTAGAATTTTGGTGGTAAAATTGTGTATGACTTCACAGAGTAGTGGCAATAGAACAGTTAAATTGAATTTTATAGAATGGAAAAGAACAGTTCAGAAAGGAACTGCACATGGGTGTGAAAGTGTGTGACAATTTATGAATTCTCAATTAGTTCAGGATTAGCAAGTTGTCAATATTGACAGGGTTATGGTGCATAGGGGTATATCTGTACAGATGAATATGAAGAATTAGAGGTGAGCTGGATGCCAGTGGCTCATGCCTGTAATCCTAGCTACTCAGGAGGCTGAGATCTGAGGATCGTGGTTCAAAGCCAGCCTGGGCAGGAAAGTCCATGAAAGTCTTATCTCCAATAAATCACCAGAAAACCAGAAGTGGCACTGTGACTCAGGTGGTAGAGTGCTAGCCTCGAGCTTAAGAGCTCAGGAACAGTGCCCATGCCCACAACCAGCCAAAAAACAACACAAAACAAAACAAACAAAAAGAATAAGTAAGATTTTTGTCTTACAAAGAAAATATTTTCCATTTCTTCTAATATATTGAATTTAAGAAAAGAAAGAATGTTAAAGGAAAAGGGTTTTGGTCTGGTTAAATCCTGAAAGTGAGGAAGAAATTGAAGATGACTCCAAAACTTTCAGCATGTGACTGCGGTGCTAGTGAGATTATTAATAAAGAGAGGACACAATGGTGGACAGGATGAGAAGGAAAATCCTACATTTGCTTTTGATATTTTAAGTTGAAACAGCAAAATGAGAGACCCTTGGAGATAAAATCAGCATGATCTTCGAAATTAATCTGGCATTAGAAAGAAAAAAGAACAGGTGTGTCCTTAAGGTTCCTAGGTCTTAGTGCAGGAATACAAATGGAAGACCACACACCACAGGTTTAAATATTTTAAAGGTTATAAATTATGCCACAACTTGTTGAATAAAATAAAACATAATCTCTTGCTATGATGAATGTATAGTCACATCAACTGTATAAACCAGTTATGAACTGGAATTCTGAGCTAAAAAACGTGGTAGCATTAAGCAAAGGCCGAAGCTTAGTTATCTTTGCTCCCCGACCCCAACCCCATCCATGCTTGGCACAGGCTTCACACACACTTGAGGGGATCCCCAGCCTGCTAGCTCAAGCCATGGTCACTTCTGTGCTCTTTCTAGGACCATGAGTATGGAATAAGATATTCTTAAATTCAAACACTACTCAAACCCTGAAAGCAGACACAAGGAGATTTGAGTAAGGAATCCTAAGGCCCTGGGGGTAACTGAGTGTGGTTTAGAAGGGAAGAGTGTAGACTCTAAATGAGCATGATCCATTGGGCCAGCAGACAATGTACCCTGTCAGGGAGAAGGAAACAGAGCATGTATCTAAGATACCTCCTCTTGTCCTGATCTAGAGATGTTACTGGGAAGAGACTCCTTAGGAAGTAGATTTGTGAACCAAGCACATATAAGGGAGTAAATAGTGTAGCAAGATCAAATAGAGTGACAACAAGGGATTAAACCACAAGGGGAAAACACAAAAGAAAAAAGTAAATCACATAGTACATTAAAAACAACAATAACAAAGAAAAATCTCTTGTTTCCATGTCTTGGAGTTCACTTCGCTTAGCATCATCTTATATGGTCACATGTACATTGCTATTGAGCTATGTTACTCATCTGCTAGGACTATCCTAGACATATACGATTACAAATGAGGGGAACCAATGCAATAGCAATACTCACAAGAAAATATGTTGGAAATTAACTGTACAACTTTGGGGAGGGTATCTGGGAGGAAGGGGATAATAAGTTCATTAAGAAACGTACTCACTACCTTACATATATAACTGTAACCCCTCTGTATATGACCTTGAAAATAAAATTAATTTTTTTTAAAAAAATAGTGTATTAAGGAGGAAGAGAGCAAGAGCAATAAAAGCTCCATCTAGAGGCCAATAGTATAGATTCCCAAGATGGAGCTGGAAGAGTGGAAATCAATGGTAGAAACTGTACTGCATGCCTCAAAAAATGAATTAGAAAAAAGAGACAGAAGAAGTATGAAGAATCAAAAATGAAGGCACATTTTATTTATTTGTTTGTTTGTTGGTTGGTTTTGGTGCAGGTCTGGGGCTTGTCGTATGGGCCTGGGTGCTGTCCTTGAGCTTTTTCACTCAAGATTATGGCTCGTAACTACAGCTCCACCTCCAGCTATTTTTGCTGGTTAGTCGGAGGTAAGAGTCTCACAAATTTTCCTGCCTCGCAGGGAAATACTTCAGAACTGTAAGCAAGCCTAAGTATTTCAGTGATGAAAAACAATGGAGCAAGTATAAAACTCTGAGTTCAAATTGAGAGAGAGAGAGAGAGAGAGAGAGAGAGAGGGAGAGAGAGAGAGAGAGAGAGAGAGAGGAGAGAGAGAGAGAAAGAGAGAGAGAGAGAAAGGAAGAGAGAGAAAGGGAGAGAACGGGAGAGAAAGGGAGAGTGCGTGCATGCTGGACTCAGAGTCACAAGATCCTAAGAAGTACACTGCTTTGTCCCTAGGCTGGTTGTGAAGCTGGATAAGATTCACTTCATCATCCTCCTTTTCCACATTTATCATTTAAAAACCTGCAGTTTTTACCCTCTAAAGCTCTGGAAGTCATCTTCCAAGCACTATCCTTTTGGGAAAGGTAAATAATTAAATGACAAAAGCAGAACTGGATGAAAGAAGGCGAGAGCCCCAGGATGCAGCTGCTCATTTTTCTTCCTTTCCCATTTCCAACCCTTTTTTCAAAGCTCCTAAGGGGTCTCTATGCTACACGGTCAGAAAATATTTGAAGTAGATAATCTCTCAGATCCAGTCCAAGTCTAAAATCCAAAGATTCTGCTAAGGCAGGTACAACTTTACTCATGAACTGGAGTTGTGGGGAGGAGGAGGGGAAGAGAGCTTTGAAATTAGGCCATACTTTTGAATTAGTGGGTAGGAAGAGAGGAGATATTTTAAACAGGAAGAGGAGCATAATAAAAAAAATAGTGAAAGGAATAATACTGGTTTCCTTGGCAGAGGATGTGTGGAATAATAAAGAGACTTTTCTAACTAAACTGTAGGGATTGTAAGGTAGAAGAATGGTGGGAAATAAATTTAAGTACAGGGCACTTACCTTTCATATGAGACAAGTGTTATTCCTGGAGACTTTGCATACTTTAAAACTCCAATAATTCAAAACAAATTTTCCCAAAGGGGGAATGCATTTTTTTTGGGCCTTTCAGATTTGCAATAGTTTTAATGTATATTTGCTTTGAAGTTTGCTTCTTTTTTCTTTTGCATCTCTTTATTGTTTTGCTGAAGGCTTTTTCCAGCATGAATATGGTGGAGGTGTTTCAACTTCACAGGACTTTATCACAACTTCTATCGATTCCAAAGTTATCGATGTGGAGTTTGCTTCTCAGTGTGACCTGGAGCAGCACTGCTTTCTTAACTCACACAATGTGGTGAAGGGATATGAAAAATAAGGTTTGAAATTAGAATAACGGTGCTTGTTCAGATTGTAAAAGCTTGCTTTTAGAAACGCTAGGGCAAAAGTTAATCAAGAGGGGTTATTGGTAGTACTGACAAAGAAGGGTTTTGTCCTTCCTTTTTCCCCAAGGTAGTAGGCAATAGCAGTAACATAAACACTACTTGCAATTCATTCAGTTGTCAAATTATGCTACTTTGCAAGAATTATATAAATTGGATTCCTCATCTATTCAAATTAGGCACAGACATTTCTTTAATCCCACAGTTTCAAGTTCGTAACTTAGAACCCTACTTGTGTGTATTATGAAACTTATACAAGAGGCAAGGAGTGTATGCTATTTATCTTTGTACTTTCAGAACTATCTTAGCTTTGTGTCTTTCAGTATATATAGCATAGCATTTGCTAAATGAAATGGAATTGCTCTTTGGATAGTTTGGACTAGGAGGAGGTGACAGAAGGGAGTAGACTTTCACAATTGCTGTACTCAGGAGAGGGTTGATGCTAAACATTACATGCAGCAAAGCATTTTATTGATTTCTCATTGGAGGAGAGTTTTTCCTTCCTTCCTTCCTTCTTCCCTGCTTTCCTTTCCTTTCCTTCCTTTTCTCCCTCCATCCCTCCCTTGCTCTTTCTCTCTTTCTTTCTCTCTCTCTTTCATTCTTTCTCTCTTCCTTCCTTCCTTCCTTCCTTCCTTCCTTTCTTTCTTTCTTTCCTTCTTTCTTTCTTTCTTTCTTTCTTTCTTTCTTTCTTTCTTTCTTTCTTTCTTTCTTTCTTTCCTTCTTTCTTCTTTCCTTCTTTCTTTCTTTCTTTCTTTCTTTCTTTCTTTCTTTCTTTCTTTCTTTCTTTCTTCTTTCTTTCTTTCTTTCTTTCTTCCTTTCTTTCTTTCTCTTCTTTCTTTCAGTTCTTTCTTTCATTTTCTTCTCTTCTCCTTTCTCTCCTTCCCTTCTCTTCTCCCTCCCTTCTTCTCCTCCCTCCTTCCTTCCTTCCTTCCTTCCTCTCCTTCCTTTCCTTCTTCCTTCCTTCCTTCCTTCCTTCATTCCTCTCCCCTTCCTCCCTTCCTTCCTCCCTTCCTGTCCTTCCTTCCTGTTTCCTTTTTCCACTGAACTTACACTGAACTTAGGGCTTCATGTTTACTCAGTTGGCACTCTACCCCTTGTGCTACACCTCTAGCATAGCTCTTTGCTGGTTGTTTTGGTGATGGAATCTCACAGACCTTTTGGCCTGAGCTATCTGTGACCCACTATCTTCCAGAGTTCAGCTTCAGGAGTAGCTAGGATTACTGGTGTGAGCTGCCAGCATGTAGCTTGGTGGTGGAGTTTCCTAATCACAGCACTCCTGTCATCCTGTTAAACTTTGAGAGATTAAACGCACACAGTGATTTGTGATTGTGCAGGATTCCACAAGACATAACTCTTAGACAGAGAGCAGGGTGTGAGTAAGACTTGGTGCTGAGTTACACTGGGATGAAATATATGCAAAACATAAGGAGTCAGGGATGACTATAGCAAAGAAGGATGAAGCAGAGTGTTGTGCAGAGCATATGGCTTGAAGCTAAAGCCTAGAATGCTGGGGCTCTGTCCAGGCAATGCTAGGAGTCTAGGTGAAGAGTACAACAGTCAAATCAATCATTGGGATAACACAAAACAGCTAGATGTGTGCCACCACCAGCTATATCACTAGGGAATAAGGGGAAGTCAGAAATCAGGCTTCCTAGGGCTTTTTCAAATATTTTTTATCCAATTGATGTCATCCTGAAATCAAAACTTAATTAAAAATAAATCACGAGAGGACTCTTCACTTTCCACCTCAAGGAGCTTATAGAAAGATGGCAAGAATTTTGTAGCCCTGAGACCCTAGTTAGGGGCTTTGATTTGTTAGATTCTAATGGTAGAATTGGATGTTGCACATCAGAAATTATTAAATAATTTGTTTTCAAAATACTTCTTAAAAATAATTCTTTTAATCCTATTTTCTGTGAGACTGTGAGATGAGCTCTGTCTAATACATAATGGCAGAAGCTTTCGAGAACGTCAGTTATAAATTATCTGAATTAAATCAACGTAGTCTTTTTTTTTGGTCGGTCGTGGGGCTTGAACTCTGGGCCTGGGAGCTGTCCCTCAGCTCTTCAGCTCAAGGCGAGCACTCTACCACTTGAGCTACAGCGCCACTTCCTCAACGTAGTCTTATTCAAAGTGATAATAAAAAATAAGTCTTATTATCAATCATAAGGTGAACTCAGTGTACCAGGAAAAGTGAGGCCAGAGAGTTTTTTATTTTTATTTTATTTTTAGAGTGGATCGATGTGACAAGTTGATCTTTTTCCTAAGGCCACAAGCTGTGACTTGCATATTCCTTACAGTGTATAGTAGACTTTTTTTTTTTTTTTTTTGCTAAATGTGCAACTTGAATACACTGTAGCGAAAAGGGAAAAGTCTTTTGGCCTTTTGTTTGGCCACTAAAACACTATGTACTTAGAGTGCTTTATTTCCAGGTCAGAATTGAGAGTTCTAAACTACCTATCAATGCTACTCTTTTTTTTTTTTTATTCTTTCTTTTTTATTGTGAAAATACTGCACAGGGGGGTTACAATTACATGGGCAATATAATGAGTACATTTCTTATCAAGCATTGTAGCCTCCTCCTTTGTTTCCCCTTCCCATCCCTTCCCATCCTCCCCCTCCCAACCCCCCCGCATCAAAGTTGTAAAGTTTGTTTTCGACATAACGACTTGTACATCTCAAAAATTATTCCTAATTATGACACAATGTATGCTATTGGAATAGAAAGCTTGTATTTCTTCTGCTATCTGTGTAGCTGTGCCCTGCATGTATGGCTGTATAGTTATGTAGTGTGTCTATTCGTGTATATATATATATTTAAAGATTTCAGGAAAGCATGGAGTCTCTGGCCACTTACAACGTTGTTTCTACACATGGATAGAGATGCCACATTTTCATTTTCCATCAAATTGTTAAGCTCTAACATTTTATGTTCATTGTAGGACACAATTATACAAGTGTTTTTAAGATCACATGAGAAACCACAAGAGAGCTGGTTTGTTCAGTTGTCAACTTTGAAATGGAGAAGTTGAATGATTTCATTCTTCATAAGAACTCATATGTCTGTGTAAAAGTTCAAAGAAAAATTTGTGAGTGTTCTTCACATATATCATCTTATTACTTTTTGGTAGTACTGGGGTTTGAACTCATGGCTTTGTGCTTGCTAGGCAAGTGCTATAAACCTGGAACCACACTCTCATCCTTTTTTGCTGTGGTTGTTTTGAAGATAGGGTCTTAATTTTTGCCTGGACCAACATCTCCTTTTTTATGCTCCCTGTGTTGCTGGAATAATAGTCGCATGCCACCAAAGCAAGCTTCTTCTGTTGAGATGGGGTTAAACTTTTTTTTGCCTGGGATAGGTTAGAACTTAGATGCTCCTGATTCCAGCCTGCCATGTGGCTTGGGATGAGAGGCATAGGCCACTTATTCAGCCTATTGGGTAAGATGGAATTCCCATAGACTTTTGCTCCAGGCTGGCCCTGAACCATAATCCTTCCAACCTCCTCCTACGAAGTAGTCAGAATTATAAGCATACACCACTGCTGTCCAACCATTATCTCCTGTGACATAATTACTTATCTCGATTTTGCAGATGAAGAAACTGAGGTTTCAGAGGCTGGATGACTTTTCCAAGATCACACACAGTAAAGAACTGAGAGAATCGTGCTGTAACCATTGTACCATAGTCTTAAATTTTCCTCAGTTTCAATGTAGCATGTGAAGGTAACATGGCAGATGCCGTTGGTGGTCTCCAAACATCCATCCCTGCACTTTTTCTTTATGAACAGAACCTACATTCTTCTCAGTAATGAGGAAGGATGACTCTGCTTAGCTCAAAAGCTAATACCTGATTAATTTATGGGAACCATGGTGATCCACACCTTGTCAGTGATTGGTCTGTGAAATGGATATGTGGTACATGGTACATCTTGACCAATGAAATGCAAGAGAAAACTTGCTGTGGGGATTATTGCATAAAGACATTATGTTTGAAGCTTCTGGAATATTTTGGGCCAACTGTCCTTCTAAAACTCCTTTTTCCACCTTTGTGATTGCTTCTTACCAAGCAGACAGAATCTCAACTGATTCAGATGGTAAATTCAAGATGAAGTTTTACTTTCCCACACAATGAAGATAGTAATGATACGCCAAGATGAAGTTTGAAATGCGTCCTGAGAGAGGAGAAGTCCATGACACAGTGGGATTGGCAGCCCCTTCTCTCCTCTTCTTTGCTGAAGTAGAGATTTCTCCTCAATAAGCCCTTGGAGGTCACAACCATCAGTAAGCACAGCAACAACGCAATCCAATCTTACAATTCGAAGGACCATCTCAGCTTTCCTCGTCAAACGAAGGCTTTCTGCATTTTCTTAGTCCTGTGTTGTGTCATCTGCTTATTTAGCCGGTTAAAGAAGACCACAGCAATCAGGTGTGACATCAGTCAATGGCAGAAGCAGGCTTTCCCCAGGAAGTGGAATCAATCTCAATGCTACTCTTAAAGAGGTGCAGCTCTGTGCATCAGAGGAGAGTAAGAAGGGGAAAGGGCCAAGAGAGAGACAAAGGAACAGCATTTTTACTTAAAATTTGATTTACCTCTCTGGTCATAAATGGGGTACATCATTTATCATTGCGTTCCCAGTTTATTTCCATGACACACTTAACATACATTAGTAATTGTGCTAAAGGAGTCTTTTCCTACAGAGCTGAATGAAACGGGTAATACTTTCTGTAATTCACACAAGAAAAGCCTTTTCCTATACATTTGGTATCCTACCTGTTGCCATCCTAATTTCTCATTTCAGATTAGTAAAGGAAAGTACATATAGCCAAAGAAAGCCATTAGAACTTCTACGTGTAATTGTTCGGCTTTTAAAGACAATTTTGCAGAAGTATTGAATTGAAGACAAGGAAAATTAAAATGGGAAAATAACACCTGAGTCGGGACTTCCAAGCCTCCATTTCCTGTCCTATAAAAGAGTCTCTTACCCCATACACTGTGGTGTACCGTGCATCAATTAAGTTACATCAACTCAGTCTACTGAATGGTCAAGCTTGTAGCTTGCTTCCTGCAAATAATATACCTGCTTGACTTAAATATATAATTTTTATATCAAATACCCCATTGGGAGAAACATGTGCCCACAATAAGGATGAAAGCATCACAGTAAACATTGTTTTATATGTTCCTTTAAATAAATACTATTGAGAAAAAATAAAAATACTCCATTCCCTAGAACTGTATAATTTTTGGAGATAACAATAAGACATGAAACAGAGTAATAAAACCAATGTTCGGCAGTATTGACTCAACACAATCAAAGGATCAAGATGTTCTCCTCAAAGTCCCATCTGTTCAAACACCACAGACATGTGCATTTTTCCAAAATGAAGAAATTATTAGCCTTTTTTTAATATGGTCTTTAGCATTTGGGAAAATTCATAGGGAAGGCATATGGCCAAATCTCAGGGCCTAGCTCAGAATTGGGAGGGATTGACTCTCTTTCAGGTTGCTTGCCATGTAGCTAGAGAGCCCCTGGGAGAGGAGCTTAGCCTTCTCTGTGTCCTGCTTAGCACTCTTTTGGCTCTCTCTGAATCTGTGAATAATGTTTGCTGATACAGCTGACAGAGATTTGTCATCTTCTTGATTGTAATATGTCATCACTTTCATGCCCTACCTACAGCGCATGCTAGCCGTGGGGGGCTACAGGGAAAGCACACAGGGCTTGTCTAAATGTCTACAAGAATGGACACAGGGGTTCTCTTAAAACGATGGCAGAGATGAGAGTTCTACCATTATTTATTGAACTTAAACTTTTCAGTCATTTCCAGCGTACAATAATGCCTTCTCTTGGTTAGACTATTTTCCCCCCTTCAGCATTACAGTACTTCATTATTGCCACAGGGGGAACTGTTGGCTTAATTTTGCTTTGGAGACACTGCTGCTGAAATTATTAAACTAATGATTTATGTTCTATGTGATACAACAATCTCTTGTGCTTAAAACGGTTACTATGTTTTGTTTACTGTTTATAACTACCAGCGGTTGTGCCACAAAAAACCCCTGCCAGCTTGCAAGGTTTATTTATCCCTGTGGATCTTTAGAAACCACTGATTAATATAGAAAAAATTTGAATGGCTTATATATTTTTTTTAAAAAAATCCCATAAGCTATGAATCAAGCCAGTGTGGTGTGCTTCAGGGAGAAATAGTTAAACGAGAAGGCACAATGAATATCAAAACGTACAGACTCTCGTATTTGCTCCTGGTTTTATCAAAATGGAAATTATGAGTGCTTTTCAGGAACACAGAGCTGTGACTCGATCAGCTTTGGGCTATGAGATCACCAGCATTTCCCTTCGGGTGCTGCACATTTTACCATATTAAGGAACCAATTTGCTTAGAGAAACGTTGCATGTGTTTAAAGGCTGTTAAGTTTGATGGCTGGCAGAATGCTCCCATTTAGCCTTGATGCTGCCCTCAGTGAATGAAGCCTTTACAATCTGGCTGGCATTTTCTTTTCTTTTCTTTTCTGAAGTTCTTTTGTGTAACTGAAGACATACATGAGGCAGATGATGGCGTGGTCATGGACATGTTTTAAAGGGCATGGATGTCATATTGTGTTTAAGTTTTGACACTGCCCCTCCCCAAGAGAAGGGAAGGAAACATCACTTTTTCTTTCAGACAGCTTCAGACCAATTCCAAACCTCCCATCTTAGATTTCATCCTCCAGTGACACCTTCCAGGTGACTCCTGAACCCCATCTGTCATTTTGGCTATGTTCGGACCTCAAAATAGTCCACCACCTCTGTCTGTCTTGGACAGTTTTGTATGTTTGTTACTCTCTCACCAGCCATTTCTGACTGTTCGCAGGGCATTTTTATTCTGAGATCTGATGTAGTCCAGCCAGCCAATGAGTATGAATGTTTGAGTCTAGTTTCAGGCATTCTGCACAGTAGGCTAGCACAGGGTACAGCTGGCATTCTTTGAAACAGGGGTAGGTATAAGTTTTTAAAACATTTCTCAATCAGTCTATAAATGTAAGCCATGGGGACAGCTCAATCTGAAAGACAGGATTTGAGCAAGTCAGTTTCTAAGTAGGAAAGCAAAATCCAGGCCCAAAGTATGGGACCAAAAATGTTCCCATTTTTTTCATGTTGTAATTTCAACATCTGTGTACAGCTTTACTCTTAATCCCTTGATACTTTCTATACCAAACTGGGGCCAGAAACTAAAGAGGAAGATATAGATAAAGTGCCAAACCAAGGAGCAAAAACATCTGTTTTATTGTTTAATTTCTTCCTCATAACTCATTATTTTTTTTCTCTAAGATGCGTGAGCATCATGAATATTTATGATATTATAATGTGTGGTAGTATGGAAAACATATGAGCCAAGTAGCAGTTTTAACTAGAAATACCTGCCTAATTCCTGAATGATTTCAATCATATGTGTTTTCATGTAGCGACTTAGAATTACTCCCTTCTTCTATTAGAAAAGTACAATAAAAAGCAACAAATTTTGGTATGATTTATTCTAAGTTTTATTTTGATGAATTCCCCATTGGCCTCTTACCATCATGTTTAAGAAAATGAATCCTATGCAGTTAAAAAATCAAATGTAATTACATTACAAATTATTTTTAAATCACAGAAATGTAAAACCAGTATGAGGCATGATTTGAAATTTTATACAAAGCACAAAACATATTAAAATATAATGCTTAATTAGTATGGGGAAGGTAAAATATCTGTGATGTGTCAGATTTTCTAACATGGAAAATTTTAGACTTTAGTAGACTTCTAGTGAGATTGGACTTCACAGATTTCATCAAGTGACACTTTTTTTCCAAGTGAAAGTTAGTTTGAAAATGAAATGTTTTTTTTCAGAGAAACTAGAGACCACCACGTGAAAACAATAAACAACCACTTTCATTGTATCTCTAACCATTATATGAGAGAATAACACATTTCTCTCTCAGATTTTAATGTTGAGATGATCTGGAGACATTACTGTAGATATAAATTTGTTATGCAAATATAAAAACAGAAGGCCCAGAAATATTCAAGCCTAAGTGTTTTTGTGCATGTATGTTTTCATATCTTTTAAATAATATCTAGAAGTAGAATTTCTGGGAATTATACCTTTCTCAGAAAGTCTGAAAATATTGTTTACTGATGTAGCATTTTGATTTTTCAGCAGTAATGTATAAAATTTTCAGTAGTAATAATGTAAAACATTAAATTTTTATATGCTCTTCAACCCTTAGAGTTATTAAGCTATAAAAATTTAAATCATTTAAATAGATGGGTAAACTATGCTGTCGTGCTTTAAATTTCCATATGCCAGTTCTTTATCCCATATATGTTTCTCAATGCTATCTTTTATAGTTCGAATATAAAATGTCTCACACAAGATCATGTGTCAAGTAAATTAGCCTGTTAGTACTTTTGATTGGTATCTGTGTGCCTATGGCTCCTGCCTGTAATCCTAGCTATTCAAGAGGCTGAGATCTGAGAACTGTGGTTCAAAGCCAAAAAGGGAAAACAAATCCAAGAGGTTCTTATCTCCAATTAACTGCAAAAAGGCTGAAAGTACAGATGTGGCTCAAACAGTAGAATAAACCTTAAGCCAAGACTACAAAGCCCTGAGTTCAAGCCCCAATTCCACTATGGGAAAATGAGTTTTTCAGCTGGAGGATTGTCAATAAATGGGACTATTTATTATCAATTTGGAAAAATTAACTTAAGGAGTATTGCCCTGAAGAGATCTTAAAAATACTATGTCTTCCATTCAATAAACAAGTAAATAGCAATGTTTATGAAGTCTTCTGCCATCTGAGCATTTATTTGTAATTTTAGGATAAATACACATGTTTGGTTGTTTATTCATAAGCTATAATTATGCTATAATTTTAAGATACAAGCAATATATACATACATATACATATTACTTGTATCTTAAAATTATATATGACAAAAATATTAAACTTATATATAATTAAATATAATTACATATAATAATTAAAATTATACATCACTTGTATCATATATATTATTTGTGATACATATTAGCAGTAGCCTTGTATCTTACAGTCTTGTTACTTCACTTTTTAGTTGTTGTAGGGTTTCTTTTTATGTGCGTATGGATTTATTAGGATTTTTCAACATTTAAAAAAATCAATGAATCTGTCAGTAAACATATTCTCATTTTTCTTTTGCAAATTTTATTTATTTCCCCTTTTTATTGCTCTTTTCTCTTGCTAGAATGGCAATGAAAAGTTAAAAAAAGATTAGTGAGATAGTTTACTCCAACATTGTTTCTGATCAATTGGAATTTGAATATTAACGTGACTTTAGTAGTATGTTCTTCGGGCAATGTAAAAAGGCTTTCAATTTTTACTTTCACAATACTTATGATTATTGGGGACTAGCCTTGAAGGTATGCTTTTACTTTTCATGAGTAAGTATATTGACTTTAGTGAAAAAGTGTATTTACTTATTTAGCTGGAGAAAACTTCTTTATACTTTTAATTATGTGTGTATGTATATCAAGGCATGTATTATAAGAAATTTTCTTGCAGTTATGGAGGTTGGCGAGTCCAAACTCTTTGTAAGAAACCAATGGTCCAAAAACCTCGAAACCTAGAGAAACAGTTGGATTCTGATGTAAGTTTGAAGAAAGACGAGTGTTTTAATTCTAATCTGCACTTTAACTAATTGGATAAAGCTCATCCATATGGAAAGGGTAATTTTCTTTGTTGAGGGATATAAGAGGGTGTGGTCACACAAATAGAGAAAGGAAAGATGAGCAGACAGTCATTATATTCAATGTAAAAAACAAAGACAAAAATCCCCGAGAAAATCTTTATGCTAACTTAATTCAACTATACTCTCATAGAAAAATCCAGAATCATGTTTCAACAAATAACTGGGCACTCTGGAGCCTAACTTGGCAAATAAAATTAGACATGAACATGCCCCAACTACCTTCAGGATAATTTTCTTCAGCAGATTTACATGCAGAAAACAAAAATAAATGTGGAATGAATGACTGATTTTGTCCTGCTATAGATTATTCTTCTAGAGGATCTTGAAAGATGAAAAATTCTTCAACAGAGGGACTTTATGAGTAAAGTACTCCTCATGAGTAAGTCACAGAGATTAGAAAATCCTCAGAGACCCATAATAACTTGTATCCACAGAATTAAAATGAAAAGAAGCTATGTCAGCAGGCAAGCTAGATAATTTATACCACAAACAAACAAACAAATCCTTCATTTTTAAGCTTTCTGGTAGCTCAACCCACAGATTATTTTTCCCCTTTCCAGGCAACAGCAAAACTGAGTTTTGCAATTCATTTTGTCAGTGTTTTAGAATGAATTATTATAATACTTTAGGTTAAAAGAGTTACAATAAAATCATCTGCACAATCATTCTTTTGTACTGTTATTTGGTATTGTGCTTCCCATTGGTGTTCAAAGCAAATATATGAATTTATTATATGCCTTAAAAGTAATTTGTAGCCTTGACCCTCATACCTATAATCCTAGCTACTAAAGAGGCTGAGATCTGAGGATCAAGGTTCCAAGCCAGTCCAGGGACAAAAGTCTGTGAGACTCTTATCTCCAATTAACTACTAAGAAAGCTGGAGTGGAGCTGTGGCTCAAGTGGTAGAGCTCTAGTCTTGAGAACAAAGAAGCTCAGAGATCTGCACAGAAACACACAAAAGGTTAATTATTATTATTATTCAAATAGAAAAGAACCATAAAAATTCCCTAATGACATGTTTTTCTATTTAACTTAAGCAGTATTAATGCCAAATGAACTTTATAGAACAGTTATTTTTTTAAATAATTTTAAATATGTTCCTCTATTAAAATACATTTATACTTGTTTATAAAATACAGTTATACATGAATAGTGGTGAACATAATTTAAGCTGCTCATTAAACTATCAGGATTAGGAGCTAAACTAGGTGGAATCTTTTTATATTACATAAATAATTTTGTGACTATAGCTCTTTTGAGTAATGCTGTATTTTCCAAACTAATACTGATTTTCCAAACTAATAGGATTTTTGTTGTTGTTGTTAATCCTATAGTTTAAACTCAGAACCTTACACTTGCTAAGGAAGTTGCTCTACCACTTGAGTCAGGCTGCCATTTGCTTTATATGTCATTTTCTTTTTTTTTTGCCAGTCATGGGGCCTGAACTCTGGGCCTGGGTGCTGTCCCTCAGCTCTTCAGCTCAAGATTAGCAATCTGCTACTGGAGCCATAGCACCACTTCCAGCTTTTTCTGTTAATTTGATGCTGAGGAATTGAATCCAGGGCCTCATGCATGTTAGGCAAGCCACCTTCCCAGCCCTATGTCTTATTTTCAAATATGGTTTCGCTTTATGTCTGGGAAGGCTTTGACTGCAGTCCTCCGTTTTGTGCTTACCTTGGTCACCGGGATGACAGGGACATATCATTACATTCAGTGAATGGTTGAGATGGAGTCTCTCAAACTTAAATTTCTAGGCTAGACTCCAGCCTCAATTCCCTGATCTCTGCCTCTCGAGTAGCAAGTATTAAATAGTTGAACCATCTTATAAATCAGGTCTTGAGCAATGAGGCCTCTGGATTTATTCATTTTATCTTTCTCCTTCCTTTGAAGGAATTTCTGTTCTTTAGATTTCAAAACCGTTAGAATAAAACTATTATAGTCACTCTGACCTATCAGTGTCCCTCCTTTCAAGTGGATTTCAAACCTCAGAGCATACAACTCAACTGGCAAGCCATTGTATGGCTTTCGTTCTTGACTTCTTACTTTCTAGTCCACTGATTTGTTCTGTTTTTATGTGTGGACTCAGCACTTTGGTAGGATAAAATTATTACCCCCTAGAAAGCAGGTCAGAGAGAGAAGCATGCTCCTCAGATGAAAATCAAGAATGCCAGCCAAGCGGAATATAAAATAAAATTATTGTAGCTTAGGATCAGTCACTGTTCCAGAAGACAAGAGGCTTGGAATCTTCTCTTACTAAGATGTCAAACTTCACCGGTCATTACTAAAATAATGTTGCTTAGCTTAATCCCTTTACTAAGGAGTTATGAATCACTTTGAGTATCTCGGTAATGAGGACCATGTTAGATGTTGCTATAGTAGCAAACTAGAAACTTAGAGTGGCTTAACACCGAAAGATGTGCTTTCCATTCATGCAAAGGCAGGAGCAGGTTGGGATGTGATCCTACATCGAGGAATTTCACCATCTGGATGGAGCGTGTGACCTCCAGGACTGAAGCCATCAGGGAAATGTACTTCATGAATGTGGGTAAGGAGAACTAGATTCAGCCAAAGTTTATTTATTCATGCTTTTTCCTAAGCAGTTACACAGCATAAAGTAATAACAACAATAACTTTGACTTACTAACAATGTACAGAATCCTAGACCTCATTCTCAGCACTTTAATCCTTCTTATCTCAATGCTGGTTATTTACCCAGATGGAAGGTATTATTAGTAAGACTTTTATTTTACAGGTGAACAAACTGTCCTCAAATGTTCAATGTTCTTTTTGTTTGTTTCTTTTGTTTTGCTTTGCTTGTCCTGGGCCTTGAACTCTGGGCTTGGGCACAGTCCCTGAACTTTTATGCTCAAGGCTCTACCACTTGAGCCACAGCCACACTTCTGGCTTTTTGTGGTTAATTGGAGATAAAAAAAAATCTCATGGACTTTCTTGCTTGTGTTGGCTTTGATAATTAGATCTCATTGTCCTGAGAAGCTAGGATTACAGATGTGAACCACTAGTGCCCAGCTCAGGGGCTTTCTTAAGGTCACATGTTGGTGAGTGGGACAGAGATTTTGATTATAGGAGGTCTGGCACCAGAGCTACAGTGGTTGTGTGTGTGTGTGTGTGTGTGTGTGTGTGTGTGTGTGTGAGTATTAAGTTAAAATCCAATAGAGAGCAACCAAAAAAAAAAGAATTCTAGACTTCATTTACAGCACTTTAATCTCTCATCTTAGTTAAAGCTTGTTAATTACCCATTGGAAAGTGTTATTATGATGACTTCTATGTTACAGGTGGGTAAACCATCTAAAATACTAAATAGCTTTCTTAAGGTCACATGTAAGTAAGTAGGATAGCAATTTTGATCAAAGGAGGTCTAGCACCAGAGATACGGTGCCGGTGTTGGTGTGTGTTTTGTGTGTGTGTGTGTGTGTACATGTATGTGTACATGTATGTATATGGGGGGTGTTAAGGTAAAGTTCAATAGAAAACAACCAAAATCCAAATCAGCCATCAGTGCTTTATTCTCACTAACAGCTTGCATTTTCTACAATTAAAAACATTTCATTAGAGACATGAGAAATCAATAGATAGGTTTGCCTGAGTAGTAAATAATTAGAGCATGAAGAACATTGCAGATATTCAATCATCAATTCTAAGAATATGGATTTTTGAAGGCCAGGGGATAAAGTTCAGTGGTAGAGGGTTCAAGGTCCTCAATTTGATCCCCAGTACTACAAAAACAGAAACAAACAACAACACAAAAACCATGGACTCAACCAGAAATTCAGTACAAACTGTTTATTTCTTTTAGACATTCTGTCTACATGTGTTATTAATGTCACCAGAGGAAAAAAAAATTCAGCACATCCTGACATGCTATTCTTCTTTCCTCTTTTCTTTCTTTGTCTTTCTCTTTCTTTCTTTCTTTCTCTTTCTTTCTTTCTTTATCTTACTCTTTCTCTTTCTCTCTTTCTTGCTTTATTTCTCCTTCCTTCCTTCCTTCCTTCTTTGCTTCCTTCCTTCCTTCTCTCCTTTCTTTCTTTTTCTTTCTTTCTCTTCCTTCCTTCTTTCTTTTTCCCTCGCTGCCCCTTATAGGGGATTGGACTCATGGCCTCCAGCTTGTTAGACAGGTGCTGTAATAGTTGAAACACTCTCCCATCCTTTTTTGCTTTCATTGTTTTTTCAATAAAGTTTCACCCATGGCTTCTATGTAGCTGAGATTACAAGTATGCATGACTACACCTAGTTTATTGGTTGAAGTGGATATTCCTTTTTGTCTAGACACGTTGAGCTGCAATCCTCTTGAACTCTACCTCCTAAGAGACCAGGATCATAGGCATAAACCACCAGTTATGGCCTTTTCGTCTTTTATTTATTTTTGAACTTTTCATTTCTGTTTTATCCATTTCCTACCTTACCACACTTAGTTCATTTTGATTCTATGACAACCATTATACATTGTTCCTGACTTTTAAATAGTTAATACTTTTTCAACCAATATGTGCCATGTATGAGTGTCTAACATCTTGCTTCTTTCCTTCAGAGAGAAAAGAATGTGTAATTAAAGCTACTATTTTAAGAATTAAAACTGACTTGACAGAGGAGAGTTCCACCAACCTTCCTTTTTGACTTAAGCACTTTCTGAGACTGAAATAAAGATACCGGGTCTAACTGCTCCATCTTTGCCACATGATGGATGACAGGGAATTGGTTTAACCGGTGCCATCTTGTCTTCATGGTGGAGGAAGCTGAAGTCCCACCTGTCAGGTGATGGGTATGCCTGAATTCCTAGAGGCAGGGGAGGGGACTTGGACAATAGGCTAGCAGACCTGCCAGTCTTGGGACATGAACTCTCATGGTCACCTTGACCCCTGACCAGGATCCTACTTAGGCCTGGAGAAGCTCAGGAGCCATAATGCCATGCCTCCTGTCTCTTGGCTCTTCTCCAGTTACCATGTGACCCACTTCAGCTCTCTATTGGGGTTGATCTGGTTTGTTGGTATTGTTTTTCTGTTCTTTCTTTCCTCTCCTACTGTCATGGCTCAGTTTTATAATAGTGTTCAAGAGGATGTAGGTCTTTGGGACAGGAGTCCACCTGCAGACTCCAGCTTTCTAGTAAAGACTCCCAATTCAACCTCTCAAAATGTGGTTCTTCTGTTTCTCACAACTGAATTCCCACACAAGACAATGTACTTTATCTGGAAATATCATGAGAATATATAAGTAGGTTAGTAGTAAGTATAGTTTTACTATAAAAATGAAAATATCTGCTTTCCTCGTGGAAATCTTTTCTCTGATTTGAGCCATGCTTCACATGCTTGCTTTGTCCAATCTGTAATGTTTACATTTACTCTTTCGAATCCCACTACATCATGGTTAAATGTAAACAACTGAGGTTTGTTTCCCTCTCTTGGAATTTCTAAATAACAGTTCTGCATATTATAACTTTAAAGATGTGTCATGGCAGCTGCAAATAACTTTTAAAAAGAAACTTTGTGGAGCAAACTATCACATTTCATCTACAGTTTGGCAACAGGCACATGCTTTTCTGGCTTCAATTCAGCCTTCGTTTCGCAAACCAACTTCCTGCGGCATGAGAATATACATTTTTCTGGGCCAAATATTCCAAAGTGGACACCAATTTGGGACTCCTAGTGTTTTCCAGCTCTTCAGCTTTTGGACATATGAGCACTGAAAATGCCAGATTTCTACTATTCATGCCAAACATTTATTCTTTGGAGACTGAAAAGTCAAGCATCTTAACATTAGCATAAACTGCCAGAAGTAAACGTTTTTATGAAACCATCATTCCCAGGCAGTAGATGGACAACCCGCACCAACTTCCCAACCAGTCATTTCCATTGTCTGATCAACACTCTGGGACTCATCAGTTACTTCGAGTTCTGGGAGGGAGTTAGGAGTTACAGGAAGAGGTGAGAGGTGGAATGCTAATGAATATAGCCAGAGTGGAAATGTGTTAATTGTTACAAAGGGGAGCCAGACATTTTAGCTTTTTATTTTTTAATTTTGTTTTGTTTTGTTGTTTCTTTTTCAGCTAGCCTGTAATGTCCTTTCTGTTGCTACCCACCTGGAAGGATGGGCATGGAGGAACTTTGCTGTTTTGCCATTCTCTTCTTCTTCCAACTCTGTATCTCCCAGCTCCATTCCCTTGCAGCTCCAAGCACGGGTTCAGTCTTCTCAATTCCATCTGAAATGCATACTCCCTCCCTTGGTGTATTGGAAACTGAGTCAGGAGGGTATTTGCATGAAGAAAGAGCAGAAAGCGAACTCAACAGACCAGATCAACTTTAATGGAAAGTTGAAGAGGGACACCATGGTGACCTGGGGAGAGGCAGGAGGTGTGAGGTGTAATGGGGGCAGGGGTGGAGGGACTTAAGTAGGGTCCTATGCAGGAGTAGGCTCATTTGTAGCTGGAGAGTTTCAAGGAGTTTCAGGACATGGATTGAGAGTTTGTGGTAATGGCCTGAAATGGAATGGTTTCAGGAAACCTATGTGCAAGTTGAAGGTTCAGCCAGGTGTGGCCTGCTTCTATGAACTCAGGTGCCTATTACCTGAGGAGCTCAGGTCAGGGAGTGGGCTTTCACATTTAGATTAAGGTTCCAGGCTGGAGAATTTTAGGAAGGTGGGGGCAGGGGAGGCGGTCTGTGGGCCAGGCTGTGGAAGCAACCTTGAATTATGTGAACAAAGCAGACTCCCATCAGTGTGTATGGGCACCATTTACTGGAAGGTTCTTTGACTGCTTAAGTCAGGTATTAGATTCCATACCAGGTGCTTGGTGAGCACAGTGAAAAGCTTTTTCCCATAACTGTGGGGATATCTTTGATCTTCAGCTCAATGGCTCTCAATTAGGTACCTTTCTGTCCCACAAAGTAAAAGAGAAAATGCCCTGGTAATAAATCATCCATAAAAGAAAATCAGAAATGTGTGTACTTTTGACATTGTGAGCTGGCAATGAAGTGGGGATGTTGGGTCTGGCCAGCACCATCTTAGCCACGTGATAGACAGGGAATTGGGTTTAACTGGTACCATCTTGTCTTCATGGTGGAGGAAGGGGAAATCCCACCTCTTAGGTGATTGGCATGCCTAAATTCCAAGAGGCAGGGACAGGGACTTAGATTATAGGTTTCTGGACCTGTCAGTCCTATGCCTTGAACTTAGGAGACTCTTGAGTTTCCTGTGACCTTGCCCCCTGACTTTGACACTATTCCCTGACTTTGACACTATTTAGACACGGACTAGCTCAGATGCTATTATACCATGCCTCCTGTGCTGTCTCCTGTCCCTCCTCTGGTCACCATTGTGTCCCACTTCAGCTTTCTGTTGGGGTTGATGGGTTTGTTGGTATTGTTTTTCTGCTCTTTTTTCTCCTGCTCTCCTGGCTCAGTTTTCTGGTAGCATTGAGTGTATTGGAGGGGCTGCAGGTTTTTGTGACTGGAGTTTTTCTGCAACTGATGGCTTTCCAATAAAGACTGCTGATTCAACCTCTCAGAATGTGGCTTCTCTGTTTCTTATGACTGGGTTGCCTTACAGCAGCAAGATGGGCCAGGAAAAGGTGAAAATGGATTGGGCTATGGTGATGGAGATGGAGTTGAGAACAACCTGCTTCTGTATAGATTGTGCTAGCAGAGCTGGAAGAGCATTGAACACAAAAACCTCAGGAAAATAGAGCAATCAGTGATTAAACTTACAAGTTTTGTCTGACAAAGTCTGTTTGAACAGGTGCCATTACTTGAAATAGAAGAAATGAGAGAAGTAAGTTGTGGGGAGGATATTATCGTTTGAAACTTAATGTATTAAGGTCCTGGAGTAGAAGGAGGTATTGGGGAATGGAACTTTAAAAGGTGGAGTTTCATTGAAAAAAAGGCACTGGGGATTTTTGAAGGTGATTGTAGAACTCAGGTCTCTTTTCCTGTTTGCTTCCTGGCCTAGAGATGGTTTATTGCTTTTAAATAAGAAGATAAATGCAGATAAGAACTGAAATATCAACTGGATTAAAAAAATACTAACTTTCAATTTGAATTGGATAAAAAGACCCCTAGGCATTATGCATTCAAATTTCTTCTGAGAATAAGAAACCTAGTTCTCACAATAGAAGCAGGAAGTGAAGGAAAGCTTACAAGAACATCTGTTCTCAGGAGATTTTTCAGGCTTGAATCACACACCAAAGGAAGTTTGGATGGTTGGGATAAAGTTCAGATATTTATCTGAACTCTGGAGTGGTTATTCAAATCAAAGCAAACATAATACATGATAGTTCATCTAAATAGGAAAAATTTATTTGACAACCTAGACCATAATGATATACCAAACATTTCATTACTAACCTTTCATATCTGCTATATATAATGAATTTGAAATGGGGAGAATAACTAGACTTTCTGCAATCATTATATTTATTAGAGTTGAAATTAAATAATTCACATGAATCTGTGGTTGCTATTGAAGAGGTCAACTTGTCTATATATTTGTAAAGTGTGATTTTATTAGCTATAAGGTTAATCAAATTAAAAGTGAGACTAACGGAGTTAGGAGAGGTAGCAAGTAGAATAACGTTAAACTTCTGGGTATAGAACAATAACATACTTATTATAATATACATCAATAGCTCATAATTGTGTTTAGGTACTGAAAAGACATTTTTTACTTACACTAAAAAAATCAAGTTCAGTAATACAGAATATAAATTATATGTTGGTTTGCATTTCAGTTGGATGCAAGAGAATAAAATTATTCCTCTCTGTTTATATAATGTTCACTGAAATTGGTCTACATTTTAAAGCCATCAGCAGATAATTCACATGCTGGGAAGAAACCCAATAAGAAGAGAGCTTAATTACATGGTATAAATCAGAATTTGGGTGAATTTAACTATATTTTTGGTTTGGCTAATACCTTAAGCCAGTTTTCAAATATTTAGATTCAGCAAAATTTGAAATGCATATTGCACAATCCAATTCTCTTTTCCCTTTAAAGTGATATGCATTTAATAAAAAATACAGTCTGTAAATCTTATAACCTTGTAGCTAACTTATCATCATGCCTCATAAAAATTTATGCCATCTCCAGGTTAACAAGTCCAAATTTCTTCAAAGGCCAGTCAGTGTTCATGAGGAACACCTTAAAACTAAAACCTTAACTTACTCTAAATCTATGAAGTGTTCAAATCTACATGGATTATTATTACTAGAGCTTCAGGCTGTAAGAAACACACTCTACTCTACTTGAAATGTTACCAGAGGAACAAACCTTTGGCAGACACTTAAAAGAGATATTTCCTTTAAAGCTCAATGGTACTTTCCTCATGACATTCTAGGAAGCTTTTTATTCCCCTTGTGATCGTTTTCATTGTTTTATTTGTTATGAAATAAATACTCATTTGCTTTTATTTTTAATATAAATTAAAATTAGCTTAGCTGTTACATAAAGCATAAAAATTTCAGTCAGTGCAAACATATAAAGAACCCCAGGCATTTTTATTCCTTCATGATGATAGCATTCAAAATCCTTTTTCTAGCCACTTGAAACATATGATACATTATTATTATTATCTGTACTGACCTAGTTGTCCAATAGCTCATGAGAACTCTTTATTCCTTTCTAACTGTAACTTCATGCCTATTGACCAACCTCTTGTCTTTTTCTACCTTGACTCTAAGAACCTTGGTTTCTGAAAGCCTGACATTTCAGAAAATTTTTAACTCACAAATTAAGCAACTAAAGTTACTGGCAATGGTATGCTTCTGTTTTGGGAAAAAAAAAGAAGTCTTGAAAAGAAGTCATTTTAATTTGCCCAGGAGAGGTCAATGGAGGGCTAAGGTTGCACTTGCTTTTCCAGTGGACTTTCCATTTTTAAAGGAAAGGAGTCTAATAGGAAAGGTGAAGAGAAGTCACAGAAACAGAATTGTAAAGAAGAAGCTGTAGAAATCAGCTAAGACAAGGACAGGAGGGTGGCAGTGCCTCTATTTATTGATATTTATCTAGGACTTTAAAAAAGTACCTCTTCAAAAAGTGAGAATTAAATAAGTGTGGGAATTTAGGGATTCAGTAAAGGGTTTTAGCCTTTTTACTAGTTATTTTGTAGAGGTTTTAAAGAGTCTTTGAATGATGACAAAAGATTGCTATTAAACCTGAGCTTTGGGTAGTGATACAGCAGTATTTAATCATGACACGGGTCTTTGATGTTACTGAACATACATCTCTGAGGACTGAGGATTAGAGAATGTCACTAATATAAATGGACAATAGAAACTTAAGGTTAGCCAAAGGCCTGGGCTTCCTATTTTTCCTGAAATTACTAAAAATATTCTGAAACTCTTGTTTCCTCACAAGATAGCACTGTACTAATCATCAGTAAAGGTTGGTTGTTATTGATGATATTTGTACAAAATAAGTAGTTACAACTATTATAATCTTTTCAACTCTTTTTTAAAAGAACTTTTGTCTTTTAATTTTCCCTTAGTCTGGCTGGTCACAGACAACAACAACAAAATAAAAGATATTAAAAGAATGAGAAGAAGACCCATTTCAATTCTTTCCTAAATTATCTTTCTCTTAATACTCTCTATGATCGCTCTACATTTCCTTCTTCATTTCCCATCATTGTCTTTCGGATTCACTTTCATTAATAACTTCACCTATATCTTCCTTGTTTAAAGTTTTTTTTCTTATTTTAAGCATTACTTCTTTTGAAGACTTTTGTTTTTTACTGTTATAAAGGTGATGTATGGAGGGGTTACAGTTGCATAAGCCAGAGAGTGCATTTCTTTTTTGGACAATGTCACCCCTTCCCTCGTTCTTTCCATTTTTCCCTCCTGTCCCCACCCACAAATTGTATAGTTCATGTTCAGCATAGTGTCTGGTGAGTAGAGTTTTAGATTTTAACAGGCTTTAAAACTTTACTTTCTGAAAATTGCTTTCTATTGTACCTTGTAATTTTTCAATAAAGGAAATACATTTATCTTCCAGAAATGACAGTAAGATCCATGCATTTGATCTAGATGCATCTGGAAGATTTAGAGTATTCTTCAAGCCTCTCTATACTTGTGGTATACTGTCTAGTTTCTTAATCCATGACTGAAAGTTCATGCTGGTGGTTCATGGCTATGATCCTAGTTCAGGAGGCTGAGATCTGGATAACTGTGGTTCAAAAACAGCCTTAATAGAAAAAAAATGTCTGTAATACTCTCTCCAGTTAACCAGCAAAATGCTGAACTGGAGGCATCACTCAAGTGGCCAAGTGCCATCCATGAGCACAAGAGCTGAACTGAAAGAATAAAAGAAAGTTAAAAGCTTTTTCCCCTGTGTTTCACAAGATTGTCTCCAGAAGTGATGTTTCCTCTGACATTTTTGATATTAGTAATTTGAGTTCTTTCTATCTTTACTTTTAGTCTAGCTTGTCAATTTTATTGATCTTTTAAAAGGAACTTTAGGGTTTCTTTGGGGTTTTTTGGGTCCGTTGTGGAGGTTGAACTCAGGGCATGGCTGCTGTCCCTGAATTCTTCTTCCTCAAATCTAGTGCTCTACCACTTGGAGCCACAGCTCTGCTTCTGGTTTTCTAGCAGTTAATTGGAGATAAGAGTCTCATGGACTTTTCTTCCCAGGCTAGTTTTGAAATAAAATCCTGAGATCTCAGCTCCTGAGTAGCTAGGATTACAGGCAGGAGTCACCAGAGCCAGCTGGAACTTTAGTTTCGATTTAATCTTTTCTATGTGTTTCCTCTCTTCAAGTTTATTGATTTCTACTTGAAGTTTTACTATGTTTCCTTTTCTGCCTACTTTGAATTTAATTTGCTCTTTTTTCCTACTTTGGTGTAATCTTAGATTATTGATTTTTAATCTTTCTAAAATTCTAATATATATTTCTTACCTAATGCTAGAAATTTCCCTCTTAATATAGCCTAGAAAGCATGAGGTCCTAAGTTCAAACCCTAATATAGCTACACACACACACACACACACACACACACACACACACACACACGCATATGTATACATATATATGTATATTGGTGTATATATACAAATATATGTACATATTGTTTTGCATGTGTGCTGGTATTAGTGCTTGAACTCAGGGCCTCTTGTTCTTACTCAGATTGTTTGCTCACCCTAAGCACTCTTCAACTTAAGCCACACTCTACTTCCAGCTTTTTGCTGGTTAATTTGAGTTAAGAGTCTTGAGGACTTTCCTGTCTGGGCTAGCCTTGAACCTCAATCCTCTGATCTCAGCCTCTTGAGTAGCAAAGGTTTACGGGTATGAGTCACCAGTTCTTGATTTAAAATGCTATCACTATAAGACATTATTTGCTATTAAAAATATTATAGTTTTATCCTAGCTCATCATGATCTACCTGAATACCTTTTTGTTAATTACTTGAATATGCTAAACTTTCTCACCTCAAAGTCTGAGCACACAACTTCCTGTACTGCATATGTTCCTGACCTCTTTCCTAGGACAGTACCTCATCTTCAAGGCAGTAAATTAAGTCATCTCACCCAGACAGACAATTTCTAATCATTTCTGACTGGAAATGAGTTCTTTGTGGGGTTTGGATAAATGCCACCCAATGGCTCTGTTCTTTTAAGCTTTGTCAGTATCTATTGCAATGTGGTAGAACTTCTAAGAGATGGGGCATTTTGGAGGATGTTAGGTCACTAACTTGGTACCCTAAACCCTTCCTCTCTTCCTTTTGCTTTTCCTACCACCATGGGTGAACAGCATTGCACCATCCACCCTATTCTCCCCCACCCCCAACCCCTGCTTGATGGTATCCCTTGCCACAGACCCCAGAGCATTGGTCTTCTATCTGTGGATGGCAACTTCTAAAACTGTGAGCTAAAGGAAACCTTTCCTTCTTAATAAGCTTTACATTATTGGACAATTTTTTTCTTTTACAATAACAGAATGTCAACAACATAAAACTCATTTTATTTTTAATGATACAATTGTGTTGTTTCTCAGAGCATTTCTTAATTGTTATTAGAACAATCAGAAGGTAATTTTTATAAAGGGCATACATATGAAAGTTCTTTACAGTTTGGCCACTCACTTGAATTTGCAGGATGAATATGCAGAGTTTGATCTTTTTTGTGCATGTGAATAAAGTTTTAGCAATCCTAAATAGTAGTTGACTTAAATGCATGCAATTAAGAGGACCAGAAGGAATTATAATATTCTTTTCTTATGTCCATGACATAATGGACATAACAGGTTCTAAACCAGTGAAGTCGACGTAAGTAGTAAATAGTAGTAAACAGGTAGTAAATAGTAGTAAATAGGTAGTAAGTAGGTAAATGGATGGATGTTTATTGATTATAAATCAGACATAATTATTGAATAATAAGTTGTAATTATCATAAGAAATAAGCCCTTGAAACTTAAGACACTTTACTGAGTTACTCCATAGTTCTCTATTTAGCCTTAGATTATTTGAAATACATTAATTTTCTCAAGTTAAAGAGTAAAATTTGAGATCATATAATAGAATATTATTGTAAAGTTTATGAAAGTTAAGAAAAAAAGTTAGATACTTGCTGGAGACTTTCCTCTTCACCTGAAATATAAATTTTATGTAATTCTTTTAGTAACGTTTCAGAACTCCTTGTAGCCATTGACTGAGAGCTCCCAAAAAGAAAACATTACTGAGAATTTCAGTTTCTAAGAAATTCATAGGAATAAATTTGGTTTGCAAATTCAGATAAGTGAATTCTTTATTCAAGATGCAATTTATTCAGTTGCAACTTTTCCTGTTGTCCAAAGCAATTGATGAGAAGAATGTGCTTATAGCTCACACGTTCTGTATTCTTACTAAAATATGTGAATTGCAACTGGAATTCTATGGTCTGAAACAGACATGAATTTGAATTAGTCAATTAAGTTAAATGAGGACCAGAGAGGAAATTATATCTGGAATGATAAGAGAAGTCAAACTCTTCAGTAGCATATATAATATTTACTGCATCCTGCCAAATTTGAAATTCCTTTATATCATTTGATGAAGCACAATATGAAAACTCAGCTTCTGCCTCAGTCATCTGTTCGCATACTCTGTATTAGCTGGGGACGTTAAAGAAATATTTTAGTAACACCACAAGGATTGCAGCCAGCAATCTTTTCTGGGTTACATGCAAAATAAACAGAGACTAGAATGAAAACTTATTCAGTAACAGAATTTTAGTCAAAAAATGGTATAAGGAAGGAAATGAAATTGAATTTATAGGCTGTTAATGAATTCTGGTTTTGTTTAGGTATAGTATCTTTCAACCAAGGGGACCTACTGCATATTTCTTAGCATGATAAGATCACAGAATAAAAAAAAATAAGGTTTATTCTAATTTGAGCACAAACTTTAGAAGAACTCTTTGTGGATTGGCAAATGGAGTAAGTTGACATCCAAGAGAAGCATTCCTTTGAAAGCAAGGTAGTGTCAACCCTTTTCTGTGGGCAAGATCCAGTGGGTACATTTAAACCAGAAGATAGTCTGGCATATTATTTCTGGTCATATTTTTCCAACATATATATATATATATATACATATACATAAATATATACATTTATATACATCATTTACATATATATACATACACACAGACACACACACACATATATATATGTCCGTTGTGAGGATTGAACTCAGGACCTAGGCGCTGTCCCTGAGCTTATGAACTCGAGGCTAGCACTCTACCACTTCAAGCCCACAACTCTACTTCTCTTTTCCTGGTGGTTAATTGGAGATAAGAGTCTTACAAATTTTCCTGCCCAGGCTGGCTCTGAATCATGATCCTCAGATCTCATCCTCCTGAGTAGCTAAGATTTAGAAACATTGGACCTAACTCCAGTTTTTATGCCTTCATGTTTTCCCATCCTATGGTCATTGATCTTTGAGGCATGGCATTAGAAACTTCATTTAATTTCCTTTGTAAAGCACCTAATAATGTCAAATAAACAAGTAAATGATTGTAAAATATTTGAATATTTTAGAAGACCTTTGGACTCTGTATGTATTCATATGACTCCCTGTAAAATTTCAAAACCTTGCTTGTCGTTCTTAAGTTGAACCTGGTCCTCCTGAGAGTCTTTGACATTGTAACTCTTCCTCCTTATTTGAAGCTTTTAGGTTTTATTAGGGCTATGGTAGTCATTTCCCTCATGGTCTCCAAATAATACTTTAAAAAAATCATAAATCTTGCTGGCCTTCCTTTATTTCTTCAGCTTTTACAACTTGCTACTTAAAATGCATTTTTCTTCTCTGAGATCGATACTGTGGCAATAACTTTACAGATTCATGGAAAACAGTAGACTTCAAATGGGCTCCTTGTTGATAATAATTCAAGGTCCTACAATGGTCTCTGATGTTCTGAAATGTAGGGATAGAAATTTGTTGTTGTATCCCCTTCATCTTCACTAACTCCATGGCGATGGATGTTTGCTTTCAATGAGAGGAGAAGAGAGACAAGAGAATACTTATCTTAAACTATGAAAGAAATGGTGCACTAAAAACCTCACCCATAGGGAACTAGGAAAAGAAGCAGCAGTTTTCAGTTTTAATTACCGTCATTGGCTATTGATGACATTGGAATCCTAGGTTCAGGGCTATTTTGACACAAGAGATTTTAGTTCTGTCCCCTCTACCTTCTGTCTTGGTAACATTGCACTTATTTTGTTGTGTTCGTACTTGTATTTATTTTGAGTCTACAGGGTTCCTTACAGAAAAAAAGATGGGCATGTTATCCCTCTTAATTAACAGTTGCCTTTGCTGTATGCCCCTAAACTTAACCTTTCTAACTTTGTATAGTAACAGGAGAATTTTTGTTCCTTTCTCTGTGCTCTTGCTTCCTGCACACATAAATAGCTCAAACTACAAAACAACAACAAAGGAGACTGCAAAAGAAAATCTCGCAGGTTGCTGGTGGCTCTCGCCTGTAATCCTAGCTACTCAGGAGGCTGAGATCTGAGGATCACGGTTCAAAGGCAGCCTGGGCAGGAAAGCCCGTGAGACTCTTATCTCCAATAAACCACTAGAAAACTGGAAGTGGTGCTGTGGTAGAGCGCTCGCCTTGAGCTGAAGAGCTGAGGGACAGCGCCCAGGCCCAGAGTTCAAGCCCCACAACCAACAAAAAAAAATCTCTAACACCTCTGGCTTATGAAAATTCATCTATGTCCAAAAATAACTTTCTAATATATACATTTAAACTCTTACTTTTAAAGCTATGCCAGGAAAGTAGAAGTAATAAATCCCATTTGTAAGAAAACTATGAGATTAAGTGTGTATGTTATCACCAGATTCTAAAGGTAAAGATCAAGAGAGTAAAAGTAACATTGAAGAAAATTACTTGGTGAAGTATGGCATTTCTATAAGCTTAGAAATAGTGAGAACACGTACACAAGAATGTTCTGAACTCAAAATCTCAGTCATATTTTGTCAATAAGTTACATCTCTGTGACCAAAAAAAAAAAAATCTTCTATGGGCTTACTTTATTTTGTGCTGGTCTTGGATGCTTGAACTCAAGGCTAGCACTCTGCCATTTGGTTAGTACTCTGCCACTTGAACCTCATCTCTGCTTCTGGCATTTTGCTGGTTAATTGGAGATACGAGTTTTAAGGACTTTCCTGCCCTGGCTGGCTTTGAACCATGACCTTCATATTTCATCTAATTAGAATGATATCAGACATGAGCCATCGGTTCCTGGCTTTATAGGCTTACTTTTAAATTAGAAATGGTTATTATCTCCAGTCTCCTGATGTTTCAGCTGGATAACTGAATACCAAACATAAATAACTGGACACTAAACATAAATGGAAGTTTTAAAAAAAATGCCTGAAACCAAGGCTTTCTTCTGATAGGATATACTCCTATATTTCAAGGTTCTATTTTCTGGAAAGGTCAGGGACTATCTTTTGAGAATATATGTAAATTATTGTTACTTTATCTGAAAAACAGGAGAATAGTTACTCATTGAAAATATTACATATAATCAAAGCACAGAAATAAGGATAAGAAATGAAAAATAAAAAACAGTTTAATCCAATCTGACCAAATAAGTTATGAAATCACAGGTGTGAGAATAATAAACTTCATCCAGGGATTTCAGATATCATTTTGACTGATATTGGCATTGATTTCAGATCAAGACAATTACATAATAGGTAAAATTTCAAGCTGTGGGCTGTGGGCTGTGGTCTGATTATCTTGTACTTCATTGCCTTAGTGAGTCCTGCAATTACTAACTATGCAAAAATGTTACATCTAGAATTAGCACTTATTTTGTGACCAACTGGAAAACACAACCAATATTGAAGAAAGTTCTTAAACAAAGCCATTTCACTTGGATTTAATTTTTCTTCACTGATGAAAGTACACAGCCAATTCTGCATAATTTTTTCTCATTTAGTAATCAGAATTTTAAAGATTTTAATTATCTAGATTTATTGGAAAATAAATGTTCCCTGACACCTCATTTAATTTTGATATGTGATGATCTACCACATTGTTGAATCTGAGACTATGAGAACTTACACCAATCATCATTTTAGGCTTCATTTCAACACAAAATTCTGAGATCCAGAGAGACTTTGGTTTTAGTTCAGCTTTTTGTTGTCGTTTTTTCAGTCATCTTCAGTGTTTTCCATCCTATCAAATGGGTTGTATCATCTCAATTTCATAGAAGTAACTAAGACTCAAAGTTTTTCTTCTTTGGAGTTTGTTCTACTGCTCTGAACAGAACAATAAATCAACTCCTAATTGTTCAAGTTAGAATTGACAGAGTCAGGGTTCTTCTTTGGCATCTGTAGTGAGTATCAATGCCATGAAGGAGGTTGTAAGATACTTGTCACTGGCCTTGCAATTTTTGGATTATTACCCATGTTCCTTAATGAACACAACCCATTTGTTTTTGCCTGCTTAGAACTAAAAGACAAAGGGCTGGGAAGGTGGCTCAGTGGTAGAGCGCTTGCCTTTCATGCCTGAGGCCCTGGGTTCCATTCCTCAGCATCACATAAGCAAAAAGAAAAAAGCCAGAAGTGGCGTTGTGGCTCAAGTGGTAGAGCACTAGCCTTGAGCTGAAGAGCTGAGGGACAGCGCCCAGGCCCAGAGTTCAGGCCCCGTGACCGGACCCCCAAAAAAATTTTTTTTAAAAAGAACTAAAAGACAAAATGGATGTTTACAAAGTCCCAAGCAGCCTCTCCAAACAGCCACTAAAATTCCTATTTAGACTGTGAAAAGTATGAAAATTTCTCAATGTTGAGCACTTGGCCTGGCCATCAAACTATTTGTAGCATATAAAAGATATTTCTCCTTGCCAAGAAGACTCCTTTTATGCTATTTTGCTAGGAACAATTTTAATTTCCAGGCATGAAAAGGACCTTCAGGAAGAGACAATTTTCCTTCTCAAAACATCTCTCTGACATCCTTTCCTTTTTCTTGATGAGAATTCTGTTCCTTTTTTTAAGACACCATGTTCTCCTGAATGTCATCAATGATAATTAACTTTCCTTATGCCTCTTCTATTGATATACAATTTCTCATGCATGTTATTCTTTGAAGCCATCAGATAATATTGGGAGCATAATTATAAAATTTTCCCAAGAGTATAGGTTTCTACTAAATAGAAAAATGTGTAGTCATTTATTTTTAGATGGACTCTGTTCTTCAGCTAATAGTAGATCTTCACCTCACCTCACCTCCTCCTATCTTACCTGTCAGAGAATAATGGAAAAGACACTAAGTTGAGAATATTACAGCCTGAGATTCAACGTGGCACAGGGATGTAATTTCACAAATAAGGTATTTTCTAAGAGAGAAGAAACTAGTGTTCCCCACACTGAATTGACACTCCTTTGTACAACTACTCAAAGATAATTTAAAAAATGGCTTCCATAAATGGCAATAATTCCGTTTTTATAAAAACTAGGAAAACATAAACAAATGGAAATAGAATCAACTCTTTCTTTCTCTCTTTTCTTCTTTCTTTCTTTCTTTCTTATTTTATTGGTTGTGTGGCTTGAACTCTGGGCCTGGGCATTGTCCCTCAGCTCTTCAGCTAATGGCTAGCACTCTACCACTTGAGCCACAGTACCACTTCCAGTTTTCTCAGTGGTTTATTGGCGATAAGAGTCTCATGGACTTTCTTCCCCGGGTTGGCTTTGGATCATGATCCTCAGATCTCAGCCTCCTGAGTAGCTAGGATTATAGGCATGAGCCACCAGCACCTGGCTAGAATAACTTTTCTTAGGAGAAGTGTAGTCACAGGAACACTGCTGTCCCCAAATTGGTGAATGAGATGATCACCAAGACCACAACTTACCACAGCAGAACAGTGCTCAGAGAGCTACATGAGACCAATCCAAGGGAAGAAACTCCATTCATAATGGTTGCATATAAAGAGGCTAACTGAAGACCAGGAGAAGAGGTAAAAACTACATACACACCCAGTCAAAGGGAGGGCCTCAGACCTATGTGAGTTTTACCTCTATAAGCAGATACTCAGACTATCGGAGAAATCTGTTATCATTCAAGTAGGGGAGAGGGGAATTAATAGTTGGTCCCAATTTGGTTATAAAGTAAAATCTCATTGGGATTATGTTAACATAGTAAGAAACTGGCTTTTTTATTTTTATTGTGTAAATTTACACATTTACATACTATATGTGATTGTCATATTCACATGATCCAAAGTGATTTTTTATCACTTTACATAGCGTTGTGTGTTAACTATAACACATTCATCCTTCAAACTACATTCTTTGCATTTGAAATCAGTCCTCTTCAAGTGTTTGCTGAAGTAACATCTGGCCATTTTATTTGATTCTCAAATGAAGGTAATCATAATCACTAATTTCATCTTGATTTTTCTTGTGATATTTTGCTTTATTTTACATTTTTAAGATTATTTGTAAGTAGATGTACAGAGATTTCAATTCAACATGTCATTTGATGAGTGCAATGAATCTTCATCAATATTACCCCCCATCATCCTTCTCCCCATCTCTCCCAAACCCACCCCTTGCCTCAGTTTTCCTAACCATCAGCATAGAGCTTTGCTTTCTTATTAGATGGATACCTTTGTAAGTGTTTTGAATTGTATTTTTCTAAAGGTTTAAAGTCTAGACTCTAATCTTATATACATCATGTGTAATCCCTAGTCTAGTGGGAAAAGTTTCAGGATGAGAGATTATTCATTTAATAGTCTAACAAAACAAAAATAAAAGAAATAACAAAACAAAACAAAACAAAAACCAAAGAATGAATTGTTCATGTCTGTAATCCTAGCAACTCAGGATGCTCAGATCCAAGGATAGTGATTGAAAGCCAGCCTGAACAGTAAAGTCCATGAGACTTTTAACCACTTAACCACTAAAAGCTGGAAGTGGCGCTATGTCGCAAGTTGTAGAGCACTAGCCTTGAGCACACAAGCTCAGGGACAGCGCCCAGGCATTGAGTTCAAGCCTGGGATCAGAATAAAAAAATATGGAATCTCAACAAAAGAAAATAAAACAAAGCAAAATCAACTCTTTGAAGTTGATTTTGAAGGACTGGAAGGAGTGGAAAGGTCAATAAGAAGATAGAAACTTCAAAGAAATTAGTCAAGCTGAGTGAAATGCATCATCTACCAATGTCTCAATATGTATGAAGTTCAGATTAAAGAAGAAAGCGATATTCTTTGCCAAGTGTGGTGTTCCATGCCTGTAATCCTAGCATTGAGGATGCTGATGGAGTATCTAGAGTTTCAGGCCAGTTTGAATAACATAGCAAAAGAAGGCATTCTAGGCCTTATTTGCTGATAAGCAGAGATGGAAAGTTTGTGCTTCTAGAATGTCTGAGAAAGGAAATCTTGAAAGATGGTGGTAAATTTCAGTAGTACTCTCTGAATGCAAACTGCATTGATTCAAGTGGGAGAATATTTGGGAATAGTTCTAAACATCATTTTTCTTTATTGTTTTGTTATAGTAATGGTGCATTTTAAAGGATATAATTGTATTTTCTCAAAAGGTTTAAGAAGTGTTTATATATATATATATATATACAATATGTATATGCATAGGTATAATCTCTCACAAATTTCCAACACTGGGAAAACTTACGGTGTTCTGATGTGACCACCTGTGAATAAAAACCAATTCAATTTGACAACCACACCTGATTCTCAGTTCATCTTCAACATTTTAATCATGTGGACTTTGTGGATTCTGCTGTGTTTTGTGGGAAAAGCAATTGTGTTATGTGAGAGATGAAACTTTGTGCTTTTCTCATGTTTTATGTTTTAAGTCCCTTAGAATCTTTCCATCTGGATGACTAATTCAGAGGGAGTTTTCTCTTCCATTGCTATCATCCCTTCTGTGAATTATTAATATATGTTTTTATTTATAATTCATTACCTTTAAAAGGGAGTCATGGATGAGCAAGATCCAGCTGCACTTGAGCTCATCAAATATCTCTATTTTTCAAAGTTTTAGCATATTCCCAAACATGTTTCCATGAACATTTTCTCTGCATTCATGATCCCTTGTGTATTTAAGGGAAATGTAAGCCTTATGTTTCTTTTTCATTTAGGTTTAACTCATCGAAATGTTTTGTAAAACATTTAAATGTCCTAGGACGCTTTTATTACTTATTTTCTAAGAAGCAGAAATTTTTGTTTTGCCAACAATAGAGGTGAGGGTGGAGAACAAATAAAATCAAGGATTAAAGTTTGCTTAAGATTTTGAAACCAGCAAGGTTTGAGTAGGTTCTAAATTTGGCAAATCCTACCCTAGTTACTTGGAAGAAATTCTTCTTGGCTAAACAAAAATAAGCAGTTTGGGGAGTGACTCTGTTGCTCAAAGTAGTAGAGCACTAGCCTTGATCAGAAGAGCTCAGGTATAGCACTTGGTACCCAAGTTCAAGCCCCATGACCACCAGCACCACCAACAGCCACAACAAAAAGCAGTTTCAGAAGGGAGCTGGCTGTTCTAAGCCTTATTGCCATATTTTAATTTCCTTGTATCTGGCTGTAGGCTACACCATAAGTTTTCATAAAATATGAAGTATAAATACAAAATATACCTCAACATGTTATAACATCAATGTATCAGGTAATGTGGAGTGAATAATATTTAAACTGTAGTTTATAAAAAAACACATTAAGGAACTGAAATTTTTTAAGAGTTTTTAATTAATTAGCTATGTATGATTGAAATGATTGAAGTTAGAAATGCCTCAGCATTTAAAAATCTCAATATATATTTTTCAGTTTTTTCACAGCTTTTGTATGAGCAATCAATATGGCAACTAAGATTAAGATGTGCCTTTGGTTAAGGCAATCTGTAACTTCGATTTGGCAATATTAATAATAGATCAAATGAGTCTGTTGCAGAGATAGAAAAAGTCACCTATTGAGCTTCTTGAAACAGGAGTTGGTTTCATTTACGAAGCACTATTGATTGACCTTTTCTTTTCTACAAATTAGTGTAGTGTAATAGGTTTTATTAAATTGAGTTCTTAACCATAGAGTAAAGCTTATTCTTTCATGAATTCAGGAGTTGGATTTGTAGATTAGGAATTGTCACATCGTAGAAAAAAAAACATTTATCTCTGATTTCTAACATTGGTTCTTTTTGTTCAAACCTCTAAGTTATTTTGCTTATATGTAATCATCTCTACAGGCTCAATCTAAGTTGTTCAGCAAAAAACCTGAAGACTGTCAGGTCATCAGGAAATACAACTCCTCTTAAAATGTAAGTGCTCTTAAAATGTAAGTGCTCTCAAGCTCTACTACCTGGAGATAGCAAGACACATCCTGGGAAGGAGACAAGGTTTCAATGTACCTTCCCAAACTGCCTCATTCCTTTTTGGCTTTTTCTCCAGTGATATGTCTGCAGCTATTTTTTAAGGTAAATATAATCATTTTGCTATATTATTTATAATCTGTAATCTTGCAGCCACTAAACCTAGTACCGTAACTACCTTCGCCAGTTTGACAAAGGTTAACACTCTAAATCAGGGAATCCCTGTTTCAATGACTAGAAAATAATCAGGAAGGAAGCTCTATGGAGTTTAGTCTTCTTTATAAAGCATAGTTTAAGAACGCCAATGCCTACAGGAGAGGCAAGTAGCTTCTAAAAAACATTGATTCTGGGCTGAGATTTCTTAAAACATAGTATCATTATAAAAAAAATCAAAACAAAAATAATTTTCCTTTAGAAAAAAAACCCATAAAAATAGAATGGACAGGAAGAGAAGCAGCAGAAAGTCCCCTCTGGTTTCAGAGACAACATTTCCTTCTCTCCCATCCTGAGGATATCCCTGACTACGGAGTAAAGCATAGCCAATTCCAGCTTGGAGCTCTCACAAGACCTTAACTTCCTTTACAATACCTGATTCCAATAGACGATTACAAATCCAGTGGACATAACAAGGACATATATATGTTTAATTCTGGCCCAGGTTCCAGTTGTCATTTTTTTTTCTGACATAAAATTTCAACTTCCTCACAGTATCGTTAAACCAAATTGTTAAAAACAGATGTAGATCACTAGCTTTCTGCGTATTATAAAAGTCATCAATGAAGACATTCTACCAGGTAATTTATCTGTGTCAATTGGCACAGTTTTGTCTAATTGGCTGGCATAACTGGCATATAATGAAGGTACACACAACATTAGAGGAAGTCAGGATCAATCTCCAATGCAGATCAATTTATGCACCCTATTCTATGGCGCTGATTTGTGTGTGTGTGCATGTGTGTGTGTGTGTGTGTGTGTGTGTGTTTGAGAGGGTATTAAAAAAGATTTGCTAAAATCCATGTAATCATGGAATATATGAAAAAAATCATAGGGAAATAGAAAATGAGTTTAGCTACTTGAAAGTCTACCACAAAAAGACTACCACAAAACATCCAAAAGCCTTTGCTTTTTTAAAGACAAAAAATCCTGGAGAAAAAGTTATAATCTTTAGTTTATAAAAATCTTAGTAGACAATGGACCAAACCACAATAGGATATTAAGCAAAGATTATGAGTAGACAATTCACAAAATAAGTGATGGAAATTGACTTGAAGTAGATTAAAAAGTGTATAGCTTCTTTTATAACAGAATAATTTACAATTGAATGAATGCCTTGAAGCATCTGTCCCATATCCAAAGGAGTAAAAATAGTGCCAGTGTGAAATTCAGCAATGTTAGTTGGAGCTAGTAATCCAGGTTACCATGTCTAGCTAGAGGGAGGCAAACCTTCACATGGTTAGGAACCACATTTGGAATATGGTTTCAAGGAACTTAAACATTTAATCTTTTTTGACTTGTAATATCAAAAATTATATTTTTGGAACAGTCAGAGATTAAAAACCAGCAGAGGTTGACCTCAGTATTCTTTATAATGGTGAAAATATTAAGGACTATCTAAAATGTCCAATAGGGAATCTTTCAAAACCTTACAACCCTAAGGTAAAATAATATAGAGCTATTTAAAGTGATGTTTAAAATATTTTAAATTACTGAAATGATAATAAGTTCAACTGAGAAATTCAGGTTAAAAAGCTTTACTATGAATGACATTTTGAATAATTTTTATGACATATATATCAGATACATATAGGTACTTATGCATGTACGTATATATACATACATACATATATATATATATATATATAATTTTTTCATGTGGTATGGGCTGTCTTTTAAGCATGATTTTTCTGGCTAGGAATCTAAGAAGTTAAGAAAAATTTTAAGGACATACAGTACAAAGCAATCTGTCAGTAGAAGCTTCATGATTATTAACACAAGTCTCCCAACTTTCTTATTGAAAAACCTATGTGTGAACATTCTGATGTAAAGGTGTGAACTATAGAAAAGAGAGTGAGAAAAAAATCAGTATGTATGAAGAGTGGATCATAACATACTAAGAGTAGATCTTAACTAGAGATCGACTCAACTGTTCAGTAGATCTTGTATCAGTGTCAAGATAATTTAAATTTCCTATTCCCATTGTTTAGGCTTTGTTCAAAATTCTGCTATAAATAGGTACTAATTTTATAACAAACATCAAGAAGAAGGAATAATTCCAGTTTGGCTAGTTGTGTTATTCTGAAAGCCACATGCTCCTTTTTCTACCTGAATCCCAAAGTAAGAGGAGGAACAGCTCTTCCAATTTCTTTGGAAGAATTGAGAGAAGTTAACAGGATGACCAGAGGTAGGGGGACAGAGGGATAGGAGGCAGGCTTTTGAATCATGGAGCTTTGCCAACAGGATTTATTTTCCTTCTCCCTTAAGACCTCAATGTCTTTTAATAATAGGTCAGCTGATTCTTAAGTGAAAAGTTTAGGGACAGATTAAAGATAGCCTGCTGTGACTGTAATGAGGGATGATTGGAACCTAACTCAGTTTCTTTCTTGCATGGAAAACACCAATTAGTATTAATGAATCACTGCTTATGAGACAGCCAGGTTTATAGTTTCCAAAATAGGAGAATGACTACATTTTGCCTACGATAGTTGGTTTCTTTCTTATTTTATTTGCTTTATCCTTTGAAAAGATCTTTACACATACCTGAAAAGGTTAGTTTTTTTTAAGAAATTATGATTATGTGTATAATTAAGTTTTTAAAATATTAAATATAAATTATACTAAGGCTGAAAACTAAGAGCCTGTTTTGGGCTACATATTTAAATTCCCTGTGTACTTTTACTTCACTAGCTTGGTCTAAGGTTGATTTTCTGTCTTAATTGAAGGAGAGCAGATAGTGTTCAGCAGAAACTGTTGAAATAGCCATGCTTGTTTATTTGTGGTAGGTGCTATAAGTTGTATAAACCTTTTGGAAAGTAATTTGGCATTTTGTCAAAATGTCTTAAAAATGTTTAGTCTGAGAAAATATAAGCATTTCTAGAAATATATCCTAAGAAGATAATTACAGACAGACAAAAATGCATAGAAAATACTTAAAATATACTGTTAGATCTTTCTAATACAGAGGCAGTTTTTTTTTTATTGGTTACTTATATCCTAAGTGTCAAGATTATAGCCTGTTACATACTAAATGCCTGGTAAACTGTGTACTGTGTGAGCCAATAAATAATGTTTAATGAATAAAAGTCATTTTCTCTGAAATATCTAAGAGTAAATTTGAAAATTAGAAAGATAGGATAAATTTTGTATATACAATAAGTTAAATCTTATTTTTAAGTGAATATAATTCTATATGCCAAGGAACATTTCAAAGGATTCAGAACAAACCAGTAACAGTATTTGCCATCAGGAAACAGGACTGGGGATATGGAACAGAAGATGAAGACTTACTTTCAATGTCAAGGTTTTTATGTTATTGATGCTTGATCATGCATAATTAAAAAACTAAATGTTCTTTATGTGTAGTAATTGAAAATTAAAGGTCAATTTGAAAAGTTCACACCAAAATAGAAATACTAATTTATAGTCTTCTGCCTTTTAAAACTACTGTAGATTTTTTGATGAAGTTCTTTTTGTGTTTTGTTTAGTATGTATCATATTATATGAGGAGCTATTTTAAAACACAAAAAGGTATGATGAAGTCCTGGATCTTGAACTCAGGGCCCTGTCCCTGAGCTTCTTTTGTTCAAGTCTAGCACTCCACTACTTGAGCCACAGTACCACTTCTGGCTTTTTCTGTTATTTGGTACTGAGGAATTGAACCCATGGTTTCATGAGTGCTAGGCAAACATCCTACCACTAAGCCACATCCCCTGCCTGCAAACACCTTTCCTGTAGAACAGTTTGCCTGAGCTTCAAGGAGAGCATTGTTATAACCGAAAACCATATACATTAACAACAACAACAATAACAACAACAAAAAGAATAGCTTCCTAGGGAAAGTTTCTGACAATGAGACTTAGGTCTCTAGTGGCTCTCTTGGAAAACAGACACCTAAATGCGAGAAGACCTTGGAAAACAAAGTTTTGTACCTTGACTCAAGATGAAACTCTGCAACAGTAACAAAGACCACTGTATGGACCACTTTTAAGGAATTCCTACCTCTTGTGAGTGTTGAATAAAAACCTAATAGAGTCTGGACAGAGGACTGAAACTGAGCACCAATTTGGGAGTGAGCAGTAGAAATTTTATCAGACAGAGGACTCAAGTAGTTATAGTTTTAGGTTCCTGGTATTTCACTGAAAAAATTGCGCAAAATACACATGTGTAATGAGAGATTTATTAAATATTCATTGAAGTAAAATAAACTGGCATGCTGTTCCACGCATCAGTGTTGGCCTGAGCAAGAGAGTTCCAAGGACCCAAGAAGTAAGTGTGTGGAACAATTGATGGCACATATGAATTGGGGAGGATCAGAAGGCCCCTTCCACAGGAGGGGATCCTTTGGATAGACAGTTTTGAGTGGCACTTGGTGCAGATACAAGTTTTCTAAGGGTGCATGTCCATTCCTACAATGCATTTGTGATAATGATATTAATGATATATATTGCATAAACAAAGGCCCTCATTAAAGACTCTCCTCAAAAGTTAACACTTAACTAAGTGGAGTAGTGAGTGTGTGCCATTATGGGAAATTTCTTTTGCTGAGCAAGCATCCTGGTGAGTAGGATGTGTTGCTCACATGTCTGGCCAGCAGGAGATTGGTCAGTACTCTTTTATGGTCCTGAGATGGAAATTAGGAGGAGTTTGGGAGCATTCTAGGACAGTCCTGTGAGGGCCTTGATTTAGCTATCTGCCTAAGAAAGAGAGAGATGAAATAGGGGTGATCATATGCTTCATGAGGGTCTTGATTTTGGGAAAACAATGACAGGATTTAGCATTAGCGTGTTCTCGGATGACATGGTTTACTAATTTTTTATTGGCGTTTTCCATAAGTATAGCCACTCCAGAGAACACACATCCTTAGGTTTTTCTACTTATTTCTCACCTCACAATGTATCGAGGCAGGAGTTTGTATGTACTGATGGACTGGCAGCATGAGCAGCTCCACGAGCTCATACTCAGCAAAGTGGTCCTTAAGCTAAATGTTATTGGAAGTGAACATGGTACCTATTTCGAGCTTTGGCATGTGACATCAGGGAAGGTGCAACAGCCTTTGTCACTGTTGAGGAAGATCTTCATGACTTGCTCTTCTTCATCTTCCCTCCACTCTTCTGCCCAATCCCTATTGGCCTCTGCTCACCTCACTCATCTGTAGCTGATCCTGGTCCCCACCTCTTCTCATTATCAAATCGAGAAAACGACATTCTACCTGATTTAAAAAATATTTTTTATTTTAAAGATGTTGTACCGAGGAGTTACACTTGCATGAGTAAGGTAATGAGTACATTTCTTGTCGAACAGTATTACCCCTTCCTTACTTGGTTATTTTTTTTTTAAGGAACTTGGCACCACAGGCCACTTTCTCTCCCTTCCAATTTTCTTGTTGACTCTCATTAAGTCAATAATGGTGTTCTCTTGTGAGGTAAAATGGTGCACACCCTGTAATCCCAACTATTCAACAGGGGGAGGTAGGAGGATTGATGTCCCATGACTGGCCCAGCAAAAGTATGAGACAGATAAATAAGGTAGTAGTTAACTGCTGGCTCAAGTGGTAGAACGTTTGCCTAGTAAACATGAGGTTAGTACCCCATCCTGCTCTCCCCCGACACACCCACCCGTATATTGCTAAGTGGTGCAATGTCATTTCTTTTTTTCATTCTAAGTGTTTAGTCGAGGAAATCTCAACCATACACCCTCTGAAACCACCGCTGTCCGCCCCTTTTTTCTTCGTCTTAAGTTTGTCATGGAGACCCAAATGCCTCTTAGGCATTCCAGTGTGAACTGGAGAAAAGTATCTTCCAAAAGTAAGCTCTAGTCATGCTATTTGTCCCAACTTTAATTCAGAAATTAACCCTTTACTATAGTAGAATGCTAGAGGATTTTTTGTTCTAGTCTTTTCACCATTCCCCAGCTCTCCCCGTTCATGTGATACCACACAAGTCACAATCTGGTCTCTAGCACACACAAGCCCACACAGTGTCACATCCACACATTACACTTCAACCCCACTGAACCTCTTTTGGAGCCTGAAAGGGCACATTTTGTAATGGTACATGATTGTCTTATGTTTTCTTCTACCAAAACTGACATTTGATGCCTTATTCAATGGGTCAAAACCTTATTTTCCTTCCAAATGTATGGCACATATACTTTCCCTTTGAAGTCTCCCCAAATCTATACTTCAGGGAGGAATAAACACTCTCACTACATAAAATTTTACCACAATTCCCAGACCATTGCATTTTCCTATCTCCTTTCATGACTGTATTTTCCATAGTTCTATGAAAACAGAGGTCAACTCAATCTAAGAACCTTTCCAAGAATATAAAACAGGGGAAAAATGGATATGAAAATGATGGAAGACAATATGCAAGATATAGAGGGCCAAGAGCAGACTTCTAAAATATAAGGATTCTGGATTTTCCTAGGGGGAAAATTAATTGGAACAGAAGAAATAAAATAATTTCAAATTATTATGGAACTAAAACAAGTTTTAACTGATGAAATTGGAAACTCTCAATAAATTCTTGGCAAAAATCAATAAAGAGAATTTGCATGCTATTTGGGTAAAAAATACAGGACAGGATGAAGGAACAAAAAATCTGGCATTAAGCTTTGCTTTATATTACGTTCCGTTTTTGAAGGAGAAATTTTGTGATATAAGCATGTTTTTCTAATATGAGCATTTCATTCTGGACCACATTAATGTGTTTTCAAGAAAATGTACAACACAGCTAACACCTGTCATAGGTGTATCTGAAGAAAGTTGAAAATAATTTAACTGTATGTTCTTTAATTTCTTATGGAAATAAATGGGTAGTTTTTATAATTGTTCTTTGTGTGAATGGAACTTTTCTCTCAGTCTGAGGACATCTCCCGATTTATAGTTTCAAATAGATATTAAATAATATTACAGCTATCTGTTTGTTGATGATTTAGTTAACTGTATTGCTTACCGAGTCTATGGAATTCTCTGCCTCTTATCACAGCTAGACTGTGTGCTGTGCAGGTAGCTGTGCATTGTGTGTCTCATGTGACTGGATCTTAGCATGAGAACAAAAGCAGAAATACCAGGTAGTAATTCAAAGTCTTGACTATGCATCACATACAATCTGTGATTTTCTACTCACTTACAGGCTGAGTGGAAAGGAATGTATACGTAAGATCCTCAAACTGTAAGGAGATTTTGTCCTTGGATGGCCATAAAGAATATTCTTTCAAGACTGAATTTTGCATGAAGCTTCTGAAATTAGAGGCTTATTGGTCAAAGCTGTTATCTTTACAAATACAAATATCTATAAAGCAAATAGAATAGACCAATAACTGACATAACATGCAAACATAATAGCCAATTGTTTCTGCTTTGTCATTTGGAGTCATGATTTTTTTCATATTGTCTTCTTATTTGTCTTTAAAGTCCATTGTGACTCTTATTAGTACATTTTGAATAATGTTTTGCATCGTATGCATGGTAATAGATTACATTGACCATCTATCATCTCAGTTATTCCATGCTAAGTTCCTTGTCATGTTTACCCCATTCCTCAGCGATCTTATCATAGTAATAAACATGTGGTAGGTATTTGGTAACTGATATAAATTTATCTTATAATTTTATATAAGGGAAAATTTATGTCCTCTGATCATAGTTGTCCAAATGGTAGCTCTCGATTTTCTAAAAGATGCCAGAGCCTTGCTTTGTAGATGGTAATGATTTATCTAATATATGTGGGAAAACAAGGCAGGAACACAAGAGATTTAGGACAGAAAAAAACAAAGTTCCTGGTGTTAAGGAACTTGCATTCAAAGGAAAGATGGGCAGGTAACTGATAAACATATATAAAACTTCCATGAGCAACATCATACATATATATATATATATATATATATGTATGTATATATATATATATATACAGATATAGCATAATTGAGCTAGAGAAAGATCTTAGAGAGACAGGGTAACTATTCTAGAAAGAATGTTCTGGGAGCCTAGTAGAAGAATATTCTGGGCAGAGACAGCAGCTTCTGTAAAGTTTTGAGACAGAGAGGAGCTCAGACTTCAAAAATTTCTAGGATAGTTTCAAATACAAGCTATAGAAAGAATGAAAGGCGATAATATAAACATTGACTTGTAGACCCTACCAAAGAAGAGATGTACATTAGTAATTTCTACCTCCTTTATGCTGGTACTTGCTAAGAAAGAACTTGATTTAAAAAAAGTATCAGGTTGAAATCTGGAGAAATATTTTCTATAAAGGAGAACTTCACAATTATTGAACTTAACAAATATTGATTTTTCATGTCCAGGAGATAATTGTTAGTATGCTTTAGTAACTATGTTAAAGTCAGAAATGTAATATGTGTGTGTGTGTGTGTGTGTGTGTGTGTGTGTGCATTCTAAATGACATATTCTAATTTAAATTCAGAGATGTGCAATGTAATTGCTGTTTGTAATGGTGGTGATCAGAATCAACTTTGGTTTTACCATTACAGGGTTAATTAAACAATAATAAACAGTACACTACTGAGTAAAATTTGTACTTCAAAATGAGATAGTAGATAGAATTTCTTTTCCTACTTGGAAAATGTATTCCATACATTGTTACATGAAAAGAATAGACAATAGATATCATAAATATATCAAAGTTTTAAATAAAATCTCAAGTGTCTGATGTTTATGTAAAATATCTATGCATACAACAAAGGCATGAGAAGGCATATACTACCTCTTTGAGCTACAGGATAGAGACTTATACATTTACCTTTGGTTTACTTGTGTTTTAAAACCTTTAATATCAATCCAGAGTGGCTTTGCTATGTAAAATACCAGAGTTTAAAATGTAGTTTAAAATGTTCTTCAAAAAAATCAAAATAGTCATGTCATTTTTTGGAGAAAAAAAGCAAAAAGAAAAATATTCACTAGTTACATATAAAAAACTAAAGAGAGTGTGAGGCACAAGATGGTTCACAGATTTTGATAATATTTTGAGAAATATGAAATAACACCAGAAATATTCATGGGAAATAACAAGAGTAGGCATCATAAAACCACACCTGGGAATAACTTACTTAAATACTAAAATATGGATAGTTTCTTACAATTCTGGGATATAGTGCGACTCTTTTATCTTCCTTAGATGAAAATAACAAGACCTACTCAAGTCAGGTTGTAATTTCCCAATAAGAAATTAAAGGCATATTTGGAAAAGGGAGAGTAAAACTTTAACAATTGTTCCCTGGCAACACATGGTAATGAGGCAAACACTCAAACTTCATCACTTTCCACAATCACAATGGTATTCATAAAAATCCAAAACAGTGATATCTGAAATGATTTCCCCAAATATTCCTGAAGAAAAGTTTCAAAGTATAAAAATTTCCAAAATATAATCCAAAAGATTCATATCTTTCTGTCACCTAGGGAAAATGACAATTATCATTTTAATAAATATACTGGTCAGATAGATAGATAGATAGATAGATAGGTAGATAGATTAAACTATTGCTGTGCACTGGTGGCTCATGCCTATAATTCCAGATACACAGGAGACTGCGATCTGTGAATCGAAGTTCAAAGCCAATCTGAGCAGGAAACCTATGAAATTCTTATCTACAATTAAGCACAAAGAAAGCCAGAAATGGAGCTGGGGCTCAAGTAGTAGAGCATTAATCTTCAGCAAAAAACTAAGGACCAGCACCCATGTCCTTAGTCCAAGACCCAGAATTAGCACAACAAACAAACAAACAACAGAAGAAATTATCTGGCTATCCTCAGAGCATTTTTCTGAAGGTGACATGAGGTAATAAACCAAAATGGTAATAGATTCCTAATACTTTTTATTATATAATTTTTAAATTGCTGCTATAATGTTTTGGTTTTAATTTTTATTACAGCATTAAAAATAATACTGAGATGAGCATAAAGCATTGAATTAAGAGTTATTAGATCAAGAACATATCTCATTTGAAGATATGTATATTTGCACATTGGTTACGCTTCTAAAAGTTCCTGAAAAACAGTAAATCTTTCCCAGTCCAAGGACCTTAAAGAAAAAACAAATCTTTGGAGTCTTGTTTAATTTCTTTTTATTTTTTATTGTAAAGATATTGTACAGAGGGGTTACAGTTACATGAGCAAGGCAATGAGTCCATTTCTTACAGAGCATTGTTACCCCCTCCTTTGTTTTTCCCCTACCATCCCTTTCTTGTTTAATTTCTATACACTTATGTATTTTGTGTTCATATCTGAAAAAGAAATAGAACTACAATAGTAAGTTTTGTTAGTAACCAGAAGAATGATTGAAACACCACAAAGGAAAAAAAATCTAACCAGGGCCCCTGCTCCCTGCCCTTCAGCTCAGCAGATGGCAAAAATCAAGTTTGACAGTTACCAGAGCTGACAACTCATTCATGATGCAATTTCTGAAGAAAATAGAATGCACATCAGGGACCTTCTATCCCTCTGCATTAGACAGAGTCATTTCCTGGAGGACAGTTTAGATCCCAGGCTATGCTGTTGAACCTAGCTTAAAAATAAAGACCAAGTTCTGGAAAACATTTAATTGCTATACAGGCATTTCTGGAAGTGGTTGAAGATCCTCAAGAGGAGGAAATCCCCTTATGTGGTCGATGAAGGCATGGCTAATAACGGACTGGTGGAAATGCCATTTTTATTTAAAGGGAAGAATTGTTTTAAGATCCCCAAATTAAGATAATATGTTAGGTGAATTATAGAGTTTTCTTTTTTCTTTTAACAATAAAATGCAACAAAGAAAGGATAATATTTTATTTTCAATAAAAAAGGAAAGGTTTCTGTTGAAGCATAAAAGCAAAAAAAAAAAACCACTTTCTTTGTATCAAGGACAATGATCCTTTGTCTATAACATATGTTGCAAATTTTGCATCCTTAGTTTATTATTTATAGTGTTTCAAAACAGAATAATTTTAACCTTTTCTCTCTGATATAGGAATGTTTTTTCCTTCCTTGTTTTTACTTCAGTTTTAGAAAGCCTTTCCTACTACACAGCAATTCAGTTAGAGGAACTCGTGGCTTAATTTTTAAGAAATTAATCTAAGCCATCGCATCCAACAAAATACAGATTGAAAATTTTAACATTTTTGTTTCAAGATGTTATGATGACAGGTGCTCACTACGAGGTTGATTTTGAGGTTTTGTTTGACATATATATATATATGATAGTATGAGATATATGATATTCATATAAAACCTGAGTTACAAAATAAGTTCTAGGTCAGATATAGAAATATATTATATATAACATAAAATATAGATAATTACAGATAGGACGTACATACTAATTTCCAGGTCAGAAATAGAAAGTCCCTGTATATATATATATATATATACACACACACACATACATATATAATATGTATTGTATATAACATATACTATATTACTTCGTCTGAACTAGAATTCAGTATGTAACTTAGGTTGGCCCCAAACTTAATGTCTTCTTATTGGACTCAGATTCTGAAAGGGGAAATTGGCTTCTTCCTATTATGGAGTCACTTGACAAAGGCCTCAGTGATGCTCCTTCCTCCTTCTAGTTTAAAGGTGTGATACAAGGATTCTTCTCAGTGAAATAGGAGGATAGCTTTCCAGAAAATTGTATCTATTGCAGTCACCTTCACTCATAGCCCTTGTCTTTCTCCTGGCCATGCTCTCCCGAAGGAGAATCATCACCTCTCGAGGTCTGAAATGATCCTTTAAAACTTTTAGGAATACTATATTGCATTTCTAAAGGTGTCTTATGTTCTTGAAGTATTTATTAGTATCACCCTCGAGACTGAAAGGGCTTTTAGCTCTGAATCTGGCTGAGTACTGAACCTAGAGACTTCTCTGTATCAATGGCTTCATGTATAGAGGGAGGGAAAGAAGATTTGTCTTACTCACATCAGGGGCTTATCCTGAGGACTCTAAATACAAAACTGTATTTTCAAACTCCAAAACTCCTCTCTATAAATGCATGGTTTTCCTATTAGGAGGCCTTGCTACCTTCCTACCTGAGGGAACCTTTCCCAGAATGCCCTGCCCCCACCCATCACTGGCATGCCTGCTGCTTTGTTTAGAGAAACACATTTTATGGCAGCACAGACATAGACCTGGATCACCGGGTCACTGCTGTGTTTCCATTACAAATACACAGGCTTCAGACTTCAGCCCTTTACACATGCTGAACTTAATCGGAGTCCCACGTGTTGACTGCCTTCTGGAAGAGGCCCAACAATTACAGGGGAGTGCACCATACAGACTTGGCCTGAGTGTAATTTCAGCTTGAACTTTTTCAAGGGATTGTTATAGGGTCCTATTCTGCAATCTTTCAACATGGGAAATTCTCCTGGGCATGGAAGGTCTGGAAATTCTTCAAGATTTGGAGGTAGAGTCTTTAAGGGAGGACCCTTAACCAGAATGGGGAACTTAAATCTCATTTCACAAGCTTGCTAGTTTTCTATCTGTGTGGCCTTTTACTTGAAATAAATAAGCAAACTATATAGTTTTAAGTACAGTGGTTTCCACATTCCTGGGACTGATTCCTCCCCCCCCCCCCACACACACACACTCAGGTTTATAGCACACACATCACAAACACAGAAATGGATCCAAATGGCTTTTACAGAGATAGTCAAAAAGACTTCATGCAGCCAGTACAGCGGGAGGTGCTGCCAGAGAAGAGAGGACCCCAGGCCAATTATCAATCACTTTAGCCCCTCCTTTAATCTTAGCAACCCTCAGCTGCAACCTGTGCTTTAGCATCCAGAGAATGAGGGTGCAAAGTACTAAGCAGTGGTGTTACCCATAGCAAAGGTAAGTACTGGCTTATCAGAGCCCCCAGGCTCTGATCCACGTAGAGATCCAGTCCCAATTTCCACGAACTAGAGTTTGGATTTTAAATGTTCTCAAAGCCCATGTAAGGGGTAGAGTCTAGGAGTAAAGTGCGAGATTTCTGTGAATTTAATGTATGCTGCCAGAGGGGATTTGGGGACTCCAATCCCACCTTCGGCTTCTCTTTTGCTTCCTGGTGACGAGGTAAGCAGTTGCACCATTATACCCTCTTAAGCTGTGGTGTCTCTCTTTGCCACAACCCCAAAACAATGGACTGAAACCTCAGAAACCAGGAGACAAAATAAATCCTTCTTTAGAAGTTGATTTTCTCAGGTTTTCATTTTAGGGGAAAAAAGCTGTGTAACTCATCACATGTCCCTGTGGTCACATTGTTTCCATGTCATCATGTGGTGACATTATCTATGTATCTGGGGGAGACACTCAGACCTAGGACAGGCTTCGTATGAAATTTAAAAAAAATCACTGACATTCATCCATTGTTCTGTGGTGACCTAGTGCTGCCTTTATAGTGAAAGTCAGCATGGAGGGACCATTGACAGGGTCCTAGGTTCTTTCTCTCCATTATGAGATACTTTATTGATCTTGTTTTTATATCTACTGTAGCTAAGAAATTACTTCTGCATATCCTAAGCATTCATTACCTACTTTCTCTTCTGTTTTAAGTAAAATCAGTTTCTCCTTTAAAAAATAATGGGAAGTTAATCATTTCCATGAGAAAAAAAGAGAGCGTGATCACATTAAAATACGATCCTTGAAAATGCTTGGTGCACTTGACTTAGGAAGTCAATTAGGAAACTCTCTACAGAGGCAGAAGTGAAGAGGTATCTCAATTTTATAAGGTATATTTTCTTTTTCTGTAAAGGACTACAGTCAGGTAGTTACTAGTTTTGGATTTATGGGATATGGAATTTTCTGTTGAGAATACTTAACTCTCCATTTTAGTACAAGTGCAACATAATTGATACTTAAAGACATGAAGGTGGCTCTATCCTAATAAGACTTTGTTTAGGAAATTAGGCAACTGGTCAGATTGGGCTAATAGTCTATAATATGCAATGAGTTGCTGAATACATTTCATGTGTAGACAGTAAAAAAAAATCACCAGACAATAACTAGACTCTATTATGGGCTGCTGAATATAAAGGAATGAATTGAGACTTAATACTTTGCACATATATTGTTCTTTTCTAGTACTCAGCAGGGTGGAGCTGATAAACAGAATTCTCTCTTTTGGGGGAGGGGGAAGTGGACTCTTCAAGTCAACATGTCTGCCCAGCAGTGTTTGCCTTTCATCATCGCTTTCCAGTGCTGGAATCCCACACTTCATCTACCAGCTGTGAATTGGAGCCAGAAAATAGTAGTTTTATCTTTGGAACAAGCAATAGATTTATATTTAACTTTAACTCACACTGCAAGAGGCACTTATACCTGCCTTATCTTATTTAATCTTCCAAACAATCCAGTGAACTAAAGTTCCACTATTCCTACCTTACAAGACAGACAAGAATAGGCCCAGAAATGTAAAATAGCATCCTCTATTCATTTTCCACTAGTTGGTAGAAGAGATTGAGTCTGACCCAAAACACAGGAACATTATCACAGAGGTCCTTTCTTTGAGCCTACATAATTTAGTTGGAAAAGAGTAGAAAAGACAGGAAACATCTAGAATCCAAATAAGGATGCTAAGAAGAGGGTTGAGTATCCAAAATTACTTTTAGGGTGGGCTTTTGTTTTGTTTTGCTTTGCTTTGTCTTAACGTTAACATTGTGGCTCTGTACTGGAAGGGACATGCATTCTTCATTCCTTTTTCATTACTTGAGAATTGTTGCAACTATTATGCAAAACCAATAAAAGGAAAAATGATTTTTTTTTAAAAATAAATGTCATTTGGCAGGCAATGCCCAGCTGAGAAACAGTGGGTCTCATGGGACCACAATATGCATTTTGTAAAAATTTCTTGAGACAATTTATGGTTTTAAGAAAACAAAACAGGAAATTGAATTAAAAGAAGAAACATATTTAAATAATGCTCAAGTGATGACATAGCCAACCAAAGCCCCCAAAACCAAACCCAAGATAAGGCATTGCCAGCTGTTTAATTTTCTGGCATTAGCTGTTTAATGACCCTAAACTAGGAGAGATATTTGATTGAGTTGGTACAATAACACAGCTCTTAATAGATGGAAACTAATTTCTTTTTTTTGGGGGGGGGTTCGCTCGTGGGGCCTGAACTCTGGGCCTGGGCACTGTCCCTCAGCTTTTCAGCTCAAGGCTAGCGCTCTACCACTTGAGCCACAGCGCCACTTCCCAGCTTTTTTCTTTTTGGTTATGTGGTGCTGAGGAATCAAACCCAGGGCCTCAGGCATGCAAGGCAAGTGCTCTACCACTGAGCCACGTTCCCAGCCCGAAAACTAATTTCTTAAACTGAAGGGCCCTAAACACAAAGTTAGTTATTGAACTAAATTCCCTGAGCTATGACTTGCATTTTGATATTATGAATTCTGGTGCCTGATTATGAATTGCAGAGCCTGAGCATGGAATGGCTATGGGGCAGGTCAAGACCTCTTGAGGAGTAAGGAATTTTAAAAATCCATTAAAAGAAATCAGGCTTTGATTTGTTACACACGCACACACACACACACACACACACACACACACACACACACACACACAAATACAGTCTTTTTTAGTGCTCACTTAAAAATGGTTTAGAAAGAATAAGTTGATTCCAAGTGAACCATTATATATCATATTCATATCAATTCTTGTTTGGTTAAAACAGGAAAATTGTTGACATTGAGCAAGTTTAACTTTAGAATCTTCACATAGATATCTCTGAAAATTTTTTTCATCAGTTATGAAATAATGGATGCATACAAAGATGATGTTTTTCACATGCTTTAGATTTTCTTTCCTTTGTTGAATACTATAAACATGTAATTTAGAGTACAGTGTAGCCTCTATGTTATAGTGAAGATATCGAAATGTTCTATTATGTTTTCTATAGCCAACCTCTGAAATACTACCATTGTGTTTCAAAAGCAGATTACAAAATTGTGCTGTCATTTAAGAGAAGACAATGCCAACTACCAGACTCATCTAGAAATGTTTCTTGACTCACTTGCAGTATTGAGTTACTCTGCTCTAATGGGGCTGGATTTGTAAACAATACATGGAAACCTTCTTGGTCAATCCGTTTTGTGGTGCTTGGCGGCACAAATCTCTTGGATGCCATGTTCAGCAGTTCACATACATCACATGGTGATTGAACAACTAACCACCCAGAAAGCCTATGAATAGTTCATATTCTCCATCAAAAATGAAATTCATGGCCTGAGCCAGATGATGTGCACCTATAATCCCAGTTAGTTTGGAGGCAGATACAGGAGGATCATGATAACAGGAGAATCAAAGTCAAGGATGACCAGGCTCAGAAAAAAGCCAGAGATGCTCTTATCTTAAAAAAATTTTTAAGGCACCAGTGGCTTATGCCTGTAATCCAGGCTACTCAGGAGGCTGAGCTGAGGATCGAGGTTCAAAGCCAGCCTGCGCAGGAAAGTCCGTGAGACTCTGATCTCCAATAAACCACCAGAAAACTGGAAGTCACACTGTTACTCAAGTGGTGGAGCATTACCCTTGAGCTGAAAAGCTGAGGGACAGCACCCAGGCCTAGAGTTCAAGCCCCACGACCACCACCACCAACAACAAAAAGCTGATATAGTTTTCTTCACCCATGGAATACAGAAGTAGCCAGCCATGAGACCACTGAGACTTTGTAAATGTTCCTCTGTGATATGAACACAAGACCTTCCAGTTGAACCCAGAACAGGTGGTTAAGTTTGGGGGTAGAAAATTTTTTAAGATAGCAATAGATCATACCTATAAACTGTAGAAAATAATGGAATAATTTTATTCATCATATCCATAAAGTGAATTAAACCAGAAAAGTTAATTATAAAAATTTGACTGGAAGCACTCTCTCGAGAAACCTTCGATGGGAACACATCTCCATCATAAAATGTTCTTTTGAGGCAAGCAGAAGAAACTGATGTGATTTTGGTTCTTTTTCTCAGGGTGATATGAAATCAAATGGTAGGGCAACCTGTGGGAATTTCTTCACAAATTGAAAAAATGTTTAGTTTGATCTATGTTTTATTTTATTTGATCACACATTAAATGAAAACAAATGCCTTGATAATATTTGTCTTTGGAATTTGCTTTACACTAAATAACAGTGCCATGATAGTAACCTTGCATTGGAAACATAGTCATTGGAATAAAACAAAAATAAAATAAAGGTAAGGAGAAAATCTTCTTGTCTGTTACAACAAAAAGCTCCAGTCACAGAAGGGTCTGTGGGAGTAAGAGAAAGAATGGTATATGTATTTAAAAAGATCATAACATTGACTAGAAATGGAAGAGGTTGCAAGATCTAATTATGTACTGAAAAGTCTGAAAAGGTCTCATCCTTGGGGGAGGGAAAAGGGATTCCACGCTTTATCATGTTTTCTAGGTTTTTCTTAGTCAGAATACTAAAAGCAATAGTTACTATACAAATGCTATTATGAAAATGTTGCCAATATAATATTAAGTATGGAGAAATTAACTATATTATTGGCCATGAGTGAAACAGTTTCTTTGCAGTGATCTTATGAGAAGATAAATACTGTGAGGATTCTTTTACCAAAAGTAAGCTGAAGTTCAAGGACAAGGGCAATGAGCTGGTAAGGTCATGCAGCAACTAAAGACTGCTTGAGGACTCCAGCCAAAGCTGTCTGACACCAGAGCACTTTCACTGAACTACAATGCTAAACTGTATTCCTTAGAAACCAAAATGTGATGAGAGATTTGGGGAAGAGAAACATTCAGAGAGCTGAGATATCAAACCAATATATAGTAGTGGGACCTTTTGCTTCAAAGGTCATTTTCTTCCTATCTTGCCATCATGCCATCTACATCATCCCAGATAACAATGCAACTTGTTATGAAGAAGAAACTAATTCTCTCTAGTACTATTCTTTCCCCTTTACAATACTAAGTGGATGGCTTTATTTTGAAATATCTTTTTCCCCCCAAATGAAAACAGTATTATTTTCAAATAAGATTTGCCATTGTGTAGAAATATGTTTTGTTCATTGTGTAGGACATAATCAAGATTGAAACAAATTCAAAACTCTGTCCCAAGGCCATTGCTGAAAAGTGCCAGCAGACATGAATTCTCTAATAAGTCAGAGCTACTGTTTGCTGGGGTTTCTACTTCCAGTGAAATTAGGAGGACTTTATATCTGGTAAAGTAAATGGAGAAAATAACCTTCTTCCTGCATTGTTTCCATAATTCCCTGATTGTGCTATATTGCTTAAAAGCTGCTTTTTTTCTGGGCCTACAAATTAAATATAAGCAAGGTAAAAGTTGGGCACTCAATCCTCCTCTGTGTTAGTGTCCTTTGAGCCATTCCTTCTCGCAGTTACTTTTGCAATCACCTTGGATGCACGGAGGACTGGAGTTACTAATACATACCTTAGGACACAAGCCAGCCTGCCCCTCAGGCAGACAGAACTCTGTTATCTTGTGGCACTTGGAGAAGCTACCCCAAATGAAAACAGCCAGCAGCTCAGGAGAGAACACCTGTCCTGCTACACTGACTAACTTGTTCCGGTCTCTAGTGAAGACAGTGATAACAATTTATCTTCCCAACCCTCCAGAGACAAAGACTGAGATAATAGTTACCATACAGGCTGCTGGAACTAGAATTATTGAAACTTTAAGTATATCCTTCCCCTTTTCCCCACAATTCTTTGTCTATATCCAACTCATGTCTATGTTCCTGAAGATAAACTACAGTGCTAACTTCCCATGACATGCTGGGGCCATGTGACAAATCTTTCTCCACCATTTTCCTGTGTCACGTTGTTTGGCATAGGAGGACAAGTGACCAGATGGGACTTGTGGAATTCCTACAGTATAACTCTAGTTCAGCCACTTGAAAGCATCCTAATTCTTTTTGTAATTCCGTTGCAAGTTACAGCAGTCTATTGTCAACCTCTGGAAGACAGAACTAGACAAAGTGAATTAACTCTGAAAGTGTTACGAATGTCAAATGTGATGAGCTGGCTGGAAAACCTTCTTAAGCTCTGTTTATGTAATCCCAAATAAAATTTTGATATCAAACTAGATTTTGTAAGTGATAGTGAAGATCAGAAAGCTCTGAGATGTATTTTTCTTTCAACCATCAAATGTCTTTTTAAATTGATACTTCCCTTAAAGATAGAAAAAGTTTTCAATCTGAAGACAGTCAGCTACTAATTGAGGTGCTCATGTCCCAACAACCCAAAGCAATCTCGGCTGTCATAGATCTGAAGATAGAAAAGGGATAGGATGCATATTATTATTATTAATTAATTGGTTCAGGGTACCCTCCTCACATGCCTTTTGACATCAATTATCTTTACTTTTTTTTCATTTTCATTTTTAATTGCTCCCCCAGGGCAAGCAGAGATAACTAGGGATGGGAACAAAAAACAGAACGCATGTGGGATAATTTGAAAAGCTTGCATCACATGGCGAGGTAACATCTGTATGATTGAAACAAAGCAGGCTGTAGCGACTCAGTCTGCCCCCACTTCAAGTTATCTTAATAAACTAAGATCACAAAGGGGCCTTTCAGGACCAGGTGTGTCCGCTCAGCCACTTCACCTATGAAGAGCTGAGCTACCCAGCACCACCTCTCAGTTACGTCCCCGCAAGCCCCCGCCCCCAAGTTTGCTTTAGTTCGATTAATCTTTGATCATTTAGCATGGAATGCTTGAAGCATTCCTATCAGACTGGAAGCCAGGTTTTGGAAATGAATTCCTCATACCACCTTGCTTTTTTCTTTTGTGATTGGTCAGTAAGGAAGACAATAAACCACTTGAAAATGGACTCCATGTGTTCAGGGTGAGGGGATGTGGAACACGGAGAAAGACGGTGAAAATGTCACAGGGTGCATTTTCTCACCAGTGTGGGCAGGGAAAATGTGGAGGACCCCATGTTAATGCCATCTCTGGGCTGTGCAAACTCCTGACTCCAGCTGGCAGAGGAAGAGCATAGCATTTTGAAAAGCCAACTCCGTTTTTCACAACAAATCCTTTACACAGCTTGTGGACAAAATTACTAACTCACATGCTAAATCTATTAAAAATGTATTTTACAAATTTTGAAATGAGGAAAACGCTCTGTAAAAAGTTTTACAGATGCTGAATGACTGTAAACGTGGTTAAAGATGTGGGACCCTCTCCAATCCCTTCTTTCGTGGATTGCTATTAGCTTACACTTCAAATCTCTGGTGGCCACGTATTTCACGTTGTTCTTCCAAATGAAATCACTTCTCTCTTTTATCTGATCTCCTACAGTCTCTCTGTTTTCATCAATATCTGACAGCAATTCCCTGAGATCCAATATAGTCCATGCTAATATCCTTATGTGTACTCTCTTCTGTCTTTGAAATCTAATACCTTAGCAGTGAAATAATTTATTGAACTTTATTTAGACTTTTATTTTTTGCATATGTTTTGATACTACCCGTTTGCAAAAGTTTTTGGAAATTTGAACCAACTGTTCATCGAAAGTCATAAAAGTGTGATTAAGGATTTTTTTTTTTGCTCTCTTAAATCCCTTTTCTTTAAAGCCTTTAGTTTTTAATACATGATGGCAAATGTCGCCAAGTCCCTAGGTCTGCCAATGATGGGAAAATGAAGATGAATACTTCCCAGAGCCCCAGCTAATGAGGAATGCCATACAGGAGATTCAATGAGCCAGAAAAATCCATGACAGTCCTATTTTTCTCAAAAAATAAATAAGTAAAATCCTAGGATTAAGTGGTTGTCAGAAACTGGAGATGTTGAATTCATTGTATTTGACTTTCTGGTTGAGACAGCTGAAGGACAAGAAAGAAGCGAGAGCTATGGGTCCCAAATAGTTTTTCTGTTCCTCAGCAGTACTGAAAACAACACACTGTCTGAGAACATGTTTTTAATGGATATACTACAGCCTAATATGTGCATTGTTAAATTAACAGGAAGGCTTGTTTCCGTGAAGTGGCAGACAAGTAGACATCTTAGTGGAAAGGAAAAGAAACCTCTTTGATAAAAAGAAAAGGAAGAAGCTGACGTAGAAAGAAAAAAAGGGTAAAGAATTCTTTTGCTATGTGTTTAAAAACCAGGTCTCTAAGCAACATGTTACTCTAGTCGTATCCTTTATTTTCTAATATGTATCAGCCTCTCGCAGTCAGGTTCATATGCCCTTCTATATTCTTCTTTTACACGAGAAAATTGTCCTTTGGCTGAGTCAAATATTTGAGGCAAGAATGAAAGATGTTTTACTTTATTGCTAACCTGTGAGATGTGTTTATTTGCCAGTGTTGTGATGGTCGTTTTATTGATTGATTGATTGTCTTTTTGTTCTTTCTCACATAGTTTCTGACATGCAAATATAATTCCATTGTAAATAAGTAAATTATGCTTCTTAGTGGGAGTTTGAAAAATCCTATTTCTTATTCTTTTGTTCATGCAAGAATACTTTCCATGGCTTGTTATTGAAGTTCACTCTGCACTACCAGAATGAACAGGCAAAGGAATGTCCAAATAAAGAGACCCTCATCCTTCTTTAACTGACTCATAAAGACATGAATTAAGCAATCTCTGATTGTTGAACCCAGATGCATTTTTCAGAGCCACAAGGGACTCATTGTGTTATCTGTATATGCCATGTACATGAGGGTTCAATTCAATTATTCAATCAAATTTTATTGATTGTCTTAGAGCTCTGGATACATGAAAAGAAAAGATAGAGTTTTTTTATGAATCAATTCTCATTTGTATAATGTTCAGTAGTTTTAATTGTTGAACCAATCAATTAATTATGTGATAGTATTGATTAAACTTATATTGCCTGTGACATTTATGCTATTAGATTAAGTGTTCAGAATGCAAGACTTCATTCTAACTTTCAAGGAACTTCTCATTTTATAGCGTAGAAAGTCATTTAGGCAATGCATGAAATAAGTTACTACAATTGCTCTGTAAATTATGATAAAATGAGGGCTGTGTATTAATGGGGCATGGAATGTGGGTAGTCAAAATTTCTTTTTTATTTCTAATGGCTAATTAATCTAATAAGGGATGGTACTCTATATTGAAAAGTCCCATTAAAGAACAACACAAAAAAGAGTTTTAGCATGACTATGTTTGCTTTTTTCTTATTAGCCTTGATAGAGCTTAATTGTAAAAGTTTATCCATTTCTGTAGCAATTCCCAGCTCAGTTTGTTGAAGAGGATGTTTGTTTGTTTTTCTTCTAGTATATATTTTTTGTTGTCAAAAGTTAGATAGTGAGAGCTGTGTTATTTCATTTCTTGGTATTTTATTCTAGCCCATTGGTCTTTATATTTATTTTTGTGCCAGTACCACACTGTTTTTTGTTGCTATGGTTCTACAATCTAATTTTAAGTACAGTATGTTATAGCCTCAATTTTGTTATTTATGCTGAAGACACTATATTAATCAATTTAACTCATTATGTAATATTCTTTGCACCCTTTTCTCTAAGAAGTAACAATGTTATGATTTTCTGTTTCCATAAAGAATGTCATTGGAATTGTGTTGATGACCTTCACAATATTACTTCTCCTAATCTATGAATGTGGGAAGTTTTATCATCTGATGGTGTTTTAAATTTCTTCAAGGTTTTGTAGTTTTTCATTGTTACAGGTTTTTCACCTTCTTGGTTAAGCATATACTCAAGTATTTTATGTTTTGAGGCTATTGTGAATGCAATTGTTTTCATGATTATTTTTCTCTATATGTTGTTAGTATACAAAAAAGCTACTGAGTTTTTGTGTGTTGATTTTATATTCTGCTACATTGCTAAAGTGTTGATCAAATCAAGGAGGGTTTTTTTTTTTTGAACCTTTAAGGTCTGTAATTAGGGATAATTTTAATTCTTCTTGTCCTTTTTAGATCCAAATTATTTCTTTTTCTTGCTTTATTGCACTAGCTAAGAATTCCAGAACAATCTTGAATAAAAATGGAGATAATAGAGATAGTAGATATCCTTGTCTTATTCCTGACTTTAGAGGAAGTTATTTCAGCTATTCTCCATTTGCTATAATTTTGATATGGAATATATAATACATATTCTTAAATATGCAGAGGTACATCCTCTGGAATCATAGCTTCTTCAAGCTTGTATAAGGATATTTTTGTCAAAGGTCATTTTGTGAGAGTTGACATGATCATGTAATTTTTGTATTTGATTCTAATCATGTGATGCATTACATTCATTAATTTATATATATTGAAACATCCTTGAATTCCTGAAATGAAACCAACTTGATCATAGCTTTTTAATGTGTTACTGGATTTTGTTTGAAAGAATTTATTGGGAATATTTATGTCTATGTTCAATAAAGAGATTGTTCCATAATTCATTTTCTTTATTGTTATAGTCTTGCCTGGTTTGGGCATGAATATAATATACTTTTCCTTTCTATTTTCTAAAATATTGAATATTAGTAATGTTACTTTAAAACCACTATAAGAAAATATAAGAAAATTCTAGAATCTATGGGCAAAGGAAATTATTTCTGAATTGGACCCCAGTTGCTCAGAAAATAAGAGCAGTACTTGGCAAGTGAGACTGTATCAAATTAAAAGTTTCTGCAAAGCAAAATAAACCATTACTAAAACCTAGACAACTCATAGAATGAGAAAAAATCTTAACCAACTATTCAACTATGAAAGATGATATACAAAATATAATATATGAAGAGATAAAAATTAAACAACTAAATAACAAATAACCCATTTCATAAATGGGCTAGCAAATTGATCAAACTTTTATTAGAAGAAACACAAATGTGTAATAGATACATAAAGAAATGTTCATCATTAACAATAAAGGAATTGAAAAACAAAACTCCACTGAGCTTCCATGTCACATTACTTAGAATGGCAATCATCAACAAGAAAACAAACAAATACTAGTGAAGATGCAAAGGGAAAAAACTCTCGAACCCTGTCGGAATATAGAATGGTGTAACCACCATGAAATTCAGTCAGGAGACTTCTTATAAAACAAGAAACCCTTCTACCTGATGACTCCTCTTGAATATATATCCTAAGGCGAATAAATTAACATACAAAGGAGATACCTGCATGTCCATGTTTAATGCAACACTGCTCATAATAGCCTAACTATGGAATTAGCTGAGGTACCCAACAAGCAGTCGATTATGTACCATAGATTATTGCATAGCCAGAAAGAAAACTGAAAGGATATCATTTGCAGGAGAATGGGAGAAACTGAAAATTTTCATTTTGAATGAGATAAGCCAATCTCAGAAGGCCAGATATTATAGATTTTTATATGTCGACAGACACCTACCCAACCCATGTTTTTTGCAGCTCTGTTCATAATAGTCAAACTGTGCAATCAGGCGAGGTGCTCCACAACCAAAAATTGAATAAAACACAATACATACATACCATGGAATGTTACTGAGCTATAAAATAAAATGAAGTTAGTCAGGCACAGATGGCTCAAAGCTGTCATCCTAGCTACTCAGAAGACTATCTGTGAATAAAGAAAGCCAGCCTGTGGAGAGGCTGCTCATGAGGTCTACCTCCAATCAACAAGCCAAGTTCCAGGCTAGAGGTATAGCTCAATTGCTAGAATGCTACCTTGAACAAAAAAGCTAAACAAGAACACAGAACCCTGAGTTTAAACCCCAGTACAAGAAGCATATACACATACAAGGAAAGAAATAATGTCATTTTCAGGAAAATGGATTGAAATAGACTAAGATAAGCCCAGTTCAAAAGGCCAAATATTGTACTTTTGACTCTTTTGTGGAATATAGACTGGAAAGATAGCCCTATATATACTTTTTATACGTGTAGACAAAAAAAAAAAAAACCTGATTATAACTGTAGGGTTGTTTAGGGTGGGAGAAGGAGAAAGAGAATGAGAAGAATGCAGGATAACTAATATTGGAACACATTGTGTATATATGTGTAGATAGTTTACAGATAGTATTGTAAATGTGGGGGAAAGAGAGATGGGGAAACGGAAATAGAGGAAATCAATCTCACTAAAATATAATGTGTGCATATATGAAATAACATTTTGAACCGTTTGTATGGCTAATATATATTAATTTTTTAACAATAAATTGAATTAAATGAATGTCAGAAAGGTAAAACAGGTTCTGTTGTGGAGCTATTACCAACAGAAGAGGCTGGGAAATGGAGAGGGTAAAGAAGAGTGAATATGGCCAAAATACTTTATATGAATTCTACAAATAGAATGGCGAAACTTGTTGAAATTGTTTTAAGAAGAGAATGAAGGAGAGCAACAGGTCTGTATTTGATCAGAGTACAATGGATACATGGTTAGAAGTTTCCCAATATAATCCCTGTGTGCAACTACTAGGTTCCAATAACAGATATTAAAGAAATGTTCACATAGCACCAAGTCATCTTCCGACTCATAGACTTGTCACAAAGTCATAGTTTGTGGAAACTTCAAGGACTAGATTTAACCTGTTTGCACCATTTGGAACAAAATGAAAGTACCAACTATTGGCAGGAAGTAAATGCCATTGCTAAGCCCCTTGAAGATGCTTGGGATCTGCCATAGGGTAGCAACCGAAACATTTTTTCAAAAGGGTTTTATTTAATAGCCACATTCCTAAATATTTTATTTTCAGAGATCAATCCAGAAAATGATCTCAAAGGTTGTTTTTATGTTTGTTCTGATTGTTTGTCCTCTCTGAGAAATGATAGAATTATTTTTGCTCAAATTAGAGTGGCACATTTTTTTTTCCTTATACTTTCTGCGAAATTAAAAATTCTAGGGCTGGGATCTAACTCAGTTCAAAACAAGTTTAAAATCCTATTTTAGAATGCCTTTATCTACTTTCCAATAAAAGTAAAGGATACTTAAAGAATAAATAATAATTTATTTATTCATTCATGGAATAACTGAATACCTATCATATAAGAGAGACCATGATGAATTTTAACACAAAAATCATCCTGTAAAATGAAGAATTCTCTTTTGAAAGCCTCACAATATAGTAGATGGAACAGATATCATGATAGACGGACTGTATTGTTATTTATTTAGTCAGTAAGTATTTAGCACCCATGTGCTAGTCATGAAGCTAAATACTTGAAATGTTATGGTGAATTCTATCTTCATGGTGCTGACATTCAAATTGAATAAGCATCCAATAGATCAATGGAAATGTAAGATAATAAAGTGCATGCAATAATAAAGAAGATGATTAGTTCTAATAGGGAAGGAAAGAAAGAGCTGTAATTTAAAAATATATACATTTGGCATTATGAAAGGAGCAATGACAAAGACTGCTGTAAATAGATGACAGTCAAGCTAATACTCAAAGAATATAGGTCAGTTATGTGAAGAAAGGATAGGGAAAGGATTACAGAGACAGGAAGAATATTGCTAAGGGCTAGAAGTGTGATTCAGCTCAAATGTGATATTTTTGGGCTAAAATCATTTTTACTTAGCACTGGTAGCTCATGCTTATAATCCTAGCTGTTCAGAAGGATGAGAAATGGAAATCATGGTTCAAAACTAGCCAGGAAAACAAAGTCCATGAGATTCTTATCTCCAACTAACCAGCAAAAATCTAGAAGTAGAGCTGGTAAAGCCCTAGCTAGGCTTGAGCAAAAACCAAAACCCAAACAAAAACAAAAACCCTTAGGGACAGTGTTTAGGGCCTGAGTCCTGGTCCAGAACTGGCACAACAAATAATAAATAAACAAATAAATACATAAATGAAATTTTAAAAAACTCCAGGCCAAAGATCAGTTAATACTCCCTTCCTGGTACTTGATTAAGTTGTAAATTATACTGCTCTGATCTATTCCTCATTGTGTTAAAATTATTTATGTATATTCCTGGCTTCTCACTTTGCTCTTTTCATTCACCATTGGTTCATCTTGTCAAACTGTTTCAGAGTTTTCTTTCTTCTCTGTTTTTCTGTCAAGTTTGAACATATACCAGTGAGGCTATGAGACTAGTGCAGACTCCCTTGCATAATGCCTATAGAATAATTAATGTAGGAAGAGTAAAACTTTTATCTCAGAGATCCCACACCCCAAGGGCAAAGAGGGTTTCTTTCCTCTTCTACTCTTCTCCACCACAAAAGAACCTATTGCAATAGGGAGCCAAGAGAGAGCTGAAATGCCAGCCAGTCAGAACCTGTGGGGTGAGAAACAAAGTCCCAGAGCAGATGAACAAATACAAGTGCTAAATGAGGACAGAGATACTGTAAGCTTTCAGTGCTAAGAAGAGAGTTAAGAATGAAGACTTGAGGCATTTAAATTTTTAAGAAAATCTGCTCAATTACCCAAATCTCTAACTTATCTTCAGAACTTAGTTATAAGTTGAAATAAATGTTTCCAATTGTGTAGTTTGAAAACTCAATGCATTTTCCTAATTTTATCCAGTAATATTTTGAAATTTTGAGCCATAGGGAGCCTTCTCCCCATCGATTTATAATTTTATAAAAAATGGTGAATTTGTAAGTTAGAGAGGTTCACACATTTTCAATAGATATTAAATAAATGAAAGTTTGAAAGGCAATTTTTTCATACTCTGATTTTATTGCATGTTGTGAAGTAAAATTATTCTCTCCATCCAGAAATCTTGCAAGGGGAAATAGACAACATACTTTAATGACACAACTGGGATATAAATTTTGAGATTTAAATGCCCAATGTGGAAGCATGCAAGTGTTCAGAATAACTTAAATTATCAAGAAGAATGTTTTAGGCAGTTCCAAAGGAATCTTACTCACAGGTAAGTGTGATACTAAGATCATGAAAATCACTGACAAATGAAATAATTTTCATACTTTTTCAGGGGACATTTTTTTCTGAAAAGCACCAGAACTGACAACACTTTGTTTTGCAGTATCTATATACCATAAAAAAGAAAAGTTTTTGAAAGATAATACAAGTACTTTAACTCCTTAAACATAAAAGCTCAAGAAGCTCTGCTTTCAAAACAAGTTGAAGGTTTTAACAGCAAAATGAACATACTCCAGTTGATACCTTGTATTAATTAAGATAGCTTGAGCCATGCTGTAGTGAAAATTTGCTTCCAAATTCCAGTGGCTAGCCACTCCAAGGCCTATTCCCGCCAAGTCTTGGTGGGATTTCCTTTTTGTTAACTATCAAGTAGATTCTACCATATGTAGTAACGTGCAGTGACCTCTTACAGGTAAGATTTATAAACACTGGACAAAAATCTAAAGTGCAAATACCTGAAGGCATCTAATAGTAAGCAGACCAGGCAAATACTAGAGAAAAGTCAACACTAGGAAGAAAGAAACAGCATAGGGTAAGTTTTCAGATGATGAAAGAACTTCAATCTTGATAGTAAGGCCCACTCTTGAGTTCTGCAACACTGGGACAATTCAGTGAGAAAAATACCAGGTTTTTAATCTCTTTGTGCAATAGATTCTAAACATCATAATAAAGAAAAAAATCAGATTCTGCTATCCAAGAGAGATAGAGTTTGAACTTTGAGTTCAATTTTACTCAATTTATTTGTCTTTGGAAAGACTAACAAGAACAAAATCTAAGTCTTCAAAGAAAAATCCATAATCTCTACACCAAAATCAAAATTATCTGACTTATGTATACAATGGAATTTTATGCTTCTATCAGAAAGCATGACATCACCCTTTTCATAAGGAAATGGAAAGACTTGGAAATAATCATCTTAAGTGAAGTAAGCCAGACTCCAAGAAACATAGGCTCTATGGTTTCCCTCATTTGTAATAATTAGTATATGCCTAGGATAGTGCTGGCAGAGAATCATAATAGCTCAATAGCTATGTACATATGGCCATACAAAATGCTGCTAATCGAAATGAACTCCAAGACATGGAAACAACAGATCTTTTTTTTTTTTTTTTTTGGTTGTTGACCTTGTTGTCACCAATGTACTGTATCTAGTTCTTTCTTCTTCTTTATTTCAGTTTTTCCTCATTGGTTTGTCCCTGGCAATTACTGTCTTTGATTCTGGTACCCTGTGTTTGTATATACATTTATCTGATTTGGAGAAGGGAAGGGGAATAACAAAATTTTGAAACAAAGCTACTCACAAGGCACTATGTTGGAAATGAACTTTACAACTTTGGGTGGGGTTGGGAGAGGGAAGGGGATAATGGGAGAAAAACAAAGGAGGGGGTAACAATGCTTGACAAGAAATGTACTCATTACCTTACTCATGTAACTGTAACCCCTCTGTACAGCATCTTTACAATAAAAAATTATCTGACTTATTAATCCTATTAGAAACCTGAATTTGCAGCAGGTAAGAATTAGTGGGTAAGAATTTTATAGTCACTGTTATAACTATCCTCAAAGAAAAATATGTTCGTAATCAATGAAAATGCATAGAACCGTAACAGAAAAATAGAAACTATTAAAAAGATGGAACAGGACTTTTAGAACTGAAAAATAAAGCCCACAACTTCAGGAATTCTAAAGCATTATGTATTGGTCTTAATGAAAGATAAATACAAACAAAATGTACCAGGTACATCATGATCAAGCTGCCAAAACCAAAGATAAATAGGATATACTCTTTTTTCCTGTTCTTTTGTTTGAAGTAAAATTTAGCTTTTAGTACTTAGATATAAAATATGATTTCCTGATACTAATAAAGTTGATTATATACACACTGACATGTTGAATTGAAACCCCTTTGTATAATTTTGGGTGTGTTTTTTTGTTTGCTTTTTTTTTTTTTTTTGGTGCCAGTCCTGAGGTTTGAACTCAGGTTCTAGATGCTGTTCTTGAGCTTTTTTGCTCTATAAGTTGGGTCACAGCTCACTTAGTTTTTGTTTGTTTGTTTATTTTGCTTTCGCTAACTGGAGATAAGAGTCTCATGAATGTTCTTGACTGGGCTAGCTTTGAGCTATGATTCTCTGACCTCAGTCTTTTGAGAGGCTAGGATTGTGAGCATGAGCCACTGGTACCCACCTTGTCCAACTATTCAAAGCTAACAAAAATAAACAATTGAAAAAAAGCTCTGTCGTGAACTATACTTCGTAAATCTGTAGCTAGATAGTAATTTTTTTTTTTTTTTTGGGTCCAGTCGTGGGGCCTGAACTCTGGGCCTGGGCACTATCCCTCAGCTCTTCCGCTCAAGGCTAGCGCTCTACCACCTGAGCCACAGCGCCACTTCCGGCTTTTTTTCTTTTTGCTTATGTGGTGCTGAGGAATCGAACCCAGGGCCTCAGGCATGCAAGGCAAGCGCTCTACCACTGAGCCACCTTCCCAGCCCCTCTGTAGCTAGATAGTGAACAAGCACTGTGTTATAAGAATTGAAAAGGAACTTTAGTTGAGTGTGTACAGTGATTTTCTTCTGTAAGGATTGTGAGGAAAACCATTATTTGCTTCAAGTGCGATCATATCGGAGAAAGAATTATAATCAATGTCCTCCTGGAGAGCTTCTTGTGATTTGATAGCTTAAAAATATTTTATAGGAGAAAAAATAAATCGATTTAGTTAGTTTCTAACACATATGAAACACGTATAGAACGGTAGTAAGTGATAAAGGGAAGAAAAGAATAGAAAGAACCAGCTAGAAGCATCGAGCATGGAGGAAATAAAACGGTGATGGAGATTGAAATATAAACCTGACGGACAGCTCTGGGCTCAAATCTTGTTCTTTCTTATTACTTTTGTCAGCTAGGGCTCATGATTCCACTTTTGAAAGCTTAGCTTCCTATTCTCCACAGTGGTGATGATCATAATTGTTTCATGAAGTTCCTATCAGGATTAACTGTGAATGTATCTAGGGCATTAAGAAGTGATCAATAAATCTTGTGTCTGTTATTATGGAAGACTCTGACGATAGCAATGCTCTGATAGGATAATTCATAAAGCTCTTGTTTAAAAAAGTAGTGGTTCCTTCGGAGCCTAAAAATGATCTCAGTCTATTTCATTTAACTTAACATGAATGGACACAGAAAGAAGTAAATAAGGAGGATTATGTTTTTGTAGTTTTCCCTATTAACAATTGAGTGAAGATTTTAATGTGTATGCATGCACATGCAACCCCCCCCCCCCCACACACACACATATACACACCCATCCCCAGCTTTTTCCTTTCTCTGTGCTGGTAAATGCGTGACTGAAATGAGACTTGTTGAGACAAAGTGAAGTCCTGAAATAAACAGTGCGAACATCAGTAATGCTTTAATTTCCATGTTTCATGGTTATGCAAGCCCACTGCTTTGGAATTTCAACATAACCTTGAACCATCACCAACTTTAATTTCCCTCACACTTCAACTAGTAGTAATTGGGCCCTCCCTCCCCTTGCTGCTGCTGCTGCGGCTGGCATTTTGTTAAGAGCCTTTCCTTTGCTTTCACTGAGTTTGTTTAATTCCTCTTGGCAGCTGCAAGAACTAGATGCCAAACCTCTGTACTTGTCACATCAGAGCCATGACTCCCACACGGTTGGCTGGACTGAGCCTCTGAATTGTTAATAAAGTTGCCTTGGTCAGCTCTGGTCTTACCAAGAGCTTTTCTTTTCTCTCAAGTTGATATGAAAAGCAGAGGTTGAAGGGTCAGATACAACTCAATTCAAATCACCCCTCATCTTCCTGTTATTTGATCTGTGGAACCCCAAGCTCCCTCTTTTTTTCTAAAAGGAGAATAAAAGTAGCATTTACATGAAGGGTTAGTTTGGGATTCAACTAATTAGTGTAGATAATGTGTGTCTGGCCTGTATTAAGCCCTCAATAAATGTTTGTGACTATTGTTTCTATTTCCCATGGAGAGCTGGCTACCCCCTTGTATTTGCCCCTGCAGTTGAATGCCCTGTTCATTGTGGCTCTAGAGACCACAGTGCAGTTGTTGAGTGCCCACATCAAAGAGTGTCCCAGGCTGCAGTGATGAAGGACAGTGAGCTTAGAGCAAAGGAAGTTTACTCTGACAGTTCTGGAGACAGACGGGAAGTCCAAGTTCAAAGTGTGGCACTGTTTCCTAAAACCTGTAGGGAAGATTCCTTCCTTGCTTTCTCTCAGCTTGTGTTGTTTGATCGAAATCCTCAAACTTGTGACGATGTCAATCCCGTAACTGAATCATCTCTCTGAGAGTCTGCGTCTCCACTTTACATTTTTCCTCTTTCTGTGTCTGCTCTCCTTTTATCAAGTGGTACTGGTAATGCTGGATTTAAAGGACACCTCTACTCCTATACGACCTCATCTGAATGAACTGTGTGTGCAAAGATCTTGTTTCTATGAAGGTTATATTCTGAGGTTCTGGGGACTCTAAGGACTTCAACATAATTTTTTGAGGGAGACAAATTACCCTGTAACGTCTGGGGTCCTTTTGGTTTTGACATCAAAGTCAGTTTCTATTTTCTTCTTCTCATCCTTCCTGGTAGGTGGGCTGCTATCCTGGAGGGGTAGCAGGAGGCTACTAGGGTGGACTTTTGAAGTCACCAAAACAGCTATGATTGGAAAGGACTAGCATAGTCTTTTTCAAACCGGGGGTGACAAGTTTCGGAAAGGATGTCTCGTACTCACTCCTAGTGATTCAGATTAAATTGGTTTGGGGTGATGACTGGGCTTTTGGAGTTTACTCCCTTGGTGATTGCAATGTTCTGGCATCTCTGAGAACCACTGGATTAGAAGAACTCAGAGTTACTGGTAGCAGATTTTCTATTGGATTTTTAAAATCCTGATTGAAAGAATGAGACTTATTTGTTTACCCAAAAAAACTTGGAGCCAGATATATTTGAGAGTTCATGTTTCAAAAATCTATCTTCTTTGAATTTTAAAAGGTCATGTGGTATATACATAGCATATAATAAAAAATTACAAGTGGGATCTGGACAGCCCTCCTTAATCAAACTTAATATTTTTGCAGTGAAGCATGTAAACATTTATATTATGAAGAGGCCTATGTCAGTTCAGGTCAGGTTTTGACACACATGAAAAGTATTTCTAAACTTAAAAAAAAAGTTCAGTTTTCAGTTCTTTATAGATTATTGAATTGAAGCATAAGGATTAAGAATGTAATGATAAAACTTGATCTTGTAGAAACCAAGTAATACATGTCAACATTGAGTTCCTGGCCCAAACCAGAAGTAAGTATGGAGTAAAAAGTATTCTGGTGTTCGAACAGAAAGGTCAGTCCTGATTACCCATTTCTTTCTAACAAACTTTACTCCCAATGCCATTTCTACATCTGCAGAACTATTTTAGCTGTTTACAAGCTAGCTATTGAACAATGAAGACAACTTCCTTACTTGGAACTTATACTGGGTTGAATAATGTCACCCACAGATTCATGCCCTTCCCAAGCCTTGGCATGCAAACTTCTTGGAAACAGAGTGGTTTTCCCTTACTCTCATTTGACTGGTTTTCTCCTAACACAGGAGAAAGGATGTGTTGTGAAGACACAAGGGAACTTCCCTTTAATGGCAGAGGCAAAGATTACAGTTTTGTAGCTCAAGCCTAGCAAGGTTGAGGATGGCCAGCAACATCAGCAGCTTAGAGAAAAACCTGGAAGAGATGCTTCCCTAGAGCTTTCAAAAGGAACATGGCTTTGATCTGGAAGACAGATTGAAGAAGTCTGTCCCTCAGAACAAAAAGAATAATTTTCTGGTTTTATAAGCCACCAAAGCTATGGTTATTTGTCATGGTAGCCCCAGGAAATGTATCTAGAACCCTAGTGGCAGTACTCACAGGATAATATAGATATAGATATATCTGTATCTATATCTATATGTATATCTGGATATTGATATAGATATAGCTAGATATTGATCTATAAATCTATGTATCTCTAGATCTAGCTATAGGTCTATCTATATCTATATATCAACATCTTATTTTATATTGATTAAGACCCTTCCTTTAGTATTTCCCCTCATTTCCAACTGGGGAGAAACATAAATGAAGATAAAAAAATGGTTTACATAGTTGAAAAAAGGAATTACTTCTAGAGATACAAATTAAATTTATCATCACAAGAAAGTCAAAAGAAGAGAAGACTGCCAACATTAAATGTATAAGAAAGAGAATAGTCATAATTGAAACCTCTTTGTACAACTACTTAAAGATAATAAAGATGATAAAAAGAAAAGAATAAAAAAGAAAAAGAAATTAGACAAGAAAACATACTCTCTCCTCTGGGCAAATAATTGCTGATCTCATTGAAAGTAGGCTAGATGAATTAACTCACAGGGATTGACAGACATAGTAGAAATGAAGAGAAACTTGGAGCTACTTTATTTTAAGAGCTATAAGCCAGATCTACATCAGCTGACCTTCTCACTTCCCTCAATCCATGCCTCCTCTTAACATGAATGTACTTCAGTCTCCATGTTAGAACTTAGATTACTAACACCAGAAAATCTGGACTTTCTAATCTTCCCCACTGCCTTCTCTCTCCAGCTGTTAGGAGAGTGTCAAATCAGGTACAAAATGTGGGGAACATCTATAGAGGAGGGGTGGAGGGGAGAGCTTATTATATCAGGCACCAGATGAATTCTAGGAACAAAGCACCCTCTCTTGTTATGATAAGCCTATTTTCTGCCCTTGGAGAGCTTACTATCCATTTTCAGAGCCACAATATCTACATTACAAATGGAATTTTTAGCTGGGTGCCAGGGGCCCCTGCTTATATTCCTATCTATTCAGGAGGCTGAGGTCTGGGGATCATGATTCAAAACCAGACCAGGCAGGAAAAGTCCATCATATCCTTATCTCCAACAAACTACTCAAAAATATGCTAATCTTGAGCAAACAAAGCTCAAGGACAGTTGTTCAGGCTCTGAGTTCAAGGCCCAGAAGCAACACAAGCGCGCACACACACACACACACACACACACACACACACACACACACACACACACACACACACACACACACACACACACCAGAATGCTTGCAAAACGACAATATTATATATTTAAATAGTACTCTCTAGTCCTGTAAGCATTTCTGCTGTGTTCTTGAATTTGATGCAGAAGGTAAAGCAAATGTCACTGAAACCCACTTCATTTATAAATAAGGTATATGATATGCTACAGCTGGCAAATGAGAGAGACTGGGCTATGGCTCAAGTGTTGTGGCTTTAGGGCCATGACTTTCTTTTTTTTTTTTTTTTTTTCAATTAATTGAATAAAGACTTTATTTAGCTATAAAGTCTTTACTAACAATCCTCCTGGGGAACTATGAAGAAACATTGATTTCTTTTCTTTAATTTTAATTATATTGTCAAGGTGATGTACAGAGGGGTTACAGTTACATAAGTGGATTTCTTTCTTCTTTCTTTCTTTCTTTCTCTTTCTTTCTTTCTCTCTTTCTCTCTCTTTCTTTCTCTCTCTCTCTCTTTCTTTTTTTTTTTTTTTTTTTTTAATTTTATTTTATTTTATTTGAGAACATACTGTACAGAGGGGTTACAATTACATGGGCAGGATAATGCATACATTTCTTACCAAGCATTGCAGCCTCCTCCTTTGTTTACCCTTCACCTCCGTTCCCAGCCTCCCCCCTCCCTCCCACCCAATCATACCCCCCCTCCCCCCCCCCCCGACATTGTAAAGCTGGTTTTGACATGACATTTTGTACTTCTCATTGTTGCAACAGGTCCACCTGAATCCTTAAACGACTTGTTTGTCCCCATCTCCTCCACATGTTATACTGACATCAAATATAGTGAAAGCGGGGGTTACACTGTGGGGGAGGGACATACAAAGCAACAAAGAGATAATATTATAAATGCGTTAGAAACACATGCATGAAAGAAACAAAAACATTAAAATACATATTTGAGGTTTCGTTTTCCTAACATCACATTATTTGACTTTTTCCGCTTGACTCATACCTATACTAGATATTGCAAATAAGGGAAACCATGGGACCTATGTTTCTTTGGGCCTGGCTTACTTCACTTAATATAATTTTTTCCAAGCCTTTCCATTTCCTAACAAATGGGGAAATGTCATTCTTTCTGATGGAGGCATAGAATTCCATTGTGTATATATACCACATCTTCTTGATCCATTCATCTACTGAGGGGCATCTGGGTTGGTTCCATGTCTTAGCTATGGTAAATAATGCTGCAATAAACATAGTTGTGCTGGTAGCTTTAGTGTGGCCTTGTTTGTGATCATTTGGGTAAATGCCCAAAAGTGGGATTGCTGGGTCATTGGGGAGCTCTATGTGGAGTCTTTTGAGGAACCTCCATACTGCTTTCCAAAGTGGTTGAACAAGTTTACATTCCCACCAACAATGAAGTAAGGTTCCTTTCTGTCCACATCCCCTCCAGCATCTGTTGTTGTTAGAGTTCTTGATTTTTGCTGTTCTAACTGGAGTGAGGTGATATCTCAATGTTGTTTTGATTTGCATTTCTTTTATGGCTAGGGATGTTGAACATTTCTTCATGTGTCTATTGGCCATCCTTCTTTCTTCTTCAGAGAAGCTTCTCTTTAAGTCTTTCGCCCACTTACTTATTGGGCAGTTGTTTCTTTGAGGATTTGTTGTTGGGTGGTTTAATTTTTTGAGTTCCAAGTATATTTTAGATATGAGACCCTTGTCCGTTGTATGGCTAGTAAAGATCTTCTCCCAGTCCGTGGGCTTTCTATTGATCTTGCTAGCTATGTCCTTTGCCATGCAGAAGCTCTGCAACCTTATACAATCCCATTTGTCCAGCCTTTCTTTGATTTGTTGTGTTTCCGGGTCTTTATTCAGAAAATTTCGGCCTGTGCCAAGGAGACCCAGGGTTTCTCCTATTCCATCCTGTAATGTTTTCAGAGTGTCTGCTTTGAGTTCAAGGTCTTTGATCCATTTGGAGTTGATTCTGGTGCAGGGTGATATATAAGGATCTAGCTTTAGTTTTCTACATGTAGTTAACCAGTTCTGCCAGCACCATTTACTGAAGAGGCTGTCTGTCTTCCATTCTATTGTTTTAGCTCCCTTATCGAAGATTAGATGGCTATAGGTCTGTAGGTTCATTTCTGGGTTTTCAATTCTATTCCATTGGTCCTGAGGTCTGTTCTTATGCCAATACCAAGCTGTTTTGATTACTATGGCTTTATAGTAGAGTTTGAAATTTGGTACTGATATTCCTCCAGCAGTGTTCTTTCCGTTGAGGAGCGTTTTTGCTATTCGGGGTCTTTTATTGTTCCATATAAATTTTTGGATTGCCTCTTCTATTTCCTTGAAGAATGAGGGTGGAATTTTGATAGGTATTGCGTTGAATTTGTAGATAGCCTTGGGGAGTATTGCCATTTTCACGATGTTAATCTTTCCAATCCAGGAGCATGGGAGGTTTTGCCATTTTTTAAGTTCTGTGTTGATTTCCTTTTTCAAGATTTTAAAGTTTTCATCATAGAGGTCCTTCACTTCTTTAGTTAAGTTAATTCCTAGGTATTTTATTTTTTGTGGGGCTATTACAAATGGAGTTGCTTTCCTAATTTCAGCCACACTTTTCTCATTGTTGGCATACAGAAAAGCCATTGATTTTTGGGGGTTAATTTTATAACCTGCTACTTTGCCAAAGTTTTGAATCAGCTTGAGTAATTTGGGAGTGGAGTCTATGGGATTCTTTAAATACAAGATCATGTCATCTGCAAAGAGGGAGAGTTTTATTTCTTCTTTCCCTATTTGGATCCCCTTTATGTCTGCATCTTGTCTTATTGCTGTAGCTAGGGATTCTAATACTAGATTGAAGAGAAGTGGAGAGAGTGGGCATCCTTGTCTTGTTCCTGAGTTAAGAGGAAATGGCTTTAGTTTTTCACCATTGAGTATAATGCTGGCTGTAGGTTTGTCATATACAGCCTTTATTGTATTGAGGAATGTTCCATGGATTCCTAATTTTTTCAAAACCTTCATCATAAAGGGGTGTTGGATCTTGTCGAATGCTTTTTCTGCGTCTATTGAGATAACCATGTGGTTCTTATTCTTGCTCCTGTTGATGTGATGAATAATATTAATTGATTTGCGTATATTGAACCAGCTTTGCATCCCTGAAATGAATCCTGTTTGATCGTGGTGTATGATTTTTTGGATGAATTGTTGAAGTCGGTTGGCCAAAATTTTGTTGAGAAGTTTTGCATCAATGTTCATCAAAGAAATGGGTCTATAGTTCTCTTTCTTTGATGAGTCCCTGCCTGGTTTTGGGATGAGGATTATGATGGCTTCATAGAATGTGTTCGGTAGTGAGCTTTCTCTTTCAATTTCATTGAAGAGTTGGAGGAGAATTGGTGTGAGCTCTGCTTTGAAGGCCTTGTAAAATTCCGCTGTAAAACCATCTGGTCCGGGACTTTTCTTAGCTGGGAGGTCTCTTATTGCTGTTTCTATTTCAATGCTTGATATGGGCCTGTTAAGATAGTTTACCTCATCTTGGTTTAGTTTTGGCATGTCAATATTTGCTAGGAAGAGGTCCATTTCTGTCAAGTTCTCAAACTTATTAGCATAAAGTTTTGAGAAGTATTCCCTTATAATGTTCTGAATCTTGCTTGTTTCCGTGGTGATGTTTCCATTCTCATCTCTGATTTTATTTATTTGGGTGTGTTCTCTTCTTTTTCTGATAAGATTTGCTAAGGGTCTGTCAATTTTGTTGAGTTTTTCGAAGAACCAACTCTTTGTTTTGTTGATTCTTTCTATAGTTTTTTTGGATTCTAATTCATTTAATTCTGATTTAATTTTGATTATTTCTTTCCGTCTACTGGATTGGGGTTTATCTTGCTGCTCTTTTTCAAGGAGGTTTAGATGTGTCATTAAATTGTTAGTTTCAGATCTTTCCAATTTGTTGATGTAGGAGCTCAGAGCTATAAACTTGCCTCTGAGTACTGCCTTTGCTGTGTCCCAGAGGAGCTGGTATTTTGTGTGTTCATTTTTGTTGAATAGCATGAACATTTGAATTTCCTTTCTAATCTCTTCCATGACCCACTCATGATTCAGCAGTGTGTTGTTCAGCCTCCATGTGATACCGGACTTTCTTTGGTGGCTTTTGGTGTTGAGTTCTAACTTTATTCCCTTGTGGTCAGAGAGAATGCAAGGTATAACTTCAATGTTTCTGAATTTAGACAAGTTTGCTTTGTGGCCTAAAATGTGGTCTATTTTAGAAAACGTTCCATGTGCTGCTGAGAAAAACGTGTATTCTGATGCTGCTGGGTGAAATGTTCGGTAAATGTCTGTTAAGTCTAGTTGATCTATGCAGCTGTTTAGATCTGCGGTTTCTCTGTTGAGTTTTTGCCGAGTTGATCTATCTAGTGGGGAGAGTGGTGTGTTAAAATCCCCAACGATTAATGTCTTTGGATCTATATGGGATTTGAGGGAAAGTAGTGTTTCTTTGATAAATTTGGGTGCTTCATTGTTTGGCGAATAGATATTTAGAATTGTAATATCCTCCTGAAGGAGAGATCCTTTAATTAGTATGTAGCGACCTTCTTTATCTCTTTTCACGAATTTTAATTTGAAGTCTATTTTATCTGATATTAGGATTGCAACTCCCGCCTGTTTATGCGGTCCGTTTGCTTGGTAGATTTTGTTCCAGCCTTTAACATTGAAAATGTGTTTGTTTTTACGGGCAAGATGTGACTCCTGCAGGCAGCAGATAGAAGGGTCTTGTTTTTTAATCCAACTAGACAGTCTATGTCGCTTAATTGGAGAGTTCAGTCCGTTAACATTAAGAGATAGGACTGAGAGGTATTTGGGAGTTCCTGCCATGTTATCTACCTTCTTGGGGGCTCCGAAAACTGGGTTCTTCCTATGGTTCTTGGATTCTCAGTTTGGGTGCAGTTTCTTGGCCTTTATTGCGGTCTTGTTGGTTTTCTATGTGTAGGACATCTTTAAGAATCTTTTGTAGGGCTGGTTTGGTGGAGATGTATTGTTTCAATTTTTCTTTGCTATGGAAGGTTTTTATTTGGCCTTCAGTTATGAAGGAGAGTTTAGCTGGGTACAGTATTCTTGGTTGATAGTTGTTTGTTTTTAGGGCATGGCATACATCATTCCAGGCTCTTCTTGCTTTGATTGTCTCTGCTGAGAAATCTGAGGTGATTCTAATTGGTTTCCCTTTATAAGTGATTACCCTTTTCTCTCTGACAGCTTTAAGGATCTTTTCCTTGTTCTGAGTTGATCCTGTGTGGATTATTATGTGACGGTGGGATGTCCTATTCTGGTCTGGTCTATTTGGGGTTCTAAAGGCTTCTTGTATCTGGACAGGCCTATCTTTTTGCATGTTTGGGAAGTTCTCTGCTAGGATCCTGTTAAACAGATTTCCTAGACCATTAACTTCTGTTTCTAGGTGCTCCTCTACACCCATTATCCTTAGATTAGGCCTTCTGATGGTGTCTTCCAGGTGTTGGATAGATCTATCATATTTCTTGGACTTGTCTTGGATGGTTGTATGTTCTTTCTCTATAATATCTAGGCTGTCTTCAATCCCTGAGATTCGATCTTCTGCATGTTCTAACCTGCTGTCAAGACTCTCTACTTTGTTTTTTATCTCTTTTCCTTCTAGTTGGTCAGCTTTGATGGCTTCAAGTTCTTTGTTGAAGCTCTGTTTTAGGTCTTGTATGAATTTCTTTACTTCCTTAATTTGGTGTTCAGTGTTTGTCCTCAAATCACTTAGTTGATTGGTTATGGTTTCTTTGGGCTCCCATTCCTTCTGTTGGGTTCCATTCAGCATTCCCTTTGTGGTCTCCCTGACTTCCTTCATCTCTTTGTTAATGGATTCCATGAATGCCTTTAGTGATCTTTGTGTGTTCTCTACCTGGTCTCTCAATTCCTGTATTACTCTTTGATTAGCTTCCTCCCGTTCGCGGGATTCCTGCAGATCTCTTTGAGTGTTCTCAGCCTGCTCACGCCATTCCTCCCTTTCTCTTTGAGTATTCTCAAGTTGTTCACGCAAATCCTGTATCAGTTTTTGAGTAGCTTCCTCACGCTTATGATATTCCTGTATAAACTTCTGGGATGCCTCCTCTCTCTCCCTATCACGCTCATACAGAGTCCTTTGTACGTTGTCAAACTTTTCATTTATCATGTTTGCCAGCAGTGTTTGTAGAGCTGTTTGGGAACTCTCCTCTGGATTATTCATTATCTGTTCTAACCCCTGATTATCAGGATTGGGAATTGAGATACCCGAATTTGCCATTTTTCTTGTGTTTTTCCGGCTTACTCTGCCCATTTGAGATGAAGATAGCACCAGTTTTGTGCTAGAACACTATCTTAAGGCAACCATCAACCAAAGTTTGCATTTGTACAGTCAATAGTCTACAGATACAATCTAGTTCAACAGATACATCTATTCGACATCAAACAACTATATGTTAAAGGACTTTGAACCGCAGAGAAGAATTTGGAAAACCAGAAATTATTAGGGTTAGGGAGAGATGTGGGTAAAAAATAGGAATAGATTGGTGTGGGAAGGCACAGGGAGAGTTAACTATGTCCTAATCACAATGCAGGAAATAGGTTGGGTAGGATGCAAGTAGAGAGAGAGAGAAAAGGGAAGAAAGGGAAAGGGGAATGAAAAGAGACCAGAAAAAAAATAGAGACGTAAAAATTAATGTTATTTTAGAGATTAAAAGACCATCTATTTATAGAGGGATATGAATATGTTGAGAGAAAGGGAGGGACATAGAGGAGATGAGAAAAACTTTTAAAAAATGCTTAAAATATTATATAGGTATAAAGAGGTAGTACTGTTATTAATGAATTTAAGTCTCAGAGGTTTTGAATTGAGTAATAAGTTTGTGGATTAAGTGTGTACACAATGGGGGATAGGGTCTACTGGTTAACTACGGGTTTATCTGAGGATGTGCAGGACAAAAGTTAAGTCACATAAAGGTGAACAAAGAAGAAAAGTTGGAAAGGATAGGAAAGTGAGAAGAAAAGATCAGAAGTTCAGTAGAGCTAGAAAAAAAAAACAAAAACAAAAAGATAATTAAGAATGAATGAAAAAGAGAAAGAAGACAAGACAAGAAAAGAAAACACACATTCACGTATTCCTAAAATAAAAATTATAAGAGGAGAAAAAAAATTAATGGAAAACAATTATTTTTTCAGAAGAGGCAAAAATTAAAGATTAATAAAAGTTTTAGAAAAGCAAAAAAAAAAAATTTTTTTTATATATATATAAGGTAACAAAAAACGAAAAAAAAACAAAACAAGAAAAAGAAAAGAAGAAGAAGAAAAAAAAAAAAAAAAAAGTTCTTTGATTTTTTTTTTTTTTTTTTTTTTTTGGGAGGGGTGGGAAGAGTCCTGTATCTCCCTTTTGTCTGTAACCAGAGTCTGGTTGGAGTCTCTGGTCAGCTTGAGGTCCTGTGGCTTGATTGGTTTCTTAAGTCAGTTTGTTGGAACAGGCAGAAAAATGCTCTGCTTTACCCAAGATTTTGAGATCCCCCTCCCAGGTTAGTTTACTGGGAGGGTGATCTGCTTTGAGAATCACAAAAGAGGGGGATGCAGTGATGGGGCTAGGTTCTGGGTAGAGTTGAGGTCTTTCAAGGAACAGTAGCTTTTCCCTGGGGCTATTTTGTGAAAAAAAAACTCACAGCACCCAGCCTGGAGCCATTCTCAGGGTTTCTGTTTTTCAATTGATTGTGGTGGCTGCTAGAGGGAGGGGCAGCCTCTGGCTCTGGCCACCCAGCGAGGAGAGCCACTCCAGTGGCTGGTGCCTGAGCTGGGCGACCCCTCCCTGGATGGAACTGAGTCTGTGAGGTCACCTCGCCGCCAAGTTCCCGTGAACTGCCAAATGACTAGCTCTATTCCAAGGCCTGAGCTGGAGCTAGCTGCTCCTCCGAGCTTTGTCGGTATCCAAGATGGAGATCACCGGTGCTGGGGGGGGGAGGGGTGGCCTTCCCTCCTCTGCTCCCAGAGGAGGAGTGAGGAAGCGGGGCTTCTACTCACGCGGAGTCTTGGATCCCGGGTCGTCTCTGGTCTGCAAAGTGCAGGATGAAGTTGTCCGCTCCTTGTCGGTTCTTGCTGGTGTTGAGTAGAATCCGCTCGCCCGCTGCGTCTGGCTCCTTCGTCCCGGACTCTCTGTGTGAGCGCTCAGGTATGGCCGCGGCTGTGGTCGCCGCTGCGACCCTGCCGCCGCAGCAGCAGCTGCTGGCAGACGCTCAGATGTGTCTGCTTGGCTTCCCCTCTCTTGACTAACTCTCTGTCCTGTGATGGCACACTTGGTGTGATTCTCTGGCTTGGGACTGTTCACTGGAACTCTGAAACTGTTTTCTATGCAAGAGCTTGTTCAGATTCCAGCTTCTCCTCCGCCATCTTCCCGGAACTCTCCAGGGCCATGACTTTCAAGAAGAGTCCCGATAGCATATTGAAGTCTGAGAAGTTGAGTTGTGTAACTTGACATGGTAGAGCTCAGACTTTAGAACCAGACACACATGGGCCTGCAAAATCACTCAGTCTCCAAATTACCTGCGTGATTCTAAACAAGTTCTTTCATTTATTTCAGGCTCTTGTTTTCCCAGCTGCAAAATAATGTTTTTTCTAACTACCTTTGGATGTTGGTAATGATTAATGATCCAATTTCCACAAAGCTTGAGTTTTGAAGATGGCATTAATCAATTGAAAAAATAACATAAAACCTTTTTTTAAGAGGCCTTGAGGATACACAAAATAACCACATGGTCTCATAACCAGGTGAAAGACACCGACTGGCCCAGGAAGCGTCTTGTTCTATGGCATCTATTAGATCTCCAAGGCTTGCTTTGCCATGCTATATGAAATCTACCATTTCTCAGATAATTTTCATAACCAATTACTCTGTGTGAAACTGAACACTGTCACTCTTGTTGTTTTGATGAAAGTTACTCTCTAATTCCTAAGTTTACAACTTATCACAGGATATGAGATTTGCTCATAGGAAAGAATAAATAACCATAGTTGTGAGAAATGATTTCCTGAAACTTGAACTGCAAAGGGACAGCCCTGCCCAGGGAAATGAAGTGATATGTTTAAAGATCAGGCATGTTCCCAGCCTCAATGATAAAATGATGAACTTGGGAATTTCAGGAGGGGTAGTACCTATCTCCAGGAGGTAGAGGAAAGCATTCCATGGATAACTTCTAGGTGGAGACCTTCATTTCTGTGCAAACATAATTATCAGGGGATTTCCAAAAGCAGTTACCTAATTCTGATTCAGTTTGAAAAAAAAAAGTTAAAATAATGATGGAGGAAAGATAAAAAGTGTAGCTATTATATAGCAGAAAAAAACATGCAAAAAATGGCCACTGAGTTTTTTGAAAAGTGAAGGAAGAACACTTGGCAGCACCTTTTTGTCTTCCAATTTTTGTTTTTCCTTGACTGGCCAGGGAAGGGTAACAGGTATAAGAGAATTGGTGATATAGTCCAGGGGAGAGGTGGCCAGGAAGAGAAAGTGGGGAGTCCTTTTTTATTCTTTGTGCACAGAAGGAGACATAACATGGACGCCATGTCTGCACTGAAGAAAACCAGCCAGGGAGGAAAGATTTTTTTTGAGAGCCACAGGGCTTGTGTCAGCAGGAAAAGGAGGTGTTTTGGCAACTGGAAGAATGGAAAGCTAATTATGCAGTTAACTTACCATAATCTTGCTTTTCATCTTTCAATTAGAGGGAGGAAAGACCTTTTTTGAATTGCTGGGATGAGTATCTTAAAGAATGCATTTGAAGATAGAGACTTGACTACAGACAAGTCTAGGACATCTTGATACAGATTACAAGAAGTTGCCCCTGTCGAAGCCCTGGGAGACACAAAAAACACAGAAAAGTATGCTCACCTCAGGGAAGGGAAATAGAACTCCACACCAGGGCAAAGGCAGGACTGATTGTCGATCACCTATCTCCTCTGTGGAGATGTATCATTGTGGAATGACAGAGGCTCAGAAGATCCTGGTTTCCTGAGTCAAAGCCCCTATCTATCAGGAGCATCATTTTTGTACACAAACCCAAAGACATCAAAGCCCTTTCTCTGTGATTGTTATAGGAATTTGATCCACCATTATATTTAGCTTAATCTTTTAAGCTAGCAATTATTCTCATTCTCTGTTCCCTTGAAAGAGTGAAAAGTAAAACTTTCAGGGCAAGACAAATAAAGCTCATTGGTACATTTAAATTACAGATGCCAGCAATGTGTAGTGCCTGACAAGATTGGCATATGGATTGGTGTACTAAGCGTGAAAGCTCTGTCTTTAAACGAAATGAACCCCCAAATAGGGACACAGTGGCTTTTTCTTTCTTGCTATTGTTTCTAACGTATTTATAAGGTACCATGTGATTTTTTTTGTTGCTTTGTATGTTCCTCCCCCATGGTATAACCCCTGTTTTTACTGTATTTGATGTCAATCTAATTGTGTAGGGGAAGGGAAAAAAACAAAATGTTTAAATAGGGATACAGATTGACTCATTGTAACAATGAGATGTACAAGACACTATGGTGAAAAATGAACTTTACATTTTAGGGAGGGGTAGTTGTGGGGGTGGTAGGAAAGGGATGGTAGGGGAAAAACAAAGAGGAGGCAACAGTGCTTGATAAGAAATGTACTCATTACCTTGCTCATGTAACTGTAACCGCTCTGTACAGTATTTTCACAATAAAAAAATGTAAAAAAAGAAAGAAAATAGGAGGGACTGCCAGTAGAATAAAATGGGGAAAGTTACCACTATTCACATTCTCCTTTATCCTTTTCCAAGCAATTGTATTGCTGCACTTGCCCATTGGTTTTTTTTTTTTTTTCTTTTGTCCTAAGATTCTGGGGACTACATTAGTGATTTCTTTCTGCTTCCCAGAAAGAAGCTACTTGGACAGAGCAGCTTCCTATTTTGTCTTTTCCCCAGCATGTAGAAAACCATTGTGGAAGCTTTCAGCCTCAGATCCTCTGAACCAATGTAATAAATATCTTCTTTTGTATATATTTTATTGTTTCCATCTCTCTGTAGAACATGGCTAACCCAAACAGGGCATAGGAAGACCCAGTGCTCTGAAAATGGAAATGAAGATGAGAGCCATCCTGACTGTTCAGTGGCCCTGGACTGGCAAACACTGGAAGATAAAGAAGAATCAAAGACCCTAAGTCACAAAATAAGCCCACATTATGGCCTAACTTAAGGTATTCAAGAAGAGCATGGACCTCTGCTTATGCTAGTCAATGGGAGTTTATTACAGGTCATCTGGGATGGAAGGAAAATAACCATTCTTCCTAGAAAATATGACACATCAGGAAGTCTGAATTGATGGTGGGCTTAATGATCAACAGGAACTTCATTGGTTACTCCCTCATTTTTTTCTTTTTCTTTTTCCTTTTTTTGTGTATGTGTATGTGTGTGAGATCTACCACTGCAACTTCATCATTTGGCCTTTGCTTTCCAAGTGACTCTATTTATTTGTTCATATTTCCCAAATTTACCATATGAGTTCATGTTCCCTAGAGACCCAAGGTGTTGAGCCACTAATATAATTTAAGAGAAAATAAATGAGTCCCTCAAATCCTTATGACATCCTATCTAAATAGGCTACAGGCCAACCTTACTTCACGTTGTGTGGCTAATCAAGTATAATCATGTAGTACAGTCTTCTAGTGACCTCTGATGAGGTATTTGGAAATGAGAGGTATTCAGCTTTACAAGAACTATATCAAAATGATTCCAGATAACTTTAATTTGGATGAGGCTCTACACAATCTAATTACAGACATCCTAATGCTATCAAATAGACAGGGTTATTTCAAGCTGAATTGTAAGATATCTACAGCTTCTTTTCATGTGATTCTGCTGTTTTTGAGGAGCCTTACACTTTACTGATGGAATCATCCTCCAAATTCCAGTCAGAAAGAGTTTACTTATGATGGAAGCCTACAGGGTCTGCAAATAGTCAAGCTTCTCTGCTTCCATCAAACCAGTGATGCTGGGAATGGCCAATAAGGCTCTGGTCTTGGATCGGAGCTAGATACTGGAATTATCACACATCCATGCAGATAGATACATATGATTAAATCCTGCTGCATCTATCCAGCTTTCTCTAGGGATATCTTTCCATTTCTTCAGTAAAGTTAAATATAAATAATATATATATATTTATGTATATGGGAGTTGAAAGTGAAACAAAGTACTATATACTAATGTGGAACTAACAGCCTTTGCTGATTCTTTCTTATAGCAGTTTTTATTGTGATTAAGTGATTACATAAATTTCACAGTATTGTGGGATAGTGATACTTGGTTAAAATTGCAAACACAATCTAATCTTCATGGGGCAAATTGTCTTTATTGTGGTCTGTAAAGCTTATGCATTCTATGAGCTTTGACAATACAGTTATTGCTGATTCTGAACCACATATATACTATATATATATATATATATATATATATATATATATATATATATATATATATATATACTATAGACTACATGAATGTATACATATATGAATATATAGAAAGAAAATCCCATACAAACATACACATATATATATATACACACAAGTACATACACATATATATATACTTAACATATTAACATATTATCTATAATTAAGTATAACACATAGAGAGCTAAGCTTTTTTGTTCTAGAAAAATAATGGATTTCATTGTGACAGTTTCATAAATGTATCCCACACTTAGAGATCACATTCGTCTCTCTCATTCTCTCTTAGCTTCTCATTCTGTCCACTGGCTCTCCACCAAATAATCCCCCTTTTATGTTAATGTCTTTCTGTTTGTCTGTATGCTTTGTTTTTATTTTGTTTTGAGGTCTATTCTGAATGTGAAAGGATCATAGTGATTTTTTTGAAAAGATTAGAATGTACAGTATAGACAATGAAACAATACAATAGGGGACAAGAGTTTGAAAAAAACCATGATAGTAGAAAAGGAGGTAAAAAGTGTTGGGCTTCACTGTATGTTTTGAAAATAGAGTATATAGACTGCTGAGTGAGCAGGAATGAGAAAAATTGAAGATGACTTCACTTTGAGCTAGACAATAGGAGTGCCATTTCTGAAGTGGAAAAAGTTACCAAAGCAGGTTAAGGATGGAGAAAAGACCCAGTTTGTGTCCTTTAAGTATGAGCTTCTTATTAGATATCCAAGTTGAGTGTTGAAAAGGCATTTAGGAAATTTATTTCGGAGCTCAAGGGAGAGAGCAAATCTGGGAGCCGTTGGAATATGTGCCACAGGAAGAAGAAAACAGATCCTAAGACTCAGAACTTAACCAAAGCAGGAAATTATACCCAGAGAAGTGACTGGTGGAAAAATAGCCTCTCTTTCTACCCTACCGGTGCCCTCTCCTCCATGGATCTTTGCAGGTATCAAAAGGGACAATATGTGAGGTAAGTTTTCAGCTACCCTCTCTCCAAGTACTACAGAGTTTCAGATGTCTAGATGTTTGGACGCATTTAGGTGGTGGACAATTGAACTATGAATTTATTTTAAAAGACAAATTAGGCCATCTGTTGTAAGACACAAATCATACTTTCATAACAGGAACATTACCTGAATGTTTCAACTAAGGTGTTTTCCACAAAGTTCACCTAGATAGACTGGGCATAGACCTTAAAATATTAGTGTTTAACTCGCTGGACACAGTGACTTAAGCTGACACACTACGTGGTAGACAGAGATCAGGGGATCTCAGTTTAAGACTATCCCAGGCATAAGGTTTTTGAGATTCCATCATACTCAAAGGCAAGATGTGGGAGTGTCTGCCCATCACCACAACTATAGGGGAAACATAATAGTACATACACTCTTGTCCTCCCTAGAGACACCGGGGAAGCCCAAGTATGAGACCCACAGCCCAGGCTTGTTGGGGTGATTTTGAAATCAGCCATAGGAGGCTGGAGACATGTTTCAAGTGGGAGAGTACTTGCCTAGGAAGTATGAGGCTCAGAATTCAATCTCTAATATGATCAAAATTAAAAAGGAAGAAAGGAAAAGGAAGGAAGGAAGCAAGGAGGGAAGGAAAAAAGGAAAGTAAGGAGGGAAAGAAGGAAGGAGGCAAGGAAGGAAGGGAAAGAGGGAGGGAGGGAGGGATGGAACAAAAGAATGAAAAAAGCAAGCAAGAGGAAAGAAAGAAAGAAACAACAAAAGAAAAGAAAGCCAGCCTTTGGATCTCAGAAAAGGGGTCAGAGTCAGCATATGAATTTGAAGATTATCTACATAGGAGGGGGATCTCAGTGGGATGCCTAGAGAAGGGTTGATAAAGAATAAACTTTTGATTTTTGGGGGGTCACATGTGTCGAGAGTTTAGAATCAGCAGTGACAGAAAATATGTGAAAAAGAGGACAAACAGAAGAATGAAATTTCACATTGTGTAGCAACAGTTCTAATATATTTTCTGTCCCAGATCCTTGAATGAATCTGAACTATGTTAACCTATACTGTATTCATTTTTCTGCCTTGCTGACAAAAAAAAGTACTATGAAGCTACACCTGCAGCTATTTACACCATAAAAGCTACAAAGTACTCTTTTGAGCTAAACTTCTGCAAAATAGGACTTGCTTAGATAGAAAGTGAACTAAAATGCCAGATCTCATTTCCGGCGACTTTCACAATAGTGTCGAAATGACATCCACCCTCATGATTCCGGGCAAGAGATCTAAAATAGAAACTCTGAAAGTTAGAAACCCACACCCAGCATCTACCCTATTTTTTCAGTCTTCCTTTGTTTTAATGTGTCCATTACTGGGGAACTCCTCATCTAAAGAGGGTTTTCATCCTCTTGACAACCCTTGAACTCTGGCATCGTTCCCAGTGCTGAATTATAATCCAGAATTGCTTCACTAAAATGATGAATACAATATGGAGAGAACAAAACATGGGCTACTCTTTGGTATCCTAGGCCAATCATTAGTAAATAGAGCCAACACTGAATCTAAGTGGAGTTATTTGAATAGAGGCAGTGCTGAAGTACCAGAAGTACTGGAACACTACAGAGTTCATCAAGGTTTCTGCCTTACAGATGAAGCTTATTGTTTGTCTACATAAAAATAACAAGGAAAAAATACAAGTTTGATTTCAAAGCTTGTCCAAGTAGCAAGTAACTTCCAACAAAATTTTGAGCTGTTTTGGCCTTAAATAAAGCAGGCCTCTCTGGTCATTGTCAAGGATCTAAGAACAATGTAATCTATTCTTTACTATTAGTAAATGTAATTGTTTATAATTTTGCTTGATTGTGATCACAATGGATTTTGCCATCCTTCCACCTGGTACTTGAAGAAATAAGTACACTAACAAATGAGAAGATATTGGTAGATTGGTAAAACATGGAACATCGCTGGTCTCAGGTCACTGGAGAATAAACATTCCTTTTGAAGTATGCCTCTCAACTTCTTATTTTAGCCTATACTGGAAAACTACTTCCAACACAGAATCCTAGAGCCAACATAGGGGCATCATGTAGGGCTCTGTTTGTTGGCCAAAAATGCCATAACAGATAACCAGTCCCCAAGTTGCCCACTGTAGGCAGTTCTAAATGACCAGATATAATTAATAGTGTTCCCTTTGCTTCAGTTCTGAATTCTTTCTACATCTAAGCTAGTTTAATTCTATTTAGGTTTCCTTCCACATTGAAGCATATCACTAATGATCCATAGGTAAATAGCAAATCAATGCAGGACTGTATATTGATTAACAAGTATAAACTGCAGGTATTTGCAGCAATAACACCAATATTATGTTGAAATAAAGAAACCAAATCTAAGCTGGGCTCTAGTGGCTCATGCCTGTAATCCTAGCTACTCAGGAGGTTGAGATCTGAGAATAAGGGTTTGAAGCCACCCTGGGTACGAAAGCTTGTGAGATTCTTATCGCTAATTAACCAGAAAACTGGAAGTGGAGCTGTGGTTCAAAGTGATAGAGCAGCCTTGAGCAGAAAAGCTCAGGGACATTGCCTAGGCCCTGAGTACAAGTCCCACGAAAGACAAAAAATAAATAAAACAAAAATAAAAGAAAGATAAATATGCTGATAGAAATCAGAGCATATGCTGGGCATCGGTGGCTTATGCCTGTAATCATAGCTAATCAGGAGGCTGAGATCTGGGGATCAAAGTTCAAAGCCAGCCCAGGCAAGAAACTCCATGAGACTCTCATCTCCAATAAACCACTCAGAAGACTGGAAGTGGCACTGTGGCTCAAGTGGTAGAGCGCTTGCCTTGAGCTGAAGAGCTCCAGGATAGTGCCCAAGCCCAGAGTTCAAGTCCCATGACTAAAGAAATCAGAACATACACCTTCAATGAGTCGGCTAACTGCAAAGAATCATGGGAAAAATCTATAGGATGTCAAGAATGTTCTAGGTTTGGTTAAGTTGATTACTTCAGTGTACACATTTGTTAACACTCATTGAAATTTTATTAATTTTAGGAAAATTATATCTCAATAAAGCTTATTCTAATAAATTTGGGTCACCTTGAAAATGTAGTCTTAATTTTTATGGGTTTTGTCGAAGACACTCTGTATGTATTTTTCAGTCTTGTAGACAGCCAATATATTTATTAACCTACTACATGTTTTCTGTGCTTACCTAACATAAAATTGTTTAATCTGCCATTTGTTCCAAAGCAGCATCTCAAACAAGAACCTCAAGTTGGGGAGCAAACCTTTGCACCTGTTGCCTTCCACAGCTTTGATCTCATTCTCAAAATATGTATCTACTCTTGGACTGCTACAACATCCTGAGTTTAATGAAAATAATTTGCTTTACTATTTTGCCACCAAATCCTAAGTCAAAAAAGAAAAGAAACAAACACACAGCTGATCTTTTAATAATGGTAAAACATGTAATCTGTAAATTTAGTGTTTTTTTTTTTTAGAAAACACAACCAAGAACCTGAAACAGTTAAGTGACCGTCCATTTCTTCTAATTCTTCTCCGTGTATATAGGTGTGGCTGTAATGTTTGTGTGTCTTCATATAAAAACAATCAGAGCACCTCAAACAATGATATTTGTAAATCTCTAGGCCTAAATGCATATGTAGCAAGGGTAGGATCTTTATTCCCAAAGGACAGAAAAGTCATTCTGGCACTGCATTAACTTGTTTTAAATAACTGAATGCTTGGACTTTGTATAATTTCATAAATTGTATAGAGATCATAAACTGTGATAAAACTGTGTTGAGAGCATGGCACAGTGGCACAGTCCTGTAATCCTAACAACTTGGATGGCTGAGGCAGGAGAATCACAAGTTCAAGGTGAGTTCTGAGCTAAAAAGCAAAACTTCATTTCTAAAAACAACACAAAGCCATGTTCAGGAAAATCTGGACAGTGTCTTACATGGCATAGCTCTGCAACTGGATTCCAATAAACTTCCCTTTCTGCTTCCAATCCTATTTAAACAGTATGATATTTACTTACTCTCTAGGCTTCTTCTTTGTATGTAAAATGGAGACAATAGTCGTTACAGTCCCCAAGGAAGTTCATAAAGATTAAATTTGTTAATTAGGCAAAGTACTTTGTGATCTTAGGAGGAGTTTTCATAGATGAAGTATAAAGATAGCATTATAATTGGTGAGAGGTTCTGCTTTATGGGTGGGATGACCGACTCTTGGAAAGGTCACTGAATTGGCTCACAGGCCTGTCAAATGACAGCAATCTAATCTTCCTTATTACACAGCTCCCTGTCCTGTTACTATTGTTCCCTGTTTTCTGGCTTTCTACCGGCAGGGCAGGCAGAATCCTTAAACATTGAGCAACCTTCTGGCTTGGAGAAAAACTAAGTGCATATTTGCCTATATTCCAAAACCAAGATGACGTATGCTTCCAATTGAACAGATGTGGTCAGCCGTTGATTGGACCCAGAGGAGAAGAAATTAAACACATCCAAAAAACACAGGGAGTAGGAAATAGGAGTGAACAAAGGTGAGCTGATGCACCCTGTCTCTCCTTTCCCATCATTGTGTTTCCTTTCCTCTTACGCTTCCAAGTTTCCCCCTTTTTCTCTGTCAGGGAATTTTCCAGGTCTGGCTTTCTTTGCATGGACAGGAGCAAAGGTGAGCCTAAGGTTAGCAAATCTCTCCCATTACCTTCTTAGCACACACAATGGAGCATCGGTTTTGAATGGAGCTCCATTAATACTGCCAATTTCAATCATTTAAACATGCATATATTCATTAGCGGATTCTCTAGGTTTCTTGGTATTTTTGCTTCCAGTTGCACTCTGTGAGTTAGTCATATCATTGAAACACAGAATTATGGAAGAGTTGAGTCGGAAGGGACTGGAAAACCTTTGTTCCAAATTCTCTCTATTACTCCAAATAAAAATCCATCCACACACAGCATCTCTGCAGCGTTTCCTTGAATCTCAACTCTAAGTACTGGAAGTCCATGCCTCAGAAGACCTATTTATCCAGTGCTGATCATCAGCAAGTTCTTTGTCCTGAGCCAGAACATGCCTTTCTATGATTTGCACTCTTTCTTTAGACTTTTTTCCCCTCCAGACTAATATGAAATACACATGACCATTTTCTACAGTCTTTCTCAGGATTGCTCCTTACTTGGGTTAGACAGAACTATCTTCTCAATTCTCTCTCGGTGTGAGGTCTAGTGTTTTATCCAATTATGGTATGCCTGACATCAAACTTGGTCAAGCACAGGCCTATGACTTTTCCACATAAGTTGCTAATAATCCACCTCTCCCTCATTTCTACCTATCTTGATGATTTCTGGAAGCTTTCCAATTGCATTCTGCTCCTCTGAAGCTATGGTTCAAGCTGCTTTCAGGCCATGAGGTGCTTGAAGACTTCCTCCCAACTTTGAGCCATTCACAGTTTTGGTATCTGCTTTATAAATGGTCTTCTAATTGGCTGGTGAGGGTACTGACCAAACCGCGGTGCATGCACGTGTCCAAGAGTGAAAGTCCCCTCTGAAGAAGTGCAGGAGCAGCCACAAGCTCTTGGCTTCATCCCTGCTTCAGTATCCTTTTCATTTTTTTCCCCTGCACCTTGGCCGCAAGTATACTTTCTCCTGTCAGTCAGTAATAATACTTCTGTTGCTGGAAGGCTATCTTAGGCTGACAGAGCTGTGTTTTCCTATGCTGGTGGAGGCTCTTCCTGGGAAGGCATGATGTTGTGGGAGAGACTATATACCAGGGACAGAGGGACATGCTGGAGGTGACACTCATCTACCATGTCACCTCCACTGTTACCTGAGGTCTGCAAGAGCAAATAATAACAGCCTCCATGGGACTTTTTCAGGTAACATACAGTCACTTGGCTTCCGTGTGTGTGTGTGTGTGTGTGTGTGTGTGTGTGTGTGTGTGTGTGTGTGTGTGTGTTAAATTATATGTAAAAAAATTGCCAGCACTTGGTTTGTGTGCAACAGCTAATATACGTATATACTTATATCTATACACGTCTGCATTTGTTGCCTTTATGATATCTTTTAGTTTCAGGCTGGCTTTCTTTCTACAGAAATTGATATAACCTATTACAACAATTCTATACCGATTGAAGAGTATCTGGAAGGAAAAGCTTTACTTTTTTGATATTTTTCAACCACAATGAAATGAATGCCTTCAAATAGAAGAAATTATCCTAATAAGAAATAAAGCAAGAATGGAATAAATCAGTTCTCTTTGTTCTTTTTATTCTATCACATGCCCCATTATTTAAACTCTATTATTCTTTTTCTTTTGTTCTGAATGTAACTTTAAAGGACATTATATCAATAGAATTTGTTACAAACTGAAGTCATACTGAATTATATCATTCCTAACTAGTCTTATCATCTGATAAGTAAGATGTTCATCAAAGCAAGTATCAAAAGAATTTCAGGTATTGCCGCTTTCACTATATTTGATATCGGTATAATTTGTGGAGGAGATGGGGAAAAACAAGTCTTTTAAGGATACAGGTGGACCCATTGCAACTATGAGAAGTACAAGTTGTCATGTCGAAAACGAACTTTACAACTTTGGTGCGGGGGGCGGGGGGGGGGGGGGGGGGGGGGGATTGGGTGAGGGGGCGGGGGGAGGCTGGGAAGGGATGTGAAGGGTAAACAAAGGAGGAGGCTGCAATGCTTGATAAGAAATGTACTCATTATCTTGCCCATGTAATTGTAACCCCTCTGTACAGTATGTTCACAAAAAATAAAAATTAAAATTAAAAAAAAAAGAATTTCAGATATTTATCAGATTGACCTACAGGAATTAAAAACATTGTTCCATTTCTACTAGCATGCCTGTATTATGAAATACGTTCTAAGGGCTTGGCATGGTGGCACACACAAGAAATCCCAGCTAGTCAGGAAATGAGGATTTGAGATCAGCCTAGGTAAAAAGTTACAGAGACTTCTCCCCACCCCCTTCTTAGCCAATAAACAGTCATTTGCCTGTGAGTCTAGCTACACGTGTGTGTGAGTGCACGCATGTGTATGTGTGTGTGTGTGTGTGTGTGTGTAAATGAAAGGACTATGGTTTGGGAAAAATGTAAGACTATTCAAAAATAAACAAAAACCAGAGGAGGGGCTTCAGTATCTTCCTTCTAACTATGACTTATACACTACTTTGTGATAAAACTAAATTTCTCTTTTTTCTTTTCTTTTTGCCATTAGCATTGGCCATTTTGCTTTGAACTTAGGGTCTCATGCTCACTCTGTATGGTTGCTTGGCTGAAACTACCACTTGTGCGTCTCCAACTTAACTTTTTGTTGCTAGTTTGGAGATGATGTCTCACAGACTTGTGTCAGAGCTGCCAATCACTTTCCATAACTCTGCCTCTTGAATACCTAGGATTATAGGTAGGAGCTACAAGCACCCAGTCACAACTTCTTTTTTTTAATAAGTTTTTTATTGTGAAAATACTGTACAGAGGGGTTACAATCACATGAGCAAGGTAATGAGTACATTTCTTATCAAGCATGGTTGCCTCCTCCTTTGTTTTCTATTCCTACGGCAAATGCTTGCTATCATTGTCTCATCTGCTTTTATCTCCCACAATGCTTGGGCATGAGTTCCAAAGGCCATCTGATAGATTTTTGTGGATTGAATTAGGCAGGATTTTCCATTGCTATTTCCTGGGTCTGAGTACATTACTTATGATTTCATCCTGACTACTCAGTAATATTTGAAAGTTCCAAAGTGATCCTCAGATATTTTAATTCATTATATTGGAATAAATTTTCCTCAGTATTTCTATCTTTAGAGCATATCACATCAAGTTTTTGTTTTAAAAGTTTTTAGTTTTAACTCATTGGACTATATAAATTAAAGCAAGAAAATCAATTTTTCTCAATGTGATCGAGAAAGTAGATACATGCATGCATGAGAAAGTAGATAAGTAGTATATCTATGATCTTAATTATAACCAGATTCATAGTAGCCATTTGCTATTTTTATCTTTTTCCCATCAGTTAAATTTTACTGAATGATAGAACTCTAGACCTCAAAAATACCTCAGATAAAAACCTCATTCAATTCCAGGATACTTTTGTAGATGCAGAAGTGGAGGATAGGGATTTATGTAACTTATTCAAGTTCATATTTAGTTATTTTGAATGGCTTAAACTTTGAATTTCAATTTCCTGTCAGAGAAACATTCTTCTTAATACAAATTGGTCATTTTAACTATCACCTGAGGAGACAGGTGGTCATCAAAGGGAAAAGGAAAACAAAAAAAAATTGTCATTTTGTCATTCTGGCTAGAGGACAAAAATTGGTAGCATGTCAAACTCAAAACCAGGGTTTTCTCTGAATCTGGAACTTTCCTAGATACTTTCTTATTCATACAAAACTTGTCCTCTGCTGAGTAGACTAATAATCAATTTGAAAATATCTGTATATCACAGCCATAGTATTCATACCTGCAGAAGCACTATTGGGTAGCAATATCATGGCACTAGAAGCATTGGGTGTGAATACTAATGTATATTTTTTATTCTCTGGTTTTCTCATCCTTCAATTGGCACATTAGACAACCATTATTGAAGCCATACCTCTGAATGCATGGAAAACCCACTTGTTCCAACTTGTCAAAGTGTGTATTATTAATTTCTCCACAATAATTTTTTTGTATCTGTGTGTTGATACTGGGGGTGGAACTGAAAGCATTACTCTTTTGCTTGTTTGTTTTCTTTTGTCTTTCACTCAAGGCTGGTACTCTACTACTGGAGCCAGGCCTCTACTTCCAAACAATTCCTTTGAAAAATACATAACATCTGTGGGCTGTAATCATGTGTGCCAGTTACTAGCTGATGAAGGTCTGGGAGGACATGGGAATAATAAAGGAGAAGGATTTGTGTGTCGTTTAGTTGAGTGGAGCAAGGATAAGTTTTAGGCAGCGGTGGTACCAGGTATGCTCAATTTCAAAGATAGACAAGCAGTTCTCATGCTCAGGTTTGGATTGGGCCCTAGAGACTTGGCTGCAGAGTGGCAATTCAGATGCTGTAATCAAGCTGAGAAAAATTTAAGGCAAATATTCTTTCTTTGCTTAGTTTAGCTTTAAGACAGGGTCTTTACAGGGCAACTGGCCTTGAACTTGCAATCCTCCTATCTGCATTTTTCAAGTTCAAAACTTGTAGGCATGTGCTCATCACACCTGACTACTTTTAATTTTAATGTTGCCTAGGACCCTGAGAAAATCTGTATTCTTGAGCTTTCCCCTTGGATTTCAGTAATGTCTGTGTTTTTGTTTTCAACTAAGAGGGAATAATATCAACTTTCTAAAACTTTATACATATATCTTGGTCAAACATGTTTACCACAATAGAATATTTCACCATAGAGAAGTATTATAGTCATTTTCTTTTGGGAATCAATATTAACTTATATGTATTCATTCTTAGATAAATACAATTTCCTTAATGTCCAGGTAGTTAGAAGTGGAATAAGAATTTATTTCTTACTCATTCAGAAACTGCTAGTAGATTAATGAATATAATTATTAATTGCTATAAATATTGGTACTTAAATATAAAGGATAGGGAAGAAATATGATCTCTATTTTGGGAGAGCTAAATATCTAATAACCTATGAGCAGATTTCAAGTGATATTTCAAGTGATGTCAAGTGATTAACAACCACAACTATCCTTCATTATTTGAGGGAAAGAATAGAAAGGGGACGACATAATATCCTGTCTTCCTCTTTGGTTGCAAGGCTGTCTTTGACATTAGCTTTCATCCTGGATAATCATCCTGGATAATCATGCTTCCAAGGGAGGAGAATTTGTTAAAGCATTTGAGTGATTCCCAAACTAGAATCAACTGTGTTTTTTACTTCCTGACTGTATCAGCAAATCATTTTTATGAGCCCTTATGTGATTCATTGAGCCATTTGGAGAGGGTCAGAGGGCAAGGATGCTATTTACCAGAGCAGGTTTAAGTTGGGGAAGGCAAGGTCAGAGGGGAAGAGAGGCTCTCATTACTGCCAGAGAATGCTGGGGCCAGCTTGGTGCCTACCCAACTCTGCTAAGCTCACACTGGGTGTTTGTTAACACAAAGCACCAAGCTGCAGGTGTTCTGCACACTCTACAGTCTTCAAAGTTCAGCCTCAAATGTTTCTGTTACTATAAAGAGGATTAAAAGGATTTAAAAACATAGCAGGCCTGTTCAACTGCTAACATACTTGCCAACATTTGCCAAGAGGGAGGAAAGAGGGGAGGTTATATCAGCTCAAAGTCCTGGTAGTTAGGGAAATATACTTTTCAGGTTTCATATTCTCTCTCTCTCTCTCTTTTTCTTTTTCTCTCATAGCTAGAATGTAGAACTATACAACTTTCAACTGGAACTCATTAAGAATTCATGGGGCAGAAAATGTAAGGGGTTCTGGAAAGGGAGACTTTGAAAGGCCAGAAGTGAGCTATAAATAAACTGCCGCTGATATTCTTTTTCCCCCCTTCTGGTGGTTAAATATGCTTATTACACAAGAATGCAAACGTGGAACAACCAGGTGATTTCTGACCTGAAGACCTCGTTCACATCGAGAGTCACAGTAAAGTTTATAATTTAGCACATACAGGCATCATCATAATAGCCACTATCCATTCTCAACACCATGTTGCCATCCGTTTGGGCTGCAGATACAGACAGATATCACCTCCAGGGGAAGGTATGAAGGTCAGGCATCTGGAATCCTTTTTAAGGCACCCTTGTTACTTCCTTCAAATGTGCCTTGCTTCAATAACCTGCCTGTAGAAGTTCTGCTTCTCCGTGAGATGGTATTGGTTTTCAACTAGGTGTAAGGAAGAGACAGAGAACTGAGCGCGGGATGAAATCTTAGGGAGATCAAATCACTCCACTGTAGATAGCTTTCTCATTGATCACACAGAAATAACAGCAATCCCTCTCAGTCTATCCACTTATAAGATTGACTGTTTCTATAGTAGATGGAGACTAAAGCAGACTTGTTAGCAAGGGTTTACCTACTAGATGTGAGAACAAACACACAGATGCACATTGCATGCATACATACATTCAGAGTTCCCTCTCAATTCCTTTGGGATTTTTTTGTATACTTTTGCTGGTATAATAGGAGTTTGTTTGGGAAGACATTGTAGAAGCTTTTATTGAAACGACTTATTGTATCACGTTAGTGGCATGAGTTCACAGCCTGAAGTCTAAGGACACTATACACTCATTCATAAGCCTCCAGTTCCAGGCTCCAGAAACTGCAGGTAAACATGGTGCATTATATGTACTTTTCTAGGAAGAAGCTCCAAAGCCTTTATCTTGAAGCAATTATTAAGCCTCAAAAAGATGTCAGAACCTTCCCAGGCACCAGTGACTCCTGTCTGTAATCCTAGCTACTCAGGGAGTTAAGATCTGAAGACCGTGGTTCCAAGTTAGCCTGGGCCAAAAAGAAAAAAAAAGTCCATGAAACTTCTATGTATAATAAACTACCAAAAAGTAGAAGTGGAGCTGTGGCTCAAGTGGAAAGGAGCAGAAAAATCCTTAGATTAGTTCAAGCCCCAGGTCTGTCCCCCCCCCCCAAAAAAAATATCAGAGCCACAGTTCTGTAAGATCTAAGACAGTAACACACAAAATGACCACACAGGCTTTCTATTAAAAAAGACAACTCTTGTCTCTCTCAAGTGACAAATAGGGCTTAGCTCTTTTGTCTAATACAAGTAAGGTCTAATAAATAATGGATATTTATGAGTTAAATAATGTACTTTGAACATTTTTTAGCAGCACTCTTATCAATTTGGCTGTCTCATTGGTTTGTTCGGTGGTATAGGAGTTTAAATTCAAATCCCTACGCCTGCTATGAACCTTGCTGCCAGCCCTTTCTGCTGCTTGAGATCATCCTCTCCCCATGATCCACCCACCTCTGATCCGGAGGAGTTGGGATTACAGAAGCACTTCTACAATGGCAAGCTATTGTTTTAGTAGGTAAGTTTTCCACAGATCAATGAAAGCAAAGAAAGATACTGGCAGGACATGTTGCCTTGATTAGCTTGTCTTTCAGTCCCTGGAGATCAGTTATATTAATATGAACATTCAAAGGATAATAATTGGTTTGGAACTATTTTTTAAAACTTGATACAATTTTATGCATGGTTGAATGGGGGCAGAGAGCCGTGTCAGGTGAGATATGAGGAATGCGGGAAGATTATTGGCCCATGCATCAGGAAGTTGGGGATGAGAGAGCTAGGCTCAAATGGAGGACCATCCAATTATACAAGATGATTGGAGCAAGATTATAGAAAGCCAAGACTGACATACTGTAGAGTTCAGATGTGACCTCTAGGTGATGGGAGCCCAGTTTGTTTCATACAGGAAAATTACATGATGCCAACAATATATTCCAAGTATTCATTTGGTGTCTGTGGGCACGATGGAGCTGTGTGAGGAGGGCCCAAGGCTGGAAAGTAAGCTGGGGCTCTGGCAGTTATCAGGGTGTGAGGTGATGAGGACCTGCTCTAGGGTGGGAATGTTTGTAGAAGGTGTGCGGAGACATTGTAGCCACTGGAAATGCTTATTTGTTACCCTTTCAGGTTTCAGTCTGGGTTTGCCTTGGCTACTCAACTTTCCTGACTGAAATATTCACCCCAGTTTTCCAAACAAAGGAAGTAACAAGGCAGGAGGAAAGAGAGGAAGGGAAGGAAGGGAAGGTGGAGTAGGTAAGACTCTGATGTGAAGATTAGATTGTAACCAGATATTATTTTCAGGGACCGGAGGAATAGGAGCACTGAGGCTAATCTGAATTTAGTTTCATACTAAGTGCTTTAAATAGAACCACCAAGAATGTAGAATCAGCAGGGTGCTGGTGGCTCCTGCCTGTGATCCTAGCTACTCAGGAGGCTGAGATCTGGGGATTGTGGTTCAAAGCCAGCCCAGGCAGGAAAGCCAGGCTCGTATCTCCAATAAGCCACTCAGAAAACTGGAAGTGGTGCTGTGGCTCAAGTGGTAGAGCACTTGCCTTGAACTGAAGAGTTTAGGGACTGTGCCCAGGCTTGAACTCTGGGTTCAAACCCCACAACAGACAAAAAAAAAAAAAAGAATGAGTGACTTTCTTCTTAGTTACACCAAGAGGGCCTTTTGATGCAGAGAAGGAACGACAGAAAGAGAGCTAGAGAAACAGAGAGAGACAGAGAGAGAGAGAGGCAGACAGACAGACAGAGACAGAGACACAGAGAGAAATAACTGCCAATATTTACTGAAAGAGCTTAAAATTTCAAAAATAAGTTTTCCATGAAAAACACACATGTGCATGTAAATCAATGAAACAAAAATATAGAATATTCCTTCTCTTACTCTGCCCCCAATATATTTAAATTTTCTTTTTTCTCCCTTCCCTTCCCAACCCTTTCCTCCCCTCCCCTCCCTTCCTCTCCTCTCTTCTCTCTCCTCCCTGTTTTATCCCTCCCTTCTTCTCCCTACCCTTTGCTTATCCTATTATCTCATTTCTTTCTTTCTCTCTCTCTCTCTGTCTCTCCTCATTGTCTTCTTCCTTCTCTTTACTTTTTAACAAATGATGGTTGTGATTCACTACATTGATTTTCTGATTAATAAACCTCAGACTTCTAAATTAATAAACTTCAGACTTCTACTAATGAGGGTCACAGCCTAGGATTTTGAGATTCCTAGATTCACAGGGCTAAGGAGAATGGTCTCATCTTCTGTTTCCTACTCACCTGCCCCATTCAAACTTTCCTTTTCTCTTGAGTTTCAGAAACTGAAAATAAGAAGAGGCAGTTGCTCCAAGAAGTTTCAAACTCAGTTTCAAAATCTGATCTCAGATTCTGAGCTTCCAAACGATCTGCCAGCACTGGTCCATTCGTTGGCTTGAAGGTCCTCGCTTGGGATACAGCCCACACACAAAGATCCATCAACAAGGACTGCTCACTAATGAGAACTGAACCCAGACACAATGGGCATAATTGGTGTAGACATTTTAATGTCTTAGGCTGGTTCCTTCTATTATCCTTGGCTCTAGTGGACCAAGGCTCACACAGTAACATTCTTTACCTGCAGTGTGCTGTAATTTCAAACTAGGTGGAATTCTTTCCTACCTTTGAAACCACAAAATAAAATCAAAGAAATAGGACCATTTGCAAATCATGGCTCTCTGCATTGATGAGGTGGAAGGTAAGCACATAGTCTCAGGTTGGGAATAATGTTGAAAATGTTTGATTTTAATCATGGGGCTAAATGACCTTGGTATACGGTTGCCATTGACCCTCGGGGACTCTATGCTCCTCCTGTGTGCACATGTACACCTGTGTCTCTGCATCCTGGCACAAGAGATGGTGGCACATCAAAACAGAGAAGGTACGGAGTGACCTAAAGCAATGAACACCAATGCGGATTAAGGGGATTGAATCTCTCCATGAACTCAGCTACTTATCAATGTCCTAGAAAGTAAATAAAAGGTCAAGTATCAATCCTAGAAGCGATATATCAAAACTTACACGAACTCATTTGTTTAGAAAACCTCTCATGTTTATGAAGAATAAATTTCTAGTATTTTTTTAGTGGCCAATCTTCCGTTAGGAAGAGTTACTCACATGTAACTCGAGTTCAATGATTTCCCTGGATAGTTGAGTCTACATTGTAGACGGTGTTGAGTAGTTCCATGGGGGCTCTGGTTTCCTTTGCCGTCTGAAGATTGTGTAGGTATGTCATCTGTTTAATTTCCAAGGAAAGCCTCTAGTCACATAGCTCTAGAAATACAGTTCATGAACCACCGAATGGAACATTTGCTATAAGTATATAAAGATGAATTTTCCTAGGAAGGAGGCCACAATTTTCAACACATAGCCATTAAAAAAAATTCTGTAGACAGGTTTAGAATCAGAGCATCAGACAACCACCAGCCTCTTGAGGTAAGAGAGTAAAACAAGCTCCAGACTCAGTCTTCAGTGCTATTCAAACCATGTATTGGCAAGCACAAATGAAGTACCTCAGCGATCCCTTTGGATTTGTTACCCTTTTCTTTTTTATTCTTATTACTGGTCTAGTATGTTACATAGCTAGTGATGTATCCATATTTGCTTTGTCATATAAATGACCTCTGCTGTATCAGTCCTGATGGTGATGTCTAAGGTGTTTTTCAGGGATTTGGAAACCATTTAATCCAGCAGAAACTGCTGACCTGTCACTTGGGTAAGTGTTCCATGGGTGACCTTTTCATGTCAGGACAAAACTCTACCCTCAGAGAATGCTAATGGCACTAATTTCTCTAGCATAAAGCATATGAAGAGCCGCAAAGTTTGCGGATGTGCAGATCATCAAGCCTTACCTTTTCCTTGTCAATGGTAATCTTTCTCCTTTTCAGACCAGCCTGCTTCTTTCCCTCCCCACAAATACCACTAAAGCGTATACTTATAGTTTTGTAAAAATAACTCTCTCTTACAAAATTCCTTCTCACAGTGAGTGACATAGTGTGTGTGTGTGTGTGTGTGTGTGTGTGTGTGCATGCCAAAGTACCAATACTGCTGCTTGAATCTTATTATTTATACAGAATTGCAATACACATTTATGTAGTCATGTCTCTCTCCAATAGAATCCAATAGAATCATAGAAGAATAGATAAAATGCCACATGAAGTTATGAGGCATATTTTGTGCCATATCACCAGAACTGATCTCCACGTATGATCATGATTGACAATTAAATAGATTCTGTCTATGGAAGGGTAAACAGGTAGTACACTCTTTTATTCTCAGCACTCAGGAAATTAAAACAGTAAGATCTCAAGTTTGAGATAGTGAAACATGTATGGGTTTTACAGGTGTGAATTAACTTAAGCATAGTCTCATATACACACAGCAAATAACTCAGAACTCACAGGCCAGTTTTTATTGACTAGAATATCCATGTTACTTGTTCTTGTGTACAGTTTCGAAGGTCAAATGGAACAAATAAAGCCACAGCACAGAGCAGTATATGCTCAGGAATTTCAAGTTGGAGAAATTGCTATTTGGCTAAACAGAGAGTCCTTGCCTCAACAAGCAAGCAAACAACAACCACCAAAATCATCTTGGACTTTTATCTCCTATTCAAGGTAGTTTAGAATAAGAGTCATTATTTATATATAATATATTTCTATATTATTATTTCTATATAATATATTTGTATTAGGCCTTTCCTAAACCTATCACAAAATAATTCAAACACACACATATTTCTTCATGGGAATTATTCAATTTTTATACAATAATTCTAGTAAATAGTGTTCAAAGTCACTACCTTACTTCAATGTAACCGGTCCATGTATGAGTACACCGCATCTTGATCATTACCCCCCCTTCCATCATTCCCCTTTCCACACCTTCCCCTACTCATCTGTTCATGTTAGCTGCTTCCATTTCACATTTCTCTCTGGATCAGCCTCAACCTTATCAGTTTTCTTTACAAGTAAACTATGAAAGTTAGAACACTAAGGTGAGGCTCTGTTCTACCCAATAGGTACATGACATTTATATTTTTTCATACTTCATGTTCTCTGAACCTACTTGGCTTTTTCTAATTTGTTCTCTGTTAATATGCAGCTGCACCCAGCAGCAACATTGTTTTTGATGAAGTATGGAAACCAGTTAGCTTGTAATCCACACAAAAATGACACTCATTTACTACATGAGTCCTTGATAATGATGTAGTTACAAAGGCACATTTCAACAGCTACTACATTAAATTAAAGAAACTAGACTTAAGATTCAGAGTTTAAGCCTTTCAATCATTCTTATTGTCTTCCCACTTCTTCCCAGCTGTCTTCTGTTCTTTGTCAACTTCTTTCTGTTCTAAAGGGATTTTGTCAGTGAGGACGAGAAGAAAGCCACAGATTCGTTTAGTTCGATGTTTTATTTCAAATGGCTAAAAGTGGCATCAGTAGTTATAAGGATGAGACAATTTCTGCTCTCTCTGAGGAATTTCAGCTCACATAATTGGACTTCGCAAAACCAGGACTAAGAAGATCCTATTCACTGAGGAATACATACACAGGAAATCCCAACAAAACAACTACTGTTATACATTTGGACATATTTATAAGAAGACAACGAAGTGGTTCTGTGCTAATAACTACTTGATTTCTGGTCTTTCAGGAAAAGAAATGACAGATGTTTTTTCTTTGTGTTTGGAGGGTCCAACAAGGTCACTTTGTGCAATTTAGTTCACTTAGGCCTCTTCAGTTCTGAAGAGGAAAATTTGGAGCCAAACTGCCTGAGCCATATTTCTAGCTCTGTTGCTCACTAGTGCATGAGATCAGTGAGTGGCCTAACATTTCTATGCCCTTGTTTTTCTCAGTAGAATGATGTTCATAATAATATCTACCCTCATAGGGATATAATAAGGATTACATAAAATATAAACCATGTATTGTGCTTAGAACGCAGACTGGCACAGAGTATATTCTCACTAAAATGTAGCTATCATTCATTCAAAATTAGTGTCACTACTAGTGTTTAATCATTCTACTATGGTAGCTGTAACTAAGTGAAGAAACATAACCCTATCCAGAAAGTATATTCTTGCTTAAAAAAAAATCTTAGGTATTATATATTTTCACTCATATGTAGAAGCTTAGACCTAGCAGATGTTTAATCATGGACATGCACCTATTTATATTTGTACACATAATGATATATATCCAAGTCAATATATAATATGAATCTGACTAAAGGACCACTTAGAAGGAGAGCAAGAAGGGGAAAGTGAAAAGTAAAAAAGAATTGGATTCAGGATGCTGAAATATACTGCAATTATATATGAAAGCAACTGGGGAAATGGTGAAAAAAACCAGACCCTTTGAGGTAATATTAGCTGGAACAGTTTGACCTAACAAGGAGTGGGAATGAATATGATCCAAGGAGATGGTTTTCCTATATGAAAATAGGACAATGAAACCTGTTGAAATTGCATTAGGAAGCAGCAAAGCAAGAAAGGAAGAATGAAAGAAAGGTTGATTGGTATCCATTATATGTATTGGATTATTATTATTGGATTATTATGTGGATTATTATATGGATTACATTATTATATGGATCCATTAATGGATTGGAATCCATTATATATGAGTAGAAATGTCATAGTGAAAACCTCAGTATAACTAATATATGCTAATAAAAATATATGAATGTAAAAAAAAGGAAGAGAAGAAAACATCTTCTTTCACTAAACACCGTAATACCGGGACTTTATACTGTCATATGGGTTACCAGCGCCAAAAAGAAAAGTAAATGGATTGTCATAGAATTTCTTAAGAGGTCAAAGAAAAAAAAATTCTTCTAAGCTTCATGAGATCAATAATAATTTATAGCTCCTTTTCTCTGCAGCATGCAATACTCATGATTAGATACCATCTACACATGTTGGAAAAGAAACTAGCCACCTTGCAGGAACAGAAATAGGAGGTAGAAGAATTTGCCGGTAACTTCCATGTGTGTAATCTCTGCTCATGCACCTCTTTTACCCCCACAGTTGCATTTTTGAATGTATTTATATTATACTTGATATTGTCCTGGTACAGTAAACTCAGTGCTCCATTCTTCTTGCAGTTTACTTAAAAAGATATCAGGAGTCCAAGTTCAAAGATCTAAAACAGAACTGTGTCATTCACCAATTTAAAAAAATGACAGAAGCAAGTTTTACAGTAGGCAAGCCATTTTCTTAAGACCAAAGAACATTCACATTAGTAATACATTAAAATAATATTTCTTGTCTTCATTAAGCATACTCTCTGAAATTACTGTATTTTTAATTCCTTTTTTTTTTGGTGCGAAAAAATCCTCCACCCATTTATTCAGCTTATTCCTTAGAAAGTTCTGTTTTCTTATCTGTGAGACAATGACATTGATAAGGAACACAGAGTCAAAAGTAGTAATTAGATTGAGTGTGTTGGCTTACCCTCTGTAATCCCAAGGTTGACACAGGCAAAAAAAAACAAAAAACAAAACCATGGGATATGAGATCTTCTCTTCTTTTTTTTTTTTGAGATCTTTTCTGAAAAAACAAAACAAAACAACACAACAACAAGAACAACAACATAACTAATGTAAAAAGGGATAGGAACATAGGCTCCAATGGTCAAGGAATTACCTAGTAAGTGTGAGCCCCTGAATTCAAAACTCACTATTGGATTAAAAAAGAGCAAATATCGTGGAGGGGAAGGGAAAAAAACAAATCATTTAAATAGGGATACAGGTGGATCTATTGCAATAATGAGATGTACAAGTTGTTACGTGGAAAAATGAATTTTACAACTTTGGTGGGGAGGGAGGAGGATTGGGTGGGGAGTGGGGGGAGGATGGGAAGGGATGGGAAGGGGAAACAAAGGAGGAGGCTACAATGCTTGATAAGAAATGTACTCATTATCTTGCCCATGTAATTATAACCCCTCTGTACAATATTTTCACAATTAAAAAAAACTTTAAAAAAGAGCAAATATATGTGTGAAATGCTTAGAAATTTATATTATACAGGAAATTTTACTGGTCCTGGTCATTGGTGACTCACACCTATAACAAATCCTATCTAGTTGGTAGGCTGAGAGCAGAATAATCTCAGTGCTGGGCTACCCTGGATAGAAAAGTTAGTGAGATCTTAAAAGTAATCAAGAAGAATTAGGGCTGGAGGAGTAGCTCAAGTGGGAGAGCATCAGTATAACAAGCATAAGGCCCTGAATTCAAAACCCTGTACCACCAAAGAAAAGACATTCCTTGGTTAAAGTTTGTCGTGAATATTATTACCATGGTTGGGTAAATGTTGCATGTTAAGAGTGACTATGAGCAAAGAACATTGTACTTTAGAGACCAGAAAACTGTGGGGAGAGAGAGAGAGAGAGAGAGAGAGAGAGAGAGAGAGAGAGAGAGAGAGAGAGAGAGAGAGAGAGAGAGAGAGAGAGCGATGCCCAGAAATAAAACTGAAAAAAGTCCTTTGAAGGTGATAAGATTTTGTTATATAGACATAATGAAGCCTTTTTGATGTCAAAATGTGTGGATTTTGATTTTAAGACACTTAAGGCTACAGAGTGAAAAGGATAATGAGGGTAATAATGAGGAGGCCAATCAGTATCAAAACCTCATTTGGGGGCTGGGAAGGTGGCTCAGTGGTAGAGCGCTTGCCTTGCGTGCATGAGGCCCCTGGTTCAATTCCTCAGCACCACACAAGCAGAAAAATCTGGAAGTGGTGCTATGGCTCAAGTAGAGTGCTAGCCTTGGGCTGAAGAGCTGAGGGGCAGTGCCCAGGCCCAGAGTTCAGGTCCCACTACCGACAAAAATAAGTAAATAAGTAAGTAAATAAATAAATAAATTTGAATTCAGGAGACAAGTTAGGGAAAGCCTTAGCTTCTTGGTTTTGGCAGTTGAAATAACTCTTCTGGTCATCTCAATTATAACCAAGTCTGTATTTTTTTTAAACATGAGCAGAAATGAGATGTGTTATCCCATTGTCCTCATTTATAAACTTAGGAATAATGTACAGCTCATAAAGACATACCATTAAATTAGGAAATTCTTAGGTATCATTTAAGAAATTATTTTGGATATTTATAATCAGTACTACTCAATGATTTGTTTTTTAAGAACAAAACCTGCTACCATACATGATGACACACATGCTTGTGTTAACAGCACCCTCAAAAAGACAAGCATGAAGATCTTGGATTCAAAGTCTAAGCTACATAGTGAGACACTATCTTAAAAATGCCAAAACCTAGCTGGGTACTGTGGCTCATGCCTGTAATCCTGGCTAGTCCGGGATGAGATCTGAGGATCATGGTTCAAAGCCAGCTGGGTCAGGAACATCTGTGAGACTCTTACTTCCAATAAATTACTCAGAAAAAGCCAGAAGTGGTGCTGTGGCTCAAGTGGTAGAGCACGTAGTCTTGAGCATAAAGAGGCTCAGGGACAGAACCAAGGCCCCAAGTTCAAGCCCTAGGACTGGCAAAAGATAAAGTAAAATACAATAAATAAAAGCCAAAACCTTTCAGCTTCAGCCAAAGCCAAAAGCTGAAGCTCAGTGTAGAGTAGCATGCCTAACGTGTTAGGTTTGGGCAATAGTAAAAAACAAAAAAGAAAAAAAAAAAAAGAAAGAAAGAGAAAAAACACTAATAAAACACTTCTAATAAAGATTTTCCAAAAAATATGGAAGTCATGGTTTTACTTAATACTCTGAAATTCAGATGATGTGAACTCTTCTCATTTTGATTCATAAAGGATGAGGAATGGATCATTGTCTGGAATTCATTCTATTCTCAGATAACCTGGATGATGCCTTTAAAAAAAAGGCTAAAAAATAAGGAACCAACTTAGTAACTTACTCTATACAATTGAACTGTTTTGGAACTGGAGCAGTTAGATGAAATCATATGCCTCCCTTCCCTTCTGACATTTATCAGATTTAGAGAGGAAAACAGCCAACTATATGTGAATTATTTCTTCCAAGATCCTAATGTGCTGACATAGGCTTCTAATTGGTGCTTAGCCACATTTCTATGCTAACCTTGAATGGCAGATCCTGGCATGTAAAACTCACCAAATTGAGATGTAAATCTGACTACAGCTTCAAACATGCCAAACAATTAAGGCACTTTTCTCTGTTAATAAAATAACAAAATGTTGCAAGAGTCAGAGTGATGAATTTTTACCACATTCTGAGTCAGAGAATATATAACTATTATGATCATCCTCATCTTCATCATCATTTAATTGTATTTGCTTTGATGGAATGTCTAGTTCGTTTCTGCATCTGATCTGATTTGTCTTTATATTAATAAGTCCTTAGAATTAGAATTTAAGCCCTTAGATGAAGTCTGCTCCACAGACAAAACTGTATTCTCAAAATTTGTCAATGTTGAGATTTAATTAATCATTGGTTGAAAATTATAAGCTTTTAACTATGTGATTATTTTATTCTTCTTCATTTTTTTCTATATTTTCTAAAACTTCTATAAAGAGTTAGACATCCTAATGTAGAGTGTGGCAACTTTTCAAAGGCTTCCTTTTTTCAGATTGGAAATATCCTGGAAGTGGAATGAAAATTCAATTGGAAATTGAATGGTGATCATGAATTATGTTCCATAAACCACACTTAGTGTTGTAAAAGTCATTAAAATCCAATTCTTCAACAGATGAAGAAACCAGTGAGGATGACTATTAAGATGTTACATTGCTAAAGAGGGAATTAAAGTTATTGCATGTTAGAAAAATACCAAAGTTGTATCTTTGTGATTGAGAGTAACAGACTTGTGGAGTATTGGTGGCTCACGACTGTAATCTTAGCAACTCAGGAAGCTGAGGTATGAGGATCGCTGTTCCTCAGACTTTATTCTTACCTCTTCTCAGACTATGCCCATCATCTGATGTCAAAAGTGACTAATCTGTTAAAATGAATGGTTCAAGGATGGGCTTAGGATTTATGGCTAATGAGAATTTTCCAAGAATTGCTAGCTCTGCAGGGGAAAATCATTGTGTTGTAGCCAGAAAAAATGTAAGTATATAATTCCCGGTGGCATTTTCTGTTACCTGTTGAAGAGAGATGTGCCTTGATATACACACATAGTCGTACAGACAGGAAATGGAGAAAATCTGAATACCTAAGACATTACCTGGTCATTCATTACCATTGTGAAAAATATATTTCTCAGTTATGTTTCTAAACAAATTCTTGTTTGCTTAAACAAATTTCAGTTTGGTTTCCATCTCTTCTAATCAGAAATGCATCCCTGACCTTGTAACTCTTTAAAAACTCATATGACTTGTTTTCATGCCATTTTAACAATAAATTATTCGATTCTGTTTTCAGGTCATAAATTATTTTTCATTGTTAAATCCTAGCATAGTCCCAGCCATATGTAATAACTCAACAAGCATTTGTTGAAACAAACAAAATTAAAATAGAAAGAAAATGTAATGATGAGGAGTATGAAATACATGTTACTGGTCATCTATTTTCTATCAATCACTACTCGGGTGGGAACCGAAAGAACAGAAAAAGTATCAGCATGTATCTATACTTCCTGAGAGGAGACATACAACAAAGAAACCAACAAATGAATGTACCGTTCAGTGTTATAAAGAAAAATAAAGTGTCAGGAAGAGGTAGAGAGTGGTAGTGCTGAGATTAGGTAAGGTGGATCAGGAGCGTCTTTCTGAAGATTTGACAACTGAGCAGATTAAACTGAACAGTAGAGGAAGAGTACTTTTTAAGGCGGCAGCAGCAGCATGCTCTAAACCTAAGATGGGAATGCCCCTCATGGTCTAAGGAATAGCAAGACACTAACACTCTCCTCATTGTGTCCACTTGTTTGCAAAAACAAAGTATGTGGAGGGAAAGGTGAAGTAGAAAGCTGGATGTAACAGAATAAGTTATATAGCACTGATCAAAAGATGATTATTGTGTTTCAGGATTTTTACATACTTTTGCATATTTGTGATGAAGAGGTGGATAAAATGGTCTTACACAATCGGCTGGTAATGTGGTGATATATTATCCCTTTTCTTCTATTGAGCTGAAGAGTGTGATCTCATCGGAAGAATAGATGGAGGTTATTTAACTCACGCCTGCTGAGACTGACAAAAATTAAATTATTTGTCAAAGATATGCAACTGGTTACTAAAAAGCTAGATAGTGATATTTAATATAAACACATGTCCTCTTTTCCATGCCATTCATATATTGTTGAATTAATGATTCCAAGTCTTGATGGAGCTATTTAATAGTTGCATGAGTATGACACTTGCAGTGCTAACACATGGTTTCTAATGCCCATTCTTTGAACAACCATTGAAAACACTGCGGCTCCTTTCAGAACATTAATCCACTGCATGTTGATTTTTACAACTTGTTATGAAGCCAACCACAAGCAAGAGTCCCTACCAAAACTCAATCAAATGAAGGGTAATTGAGCTGGGCATCGGTGGCTCACGCCTGTAATCCTACTTACTCAGGAGGCTGAGATCTGAGGATTGCAATCCAAAGCCAGCCCAAGCAGGAAAGACCATAAGACTCTTATCTCTAATAAACCACCACTAAATCAAAAGTGCTGCTGTGGCTCAAGTGGTAGAGCGATAGTCTTGAGGTAATGAGCTGAGGGACAGCGCCCAGACCCAAGTTCAAGCCCCATGACCCACAAAAAAAAAATAAAAAAGAAGGTTAATTGAGTTAGCCTCCTCCCCACATAACACCATTTGCTAATGGCTTAACTATGCATTATGCTCAGGAATTGGGGAAGGATTTTATAAACGGAAGCAGACAGAATAAGAACAATGACTGACATATGAACAATGGCCCCTGCCAATCTCTTGATGATGTCAAGGGGAAAAAAGGAGCCTGGAATCAGATGATCTGGATTTGCATCCTGTATCTCCTGCTTGTATTTGTGTGATTTGGATGAATCACTCATTCCCTCTGAGCTTCAGTTTATTCAGTTGGAAGAAGGAAGGCTTCTCTTCAGGACTTAGGACATACTCCACACCATGATTAAAAGGCAGAGGCTGCTTGCAGTGCCGACTACATCTCACATCTCAAATATTTGGACGGTCTTCTCACAACACCTGTGTGTTAGAAAAGACATTCCATCATCCAAGAGGAGAGGGAATGCTTACTCATTTCTATAGAACAACAATGATTTCTTCTTTCTCAAGCTTTAAAATTGCTAAGATACAAATGTTGTGAAAACACATACTGTTTGTATATCTCTTACATGTACTTACCACTTTTCTTCACCAATCACCATCAAAGTGTTTATTATCAGAAGATGGGAATGTGGGAATAAGTTTTAATGAAAAATGCACAGAGAAGTCTTGTTTATCTCTCTGAACTGATAACTATAAGGCCCTCAGAATTCCACATGACTATTGTGATTGCTTCTCCAGTGGCTGGTTAGTCAGACATTGTGTAGGTAAAAATCCTTCCCTATATCCTTCCCAGGTCCATCAATCTCAATGTGTCTGTCTTCTAACTTCCTTAACACCCCATATTTGTGCTTCTAATTCCCTTTTAGATCAAGCTAGTCACGTGATTGTTCATAAGGAATAGTGCCCTCCCACCTAAGCAGTTCAGATGTCCTGCTAGAGATGGAGTGACCTTCCCCTCCTATTTGTAAAGTCACTCAAATGTCACCTCTTTCCTCTCACATCTCCTTTTATCACTCAGAAACTCTCACTGCCTGGAGTGCCCTCACTCATCATCCTCTTCCAGTTAAATCCTACCCAATACTTCTTTAAAACTTGTGGCCATACATTTCCCTTTCTGTACTCAGCCTCTTCACTCATACGTACCTGACTGCACACACACAAACATTTGTATATATTGCTTATTATGTATTACTTATTTGTTCTACATCTATCCATATATTTTATGTATGATATGCACATTTATATAATCTTTATTAGATGGCAAATACTTTCACACAAAAGCCAGTGTGTTATATGTAGCACCTGCTCATGCACTCCACTCTTTTACTTGATGAGCCAATCATCAGAAACAAGGGGTCAGGAAGAGCATAGAAAGCAAGGAAGGGACACAGTGAGTCTCATCTACCTAGAGCAGGTTACCCCAGAGACAGGCAAAAGTCTAGATTTGAAGCATATTGGAGTGTTATCAGGGAATATCACTAGGCACAACTAACTAGTGAGTTGAGTTTGCGTTTTTATCCTCTCCTAATATCCTAAGAATGGAACAGAAGTGCTACTACTGTCCAAGTTTTGTCCAATGAGAAAGAACAGGGATAAAGACATTGTGGGAAATAGGAGAGAAAAGTAGCTTTTATGATAAAGTGTCCCCAGGTCCCATTTGTACTACAGGATGTGATTTTTCCACTTGTAGGAGAATTTATCTTTACAGGTCAAAGAAATTCACATCTTTCCATGCTCTCTTGCCTTGTTTGCTGTGTGGCTAGCAATGTCCAGCTTTGAGATATCTGGCTTAAGTTTAAAGCTGAGACATGGGCCATTTCCAGCTCAAAAACTCGACTTATGCTCAAATTTGGAATGGCTTTCTACTTAAATGAAGCCTGAGCTGAACTACACATCATTTACAAAGAAGTAAGGCCAACATTTTTTTTGTTGTTGTTGTTTTAAAACCCAGTGAGAACTTCTGAACAGAAAGCAAAACCTATATTTTTTGAAACCACTGAACCAGAGTAAAATGAGAGCCTCAGAATATTTTCTGAAATCATCTTGAACCAAATTGATATTTTATTTGATCCAAGTCCTTGGTTAAGATAAAGTGTGTGGCTATGTAACATAACAAAATTAAAGAGCCCACCCAGAGATTAAATATGTGGCCTTTCACTCATTAGTACCATATTTTAAAACTTAAATAACTAAGAGGGCTTTCTAGAAACCACCATAACAGACATCAGCAGAGTAGAGTGATCATGTTTGTAAGGAAAGAAGGTTTAAATCTATTCAAGATCACATAGAGTTTCCATGAAAAATGGTGAAGCTTTGGACATTTTTTTCCTTTGGATTTTCCGTGACAGGTAAAATGTAAATCCAAACCAGTAACCTAATTAGTGTATCCACATGAATTATGGGGTTTATCATTTTGGAATTTTGATATGAGGAGTTATCAGAAGTAGAAGCTATTAAAAAAATACGTGTCATTCTCTTTATCAAAGCTGTTTGAGAAATCTAATGACTGCTACTCAAGCATAGTCACATCAAAACTGATTGTTTTACCTCTAAGAGCCACTCAGGAAGTAAGCAGACATGTTTCTCTTAGTTTGGTCCATTGGTATTAACCCTGCTAGAAATTTAAATGTTTCCCCAAAGGACTGGCACTGGTAACAGATTTTGTGACCTGTTTCTTCTTGCCTTGTGACTACATGAACTGGCGTCAAGGCTGAGTTTGAATTAAGGAAGGTAAGTTCAGTATCTGGTTCCCTCCCAGAGATGAATCTGGAGGCTCCTGGGTGCTTGTGAATGCAGCGGCCGCCGCTCCTCTCTCTCTTTTTTTCCAGATAAATAAAGGGTTCTCTACTTACAAAGCAAAGTAACTATTTTTGTCTTACCTCTTTCATGCTGCAGTTTCAGAAATTTTACACACTAGAAACTTATTCTTCTTAGTTTCTGTATTTGTAGTATAAAAAAATATGAAAGTGATTTTATCTTCTGCACATGATAAATATCACCCAATTTACTGAAACTGAATAAAGGATGTTTTGTCTTTTCTGGAATATTCCACTTCATGATATCAAAAGAATGCCTAATAAGTCTTCTGAAATTGGAAGTGTTTTCAAGTAGTCATTAATTATTTGAAGTACACAAAAAAGTAAACATTTATATGCATTTTTCCTTTAGAACTATCATCAGTTTGTTGTACAAGGTGACTCATTCTGACATGTCCCTATCTGCATACAATGTACCTAGATCACATTTAAGTGCTCCACCTACCTTCCCCATTCTCTCCTCCCTTCATAAGACAATCCCAGTGGCATGCCTTGCTCCACTTTCAAATGCATGCATACATTATTTTGACTATTCATCCTCCTTTCGCCTCTCTGCTAACCTTCCCCCTCACCAGTATCACGTCAGATAAAACTTAGTTTGCATTCCCGTCGTTATTTAAGTGCATGCCAATTGTTCTAAGTGGTTTCCCCATGGGATTTTATACACGCACGTACAATACTTCACTTTGCTTTAAAAACTCAGCTCATTCAGCAAATTTCACCTGGTCACTGTCGGATGATTTTGTACAAAGTATAGGGGGAAGTTACGAAATTAATAACAAACTGTCAAAAGTCTTAAAGGTAACAGAACCTGATATCAGAACTATGTTCATGCTGTCCCCATACCAATCCCTGTACAAAGTTACCTGTTCTGTACCATCAAATGTGGCTGACATGAAGAAAATATGATGGGACACCCACTAATCATCTTACCAGGCAGGTTTCACCTTTTCTAGTCTTTGTTGCCTGCATGAAGTAACAACACTCATTCTTTGCTACAGAAGAAAGCACTTAGTCTGAGTCTGAAACAGACTTGGCTAGCTCCATTATATTTACTTTTATACCGCTATTTTCAGTTTATAGAGTCTTATAAATGGGTAAGATGATAAACATATCTTCTTGTTTCATCATTGGTATAATTCAACAATACCCATAGGGCAAAGGTTATTATTTCCCATATACATGAAGGTCCACACATGCACACACACACGCACACACACACACACACACACACACACACACACACACAGACACACAGAGGATACACAGAAACACACCAAACCATCTTTCTCAAGTTCATGGAATGATATAAACATTGTGTAGATTCTCACCGAGTTCTAATTCCCATTATAATTTTCTTTCCATTCTAATAACAACATCACTATTGCAAGTATATCCCATGAATATGAAATTGCAATAGGCTCCACTAAAACATAGATAGCATTACAAACCTAATATTTTAAAATGTACTTGCTGAATTTGTAATGGAGATTTCTTTTTAAATGTAAACAATTTCCCCTAATTTATCTTTTGCAACCCAAAATACATTTGATTTGTTTTCAAATGAGGCTTTTTAAAAATGAGAGCAATTCATATTCATTTTCTCCTTGGATTTCATATATATTTGATACCAAAAAATGAATTGCAGGCTAATGTAATCATGAAACTATTTTAGGGGACAGAGAAACTAAAAGGTATTGGTTTTCTCTATGACCTTACCTACCATATTTAACCTCTCTGTTGAAACTTCCTCCATCTGCAAATGATTTGTCCTAATTATATCACCTTATTATGTCATCAGTATGCAGGAATTCTAAGGTATTCTGGAAATAAGAAAATACCATAAACTCCAGGATTGACTTGTCCCTTAATGTACTGTGGTGAGATTCTATCATTATTATTTAGAGATGGTTAAAGTAAAACAAAACAAAAAAGAACAACCTGACATTATTGCAGCTGTCATCATCAAGGTAAAGTTCATTCACAGATAATATCACCCTTTCCAAACCTAGATTAACTCAGGAATCTGCTTTTCTAGCTTAGCATTCTAGGGAGCAACTACAGAGTTGCAGATGGATGACAAGATCTCAGAGTAGTATCTGAAAACCTAGAAGTTTGTCAGGAATATGGAATCTCTCTCAGTAGGGTAGGTATTACTGTCAACAAGTAATCATATACTTCAAAATAGCCAGCAGAGAAGGTTTTTTTTATTTTTTTTTTCATTCTGTTAGTATTGATTATACAAAGCAAGTGGAATTCATTTTGATATTTTCACACATGGCTACAGCACACCTAAATTGGGTTCACGCTTCCATCCCTGTCCTCTTCCCTAAGTCTCTTTTGTTTCTTAAAAATTTTAACTTCATTTTTAAATTATCTTCAAGTAATTGTACATTGGGGTTGCCATTAAACAAAGCAGTTTATGGATACTTTGAATGTTTCCAACACAAAGAAATGATAAATGCATATGGTGATGTATATGTTGTTTGCCATCTGATCATTGCACACTTTAGACATGTACTAAAATATTACAAATACCTCATGAATATGTGTAATTATTATGAAGAACTAGTTTAATTATCAGGAAAAACTAGTTTTTAAGATATATATAATTTCCAATCCTTTCCCAACTCTTCTAGATCAGAATATTAAATAAATAAGGTATTCAAACAATTCAGATATACTTGAAAGCTTGAGAAGTACTCTGTGAAATAATTTGTTCTATTTTGGACTAAGAAATGCATCTATGGGGACAAAGAAAATATTCTTTTGGTTGGGAGCTATTTTCTTGGATGGACTTGGAGATAGACCCTAAGAGTTCCATGGACTTTCTGTTTAAATTTATGAGAATAAGAAACAAATTTAAAGTGCCCCACAGTTGTGATCCTTCCTGGATCTCTTCAGATTTCCTGGTTGTTGTGACTTGTGTGGAATACCTCCATTCTTTATGCAGGGGAAAGTACTGCAACTTGACCACTTTAGCTTCCTCTGGTATAAACAGAACACTAATGCTTAAAATCACAAACATCTTTACAAAAGGCAATTACGTTAAACTATGAACTGAACTGTGATTAAAACTGGGATATTTCTTTTTAAGCCTTCAGTTTGTTTATGAAGTGGCTTCCACCCTGATTAGTATCACCTCCAAAGAGAAATAAAGGATGTGGCTCAGGGCTGCCAGCTCCTAGGAAGCAGCCCAAGGGCCAGTATGCTCCAGATCCTGATTGGTTGGTGTGGTCTAAACTTATGTTTATGCAATACCATGCACACAATATATATCTGGCATTTCCCCTTAACTTAGGAAGTCAAATGGGTTAAGGAATTTTGCAATGCTATTTCCGTCTTCTGACCAATTTGTAAATTACTTGTCAGACTTCATGGTGCCTTTTTTGATATTCTTAAAAAAATAAAAACAACCACCATTTGATTAGATTAAAAAAAATATTTCAGATCTGGGTTTTCCCTATCAGAATTTGGGCAAGCTTCACTTATAACATTGGGTCTCTGACTACCTAATAAGGAAGCACATGAAATTTGTTGTATAACTTCGGTCAGTGTTTTCTAGTGTGTTACTATAGAATTTCCTGCTGCCAAGGAAAGAACTTCCCCTTGTATTAGAAGTCATTCCTGTTTTCTGCTTCACCACCCCCACTCATCCATCTATCTAGGGGACCCGTGTCTTATTAAATCAGAGTCCAAACTTTTCCACGGTTGTCCAGCAATCTTGGTGACAATGTCAACAATTGCAAGAGTTTTAAAAGCAGATAAAGAAATAAAAGAATTTCCTTCCACCAGACGTGTAATGTTTCAGTTATAGGAGAACACATGCTGGTGTTTCCCAAGTGCTTTTGTGTATGGAACATGGTCCAAGGTACAAAGCCAAAACAGTATGCTAGCTGGCTAGCTTGCAAATTTTAGGACATGTTTTTTTTTTTTTTGTTTTCTTTTCTGAACAAGTCTTCAGAGTGGATAGGAAGTATGTGTTAAGTGACCCGAAAAGTTTTCTTCAGCTTGGCTTGATTTGGAGAATGAAACTTGGAAACCCATGTTTCATTAAAAGGAGTTAGAGTTGAAAAGCAAATTGATTAAGGCCTATGTTGTTCTACTAACAATGAAGGGAATAGAACTCAGTTAACTGCTTCACTTCAGGATGGTGTTCTCACCCGGTCACACAAAACTGGTAAACAATGTTTTCTGTAAAGGGCCAGATAATAAATATTTTCAGTTTTGCAGTCTATATGGTCTCTGTTACAGCTACTCAAGTCACCACTAATTAAAGCAAAAGGTAATCACAAAAAGTGTACAAATGAATAAACATAGATATGTTCTAGTAAAACTTTATGTACATCAAGTTTTTGTCTGCATTTGACCTACGAATCATAGTTAGCTAAGCCTTAGTTTATTGGATGCAGTGTCCAAAGACTTTGGGGTGAACTATCTTATCTTTAACTTCGTTCTTTCCCTTGGCCTTTATAGATGATGTCTGCATTATATTTGTGTGTGTGTGTGTGTGTGCGTGTGTGTGTGTTACACGGGTTTATAATTTGGGCCTTATGATCACAAAGCAGGTGCTCTACCACTTGGTCCATGCTTTAAGCCCTTTTGCTATAGTTATTTTATAAACAGGATCTTTTACTTGTCTCTGGGCTATCCAGGACCACAACCTAATTATATTTCCTGAATAGCTGGGATGACAGATATGAGCCACTCTGCCCAGTTTTCCTTGGTTGAGAACACATTGTACAAACTTTTTGTCCTAAAACTATAGTTTTCTTGATGTTAGCCTAAAGAATAGCTAAGACTATAACTGTGAGCCACTAGGCCTAAGTCACTCACAAATTCTTCATAATTTTTAGTAAATCACCGTCCTAAGAATATAGATATAACCTTTGCTAACACTGAGCTCATGTGCTTCAATTAAGAATGACTGCAAGTGTATACAAGTATATTAACTGAAATACAGTCGGTTCATGGAAGAACTCAAACAATAAAATTCCTTAGAAAGGCTAACTAACAGTCCAACAAAAGAAACTCCAAGAAACAGGTATTTGAAATGGGGAAGGATGAAGGAGAAGGAAGTAGACAAAAAGAGGAAGTGGGTAATGCAAGATAACAGTTAATGGATGTTCTACACAATTAAGGCGATCGAGGGAAGGATTGGATTTGGAATTATGAGGGTGTGATTCTGGAATTCCTAGGTATCACCCAACAGTGCCCGATAACTCTAAAGGCTTTTGTGAATCTGACAATGCTCAATACCTACTAACTCTCCTTTGGTAGCTCTAAATTTAGTGGGGGCAACAAATGTTTCCTCCTCCTCTTCTCCTAGATGGTCTTAAATTTGAATTCAGAACAAAGCTCCTTGACATAGAACCAGGCAGCAACGTATCCCAGTGTCATTTTATTTAAAGGTTTGAAAACAGATACAGCTTTATAGATTAGAGTAAATGAATACAGTAAGAGATTGGAGGACAAAGAGCTAGAAAGAAAAATAATAATAAGGGCTGGGAAGGTGGCTCAGTGGTAGAGCACTTGCCTTGCATGCCTGAGGCCATGGGTTCGATTCCTCAGTACCACATAAGCAAAAAAGAAAAAGCTGGAAGTGGCTCAAGTGGTAGAGCACTAGCCTTCAGCTGAAGAACTGAGGGACAGCACCCAGGCCCAGAGTTCAGGTCCCAAGACCGGACTCAAAAAAAAAAAAAGAAAAATAATAATTATTATTGAAGCAGAGAGAGGTAGGAAGAAAATCTGAAAAGACTAAGATAATAATCTTTTTCACTAGTATCAAATGCTGCAAAGGAATAAAACATACTATTTATTTACTCACTTGTCAATAAATACCTATGGAGCACTTCTCTGTGAGTAACTCTCATATTGCTGGGAGGCATCAATAGATTAAAAAATGGTCATTTGGAAAGCAAGTATTTTGATTATTTCCTTGTCTAGGGATTTCTGATTGTTGTACTAACATCTAAATTTCTTCAATGGATTTCTAAGCAGATAGGAAAAAACAGCTCACTCCCATCACTTTATATGTTTAGTGATAAAGGGCAATAACATCTTTTATGTAACATAGGATAAGAGAAAGATCCTGCCTGTATTATCCAAGTCAGTAATTTAATTGTTTGCCAATATCTAAGGGAAGATGCAGTAAGAATTCACTCATTAATAAGCCAGAAACTACTGAAAGATAAAAGGCTTCTATTTTAAACATCATGTGCCTTACACTGGAGAGAAAAACAGAAGTGATAGTTCTCTGTGTGATAGGGTGCCAGATAAATCAATGTTAGCCATGGATCTTGAAATTTACCTAATGAAGACAATATTCCATAATATGAATTAATTTTTGGATGCATTTAGACTACAATGACTCAGAAAGTCTAAACCAATTTGAAAGAAAAAAACAGATAAATTTAGTGAGCCAGATATTTCAGTCATCTAGATAATAATTAATAATTACTGCTTACTTACTGGAAACAATATTACCAGTAAATATGTAACAGGGATCATCTACCCTAATTAAAAGTGAACCCAGGGGGAGGAGGGTTTGTGGGGGGAGGATGGGAGGGAAGGGGAAACAAAGGAGGTAGGCTACAATGCTTGATAGGAAATGTACTCATTATCTTGCCCATGTAATTGTAACCCCTCTGTACAGTATTTTCACAATAAAAAAAAAAAAGAGTGAACCCAAACAAAACCAAAACAAAATTGAAGAATTAGCTTGGGCTTGTCCCATTCTCTTATTTTAGATTAGATAGATTTTATATATGTAGATTATAGTCACTCTTTTTTATTGATTCTTTTTTGAAAATAGAATGGATTAAAATATTCTCAAATACAACAGAAACTTCAGAGTTAGGATCTGGGTTGAAACCCAAACTCGACTCCCTCAATCTAAATGAAGGCCTGCTAGATAGCCTACCATGAGTTCATTCATATGTGGAATTTGCAAATTCTCTGAGAAAGACTTATCCAGAGGAACATTTCCTTAGTGTTTCTTCAGAGGGAGACTGAGATTACAGACAGAAAGAAATGAATACATTGCCATTTTCTTTGTCACCCAACAAAGCCATGGAATCCTAAAGAAAGATGCATAGAGCTGGAGCAAAACCAAAACAAACTCTTCTCACTCAAATCTTTATGTTACTTGTGAATAGAATGCAGTCCTCCTCCTTTCATAGTATAAAATGAGAAAGAGGAATAGAACTAGGAAAGAGTGGGTGAGTAGGGTTTGGAGCAACCTGGGGCAGGGGAGAGCAATGAAATGGATGGCACTGATCGAGAAGCAGAGTACTCATAAACTGACATGTTGAATTGAAACCTCTTTGTACAATTACTTAAAAAAATAAAAAATAGAAAAACGAAGTTCAGGGGCAATTTATCAAAGCTCAATTTTTTATATTTTCTGAGTTTCCTCAACAAGAATAACATTCAACTGAGAAAGCTGCATTGAGGCCCTGGGCCAGGGTCGTGACTCTGAGTCTATAGAGAAGGTGGAATCAAACATACTAGCTAGTGTGGGATGCAAAACACTCAAGTTTACACTAACAAGTCGTGGGGTCCAATTGAAGCCGAAAGGTGACCTCTGCCACCTGGCAGCTGTCAGAAATAATAGACCCGTGCACTTTCCCGAGTATGCGGGTCTCAAACTAGGAGCCAGGGTGAGCCAAAGAAATCCCATGTTTCCTGAAATGTGATTTAATTTTCTATATGGCTTCACCCATATCATATTTATCTCATGCATCTGTAAAGCCAAAAAGATTAAAGAAGCCACATGAATTCTTAAGTGCTCCCCTTTCTACAAAAATGCCAAACAATCTCTCTTTAATGGTTTGCAATTAAAATCTTTCACATAATTGTGTCTAATGAATAGTATCACTCTTCATCTTCAGGCATCCTGACTAAGTCAGAAAGGGATATTCCTGCCCAACGTAGATAAACACAAGCCTGTATCTGTAGAGACTGCTCCATCCATCTTGTCCCTTTTCCCATTCTTTCTGAAGAATGGACAGGACCTTTTCATCATGCTGGGGCTTAAAACCAAGGCCTAGGACCAAAGACAGTACAGAATCTTTTGTAAGTGTGTGCATACGTACACACACTTTCCTGTTGCTCCCATAGGGGAGAATGTTTCGAAAAGAGACCTGAAGCGTTTCTATCCAAAGCTTTGAGCCCCAGATGTTCTTGGGCCAAGCTGTTCTCTGAATTCAAAGGCAAGCTGCTGCTTTTACAGAGCTCAATAGTGGCAGATGTCCAGCTCAGCTCATGTGGTACAGTTCAGTGCCTTGTGATTTATAAAATGTCCCCAGTAAAAGTAAAAAATAAATAAATAAAATAAAATAAAATAAAAATCTGTTCCTTATTTACCCAGTGGAGGAAAGAAAGCACCATGATACATTTCTAAGACGCCTTAATTTTATGTGTGTGATCATAATTATTTAAACACTTGCTAGCAATTTTCCAGAAGCTTTCCCTCCCTCCAAAGAGCCAAAGCATTATTTTCCTCACCCTGATTGTCACAAACAAAATGCAATGGATATTTTCTGTTATTAGCTGCCCGAGGGTCATTTCACTATGTGGCATCAATTATAAGGAAAATTTGAAGCAGGGTTGTTTTTTCTTTCTTTCTTTCTTTTTTTGAAATTCAGACTTTCCAAGAAAATAGGAAAGTAGATCATATTGGAATTAACATTAGAAATCATGAGTTGGAAGGACAAAGGAAATTCCTATTTTCCTTTCCCATTATATGTTTTTTTTTAAAAATATATATATCCATTCGTAGAGCACCATACATACCATAGTCACTAATTATATCCTAGAGACACTGATTTTCCTTGCGCCTTCATCTACCACTCTGTGAACCTGAGAGGAAAAAAAGAATTTGCATGAAGGCACAGGCAGGAAAGGAGACTACACATGTCCCTTTAGTCTTTGAGAATAACTCAGTTCCCTAGCTTAAGGAAGAGAATATCCAACAGATGGGCAATTAAATTAAATGTGAATTCATTGTCAGACTTAAGATAAACCAGAGCTTTGGAAACTTACAGTCTCTCCTAACCAATTCAATATTAGTTCTTGGTACTTAACTTGGTAAATAAAATGTCTTTTCATCAATTTTGTCAGATACTTTTCTCAGACATGAAACAAATCAGGAAGAGAAAAAAATAAATTCTGATATTGATAGTACATTTATAACTATATAAAAGTGCTTGTAATTGATGGTAGATCTAGGATAGTGGTATTCAAAGGGATGATTTGTCTCCCCATTGAGAATGTCTGGTAATGTCTAAAGACAGTTTGTTCTATTTGTACTATTTATACTACTGATGTTGAGTGAAGAGTCTAAGAATTCAATTTAAAGTTCGTATCATATTCAGGAAAATACCTCACAACAAAGAAATATCTTGCACATCATTTCAATAATGCCACTGAGTAATGCTGGCATTAGAAGACAAAGTTATTCATTGGCATAATACTACACAATACTGGAAAGTATAGAGTCAAGAATATGTTAATATTTCCTTTCTTCAAATGAACCTATACCTGACTAACTAGACAAATAGATAGTGATAGTCTTTTGGAAAGGTATGTGTTACTGGTTATTAAATAGCCAGGAAAATATTAATGCAACTTTCCATGACTGAGTAAATAGGCCTCAGAGTGGCTATCTTCCTTAACTATCCCAAAAGAATCCACTCTTACCATTAGGAATTAGAAGGATCCAGGCCTTCACTGAAATCTAAAGTAGAACCTTTGAGGTTGGCAATGAAAAAGAGCATGGAAGGATAGTTGGGGGTGAGGGGTAGTCCCTGCCTACATCCTAGCTGCTCGGGAGGCTGAGATCTGAAGGTGACAGCAGGAAAGTCCGTGAGACTCTTATCTCCAGTGAACTCCTCAGAAAAAGGCAGAAGTGGCACTGTGGCTCACGTGCTAGAGCACTAGCCTTGACAAAAGAAGCTCAGGAGTTATAACCAGGTGCTAAGTTTAAGTCCCAGGACTGGCATACCCCACCCCACCCCCCAAAACAGGTGAAAAATCCTCAGGAGTTTCCTAATTGTATGGAATAAGTGATGGACATATGAATAGTTGTCAGAGGATCTTGGTGTTAAGTGAAGAAGTCATGATATCTCCTCATGAACCCCCTAGCTTACTTGGACACCAGGCAACCAAGGAGGAAGCTAAGTCATCAACATTAAAGATCAAAACTCTTGTCCCATGTTCCATTTCCTAGAGGCTGAAAGAAGTAACTACTGTCTTTTTTCACTGTGAATGTGTTTCTCTTAGAGATAATTGGAAATGGCAAAACTAATTTTATGTGACAATTCACATGGAGTAAGTCCAAGTAAGATGCAACTACAATCCATTTCTTACCTTCTCTATGTTAAACTTTAGCCATGCATGTCTGTAAATACATGGTTAGTAAAAGGAAGGTGTGTGTGTGTGTGTGTGTGTGTGTGTGTGTGTGTGTGTGTGTGTGTGTGTGTGTTGTATTAGCTCTTTTCTTCACTTTCCTAACCTTCAACCATTCTGAGCACCCGGCCATATATTTCACACACGATCTGAAACTGACCCCTCTCTTTTCTTCCCATTCTTTTTGGCTATCCTTTGTCTCCAGTTCTTTTCTTTATTGTTTTCTTTCATTATTAATTTCTTCCTGCACTATCAAGTGAAATTGATTTACAACTGTGCAGTTAATCCAGTTAATATGGTTGATCCATTAACCATATTTAGCTATGAGAAATCCTGGGATGTTGGGGAAATTTGTATCTGGTAAATTAGCTATTCTATTCTTATTCTCACAGAACCATAGAGAGTAAGATCCAACCAATTCTCTCTTTTTGCCTTGTCCTATGCAAGCAAGACATTTTATATAAAGACAAGAAGAATGCTCAGGTTTGTAACTCTATCAGCTCAATGACACTATTGCTTTTAAAAGGAGAAAGGAACACAGTACATGCTTTGGACTTAATGTATTCTAGGAATAGGTGATTTGTACATCTTATCTTTTTGGGTCCTGCAATGACTCTCTGGGGTTGAAACTATTACTTACTTTTCACGGATAAATAAAAGGAGGGTGAAAGAAAGAGACAATTGTCAGAAAAAGCTCAATATTGTCTTCCAGGCTTCATGGTGTTTACTATTAACACTAAGCCCTCAGGATTCGATAACAAGGCTCCTTTCTTTTTAAAGCAATGACAAATTCTGTTGCTTTGGGGAATTATTTCACCTTTCTTTGGGTTTTGAATATGTTGAGCTAAATTTAATAAAATAATTTTACCTACGTATTTCTTTGTGCCAAGCACATTTATGATTGCATAGCTACATATCGATGACTTATTAAGCACTATGTTAGATGCTGAGGAGTCCAAGTACCCTTACTGCAACCTTCATGTTGCTTGCATTCTGATAAAGGTTTCACAGCATCACCAAATGCTTTCAGTGAGATATAAGAGCTCTGTGCTGTACAGGACGCTACAATGTGAGCATAATCTCAGCAATACTTAGGAGCTTCAGAGCTTCAAGTACATTTCCACATTGTGTTCTGACAGCGTTCTCATCTAATTCCTAGAGATAATTTTGGACTTTAAGAGACCTCCTGTTTTCCCAATAACACATTTTTTCTGTTATGCAAACTGTTAGTAGCCTTTACCAAGGGAAGGACAGTAGTCTAGATACAAATGAACCAACACTAAGGCAAAGAAGCCCCCAAAGTCTCTATTGTCCTGGCTTTGATTTGCTGTGTAATTTCAGACTGTGTAACTATTACTTTTTGCCTTGTGTAAATATTTGGTCAATAATAATTTGCCAACTAATAGCTAAATTATGGGTTGCTGCAAGACTTAATTGAAAATTCAACATTAAGGCTACTAAATATGTGCAAATTATTATTATTAATATTACCAGCATCAGTCTATTCTATCCAGGGCCCAAGGCAGTCTGCATGATGGTTCTTTTCAAGCTGAGCTCCATTTTCCCAGATAAATCTGTATCCATGAATTCTCTGCAGTCAAAGCAATTGAAATAAGTTATTTTTGTATGCAAGAAACAAGCAATCGTTGGTCCCACTCCTTGACTATTTCTAGTGCTTCTTACTACAGTCTTTTTCATGATCCTCACATAATCATATCTACATGTGTACAGAGCAAGTTGAAATTCTCCTAATCAGCTAATTATTGTCTGGATCTTTTGGTCAGCCCTGAAACTCATTCTACTAGTTATGTATATTGGGAAACCGAAAACAAGTACTATGAGTTACAGAACTGACCTCAAAGTGGAATGAGCCCATCTTGTGTTTAGCAGTCGAGACGGTGTCTTTGGAAAGAGCAAGATTGTATGAAGTCATATATACATCATTTTGAATATGGCTATTTAGTAGGTGGCTGCTAAGTAATTATTTGACCTTTATAATGACTGTTTCTATAAAGAATGCTAGTTGTAACTAAAATAAAATTAAGTAGTAAAAATAGCTTTTATGTGTTTGGAGACAAGGTCTTGCTATATAGCCCAGGCTTGCCTCACATTAGTGAATCTTTGGCTCCAACCTCCCAAGAGTTGAGCCTACAGAAAGAAAAAATAATAATTCAGGAGCCAGTGGCTTATGCCTATAACCCTAGCTCCCCAGTAAAATAAAATGGAAGTATCTTGGTTCAGCACCATCTCAGGAAAAAAGCCAGAGGTGGAGACATGGCACAACAAGCTCCAAACCAGAATGGCAGAAAAAAAGGAGAGAAAGAAAGAAAGAAAGAAAGAAAGAAAGAAGGAAAGAGAGAAAGAAAGAGAGAGAAAAATAAAGAAAGAGAGAGGGAGTAAGGAAGGAAGGAATGAGGAAGGAAGGAAGGGAGAGAGGGAGGGAGGGAGAGAGAAAAGAAAGAAGGAGAGAGAGAAGGAGGGAGGGAGAGAGAAGGAAAGAGAGAAAAAAGGAAGAAAAAAGGAAGGAGAGGAAAAAAGAAAGAAAGAAAGAGAAAGAAAGAAAGAAAGAAAGGAAGGAAGGAAGAAAAAACGAACAACAAAAGTAAGCAAGGAAGGGAAAGCAAGAAAAGCAAAGAAGGAAGAAAAGAAGAAAGGAAAAGAGAGAAGGAAAGAAGGAAAAAAGAATCTGTGCCATGATTACTCTGTTATGGATCACCTCAGGTTTACACAGTTTGGGTTCCAATATTGAACTGGACGAAACTGGCTAATCTCATCAGTCTTCCAATCAATCTGAGTCAGTTGTTTATCTTAATCAGATTTATGGTGTCAGATGGTGTCAACATCACAAATCATCAGATAGAGATTCCTTTAGGGGCCTAAAATCATCTTTTCCTCTCTGCATACTTCGTAGTTGGCATAATAGAGTATAATATAATGGACAGCAAAGGGAACCAAGTGTCATAGCTCAGATGGAAAACTTCTAGTCTTTTCTAGTCAATGACATCGATAAAATCCTCAGAGTAGGTTCTATCAATTGGGACCTCATTGTTGATCATAATGAACTACTTCAGGCACACCTGACAGACAGTACTTGTCAGTTCCTTAAGAATATGTTGACAGGGAGATAATGGCTCAGCCGTGGAGAAGCACCCTCATCGGCTGTCCAATATCTGTTGCTTTGAAATTCCTTTAAGTTTCATGAGTGCCTCTGGACTATAAACTCCAGCTGTTCGAGGTAGAAAATGCACTTGAGAACACAACCATGAGGAAATTATCAAAGGGGAAATAATCTGCCTTAGTGATTACCAAAGTATAGAAAAATCTACTTTGGAAGATGTTACCTACTAGACAATATGTTAAGAAGAAAGATAGAAGTGGATTATGGAAGTCTTAACAGATTACTATTTTAATTGAAATGCATTAAAAAATCTCAGTGCCTTTTGTCAAGGAAGTTCTCTTTTTCAGTTTCTTTGGTCTAGTATGACTATATTGTTGAGTATTTGTTATGATATCAGAAGATGAGGGCTAATAGTTGATCAGGAACCAACAGGAACCAATATTTGGAGACAAATACTAGTCTTTAGTAGACATACAATGTTTGCTAAATCTCAGTGCACCTGTTTATGTGAACTGAATATCCACTATCTATTACACTATCTTGAGTTTCCTTTAAATTTTTTCTCCCATATTTTATGTTCTCTTTTGTTTAAAGAAACGAGTCAAAAAACTATTTTCTTGTCAATAAATGGAAAAATTCTTGTAAATTTCAATTGATTTTCCTCAATAGTGAAATGCAGAATAATATATTACTTGACCAGTGACTGTTTAATCTACAAGGACTAAATTGTAATTAAATTTTCCAAAGTAGCCAAGCGCCAGTGGCTCATGCCTGTAATCCTAGCCACTCAGGAGGCTGAGATCTGAGGATCACCGTTCAAAGCCAACCCAAGCAGCAAAGTCTATGAAACTCTTATTTCCAACGATCCCCCAGTAAACCAGAAGTGGTGCTATGATTCAAAGTAGTAGAGCACTAGCCTTGAGTGAAAAAGCTCAGGGACAGTGCCCACACCCAGAGTTCAAGCCCTATGACCAAAAATAAAAGTTTCCAAATCTTAGATATGAGGATGATTAGTTTATTAACAGAAGATCCTTCTATCAATTACCTAATTTCATAGGCATTGATTGTCTCCTGCCACTAAAGGCTAAGTATAGCACTTCCTTACATCTATAGGAAACAGAAAGAAATGCTTCAGATCACACACACACACACACACACACACACACAGGTTTAGTCTTTGCTGTGGCTTTAAAGATATATTCCCATTTTTGATGACTAAGCCAGAAATCAATTTAATAATACCTTCCATATGTATCTCAAAATCAGAGACAAGATCTTCATAAAACTGTCACCAGCAATTGATATCTGAGAAGTCAGTGAATTCACATGGACATATACAGTGGCTTGCATATGAACATGCGCACAAAAACACATTCTTTGAACAATGCAGGGATTCTCCACTGGTCCTGGCTTCTATCCAACTTCCAACTCTCCCATCTGATGTGTACTCCCCTTGTAGGAACAGGTGATTATCACTCAACTACTCACCTCGCATCATGCCGTGTACTTAGGCTTTGTTAGTAACTAACTATTCACTATCTTTCTGCTCTTCATGGATCATTTGGCATGACTGTTTGGACATATTGTTAGTTATCTATCCAAAGATCAAATACTATGTGAAACACCCTAAAACACCAGTGCATTAGTAAGAGTCACTGTCCCTATGGTTTGCTCTATATAAACTGGATCATTGCGGATACTCAAGCCTTCTAAAAGATACCAAGAAATAAACATAGTTGTGCTGGTAGCTTTAGTGTGGTCTTGTTTGTAAACATTTGGGTAAATGCCCAAAAGTGGGATTGCTGGGTCATAGGGGAGCTCTCTGTGAAGTCTTTTGAGGAACCTCCATACTGCTTTCCAAAGTGGTTGAACAAGTTTACATTCCCACCAACAATGAAGTAAGGTTCCCTTCTGTCCACATCCCCTCCAGCATCTGTTGTTAGCGTTCTTGATTTTTGCCATTCTAACTGGAGTGAGGTGGTATCTCAATGTTGTTTTGATTTGCATTTCTTCATGTGTCTATTGGCCATCCTTCTTTCTTCTTCAGAGAAGTTTCTCTTTAAGTCTTTAGCCCACTTATTTATTGGGCAGTTGTTTCTTTGAGGATTTGTTGTTGGGGGATTTAATTTTTTGAGTTCCAAGTATATTTTAGATATGGGACCCTTGTCTGTTGCATGGCTAGTGAAGATCTTCTCCCAATCCATGGGCTTTCTATTGATCTTGCTAGCTATGTCCTTTGCCATGCAGAAGCTCTGACCACACTAAAACTACCAGCACAACTATGTTTATTGCAGCATTATTTACCATAGCTAAGATATGGAACCAACCCAGATGCCCCTCAGTAGATGAATGGATCAAGAAAATGTGGTATATATACACAATGGAATTCTATGCCTCCATCAGAAAGAATGATGTTGCCCCATTTGTTAGGAAATGGAAAAACTTGGAAAAAATTATATTAAGTGAAGTAAGCCAGGCCCAAAGAAACAGAGGTCCCATGGTTTCCCTTATTTGCAATATCTAGTATATGTATGAATCAAGCGGAAAAGGTCAGATAACGTGATGTTAGGAAAATGAACCCTTAGATATGTATTTTAATGTTTTTTTCTTTCATGCATTTGTTTCTAATGCATTTATAAGATTATCTCTTTGTTGCTCTGTATGTCCCTCCCCCACAGTGTAACCCCTGCTTTCACTATATTTGATGTCAGTATAACTTGTGGAGGAGATGAGGAAAAACAAGTCGTTTAAGGATACAGATGGACCTGTTGCAACAATGAGAAGTACAAGTTGTCATGTCGAAAACGAGCTTTACAAAGTTGGTGGGGGGGGGGGGGAATGGGTGGGGGGGGGTGGAGTGGGAGGTAGGGAATGGATGTGAAGGGTAAACAAAGGAGGAGGCTGCAATGCTTGGTAAGAAATGTACGCATTATCCTGCCCATGTAATTGTAACCCCTCTGTACAGTATGTTCACAAAAAAAATAAAATTAAATTAAAATTAAAAAAAAGATACCAAGAAAATAACCAAACAGTAGAAGGGCAGAAAATTATCTGTATTCTCATTTTCTGGCTATAGCCCAGAGGAAAATTCTAACTCAGTTACTGTGTCGACAATTCTTCAGTACTGAAAATACAGCTTCCAAAGCATGAAATATTGCACAGAGATTGGATATGTCTGGAGAGGGAAATGGGACAGTTATTTTTTGAATATTTTTTATTATTTTTAAGTGGTTGCACAAAGGAGTTGCCATTCACCAAAGGAGTTTGTAAATACAACGCATCTTGATCAATAGCACCCCTTTCAACATTCTTGCCCACCCCTTCCAACCCATCCCGTCCCTCACTTATTTTCATTTTAGGACATGTATTGAATTTTGGTTTTTTACCTTTTAACAGAGCAGTTTATGTATACAATGCATCTTGATCTGTGTTATCACTACAACATCTTCAGCACCCCTCCTCCCTTGACTCATCTTTCCCCTTCTATTTCTCAGTTCTGTGGTATATTCAATGAATTCTTGCCTGCATTTGCCTCCCAGACCCCCATCATTTACATGTCACTTACTACATTCAAGAAAATCAGGTTTTAGAGGGAGAGGAATGTCGATTTCTTTGTCCCCTGCTCGGCACTAACCAACTCCACTATCATCACCCTTAATAAATGGGGCTAGAAAGTACAGATATTTGGAGAGTGCTCCATCTTTTGACAAGATAAAGTAAAATATTACATAATTACATATCTCATGAAGTAAGATTCTGTTTGTGGCTACACAACTCGAAGATAAAATGGCTTGCTCTGTTTTTGCTCAGAGTAGGTTATTTATACTGACCCAGAGGCACAACTGAGGGCATAGAAAGAACAAACAGTTCCAGGAAGATTTTTCTGAGAGTTTTAACCAAATATACAAATGCTAAGTGCAGAAACTAGATTGAGGAAAGAAAGAAAGAGAGAAAGAGACAGAAGGCTGGAGGGAGGGAAAGAGACAAAAAAACAGATCAGGAGGGAGGGCAGATTGTTCTGGAGAAAAAAAAATGAGAGATGTGACCATCTAAGGCTCTCACTGAACAGTTGGCATTGTGCCAGAGAGCAAATAACTTGTTTTGCAAACAGGTGTAATTCATTGGTAACTTCTTGTTAGAGATGGTTTAGGCATTAGTTGTTCACATGAATGCTTCTAGCAGATCTCAAGATGGAAGAGATGATAGATTATTTTTTATGTAGAAGCAACTTATGATTTATTAGACAATACAGTTTGGGAAATGACCACCCTGGTTTTCTTCTTTATCTCTTTTTCCAGATGTATTTTACAATTGCACTTTATCACTCTAGTGACCTACTTTTGTGAATATTTGCCCCTATAATTATATACAGTGTCTATACAGAATTATTCCTCTAGAAGCATTAAAATACCTAAAAGATCTGACATGATTAATTTGCATCAAAGCCTATTTAGTAAAGCAGGTTCCTTGTCAGTAAATAAGAACTCAATGAATTCTTTCCAGGAAAAGAGCTTGTTTGTATTGGATTTTACCTGCTCCAGGGGGTAAAATATTTTAGATCTCATACTCACAGGCAGGAAGTTGAACAGTTAAACACAGTCACAGATGTATGAAGTAAGTTCAAGCGAGGCCAAGATGGAAGTGAAGTTTGGTCAGTTTGAATTTTGGCTACATGTCAAGTTAGTTTAAACCACAGTTATCACTGATATGTCCAGTTGCGTAACCCATTCTCCTGAAGAATCCTGTCTCTCCCATGCCACACAAGTAGAGCTGGCTGGACTTTCCCAGAAGGAACTTGGGCAGGGTCAAGGTCCAGGGTAACTTACACTTCTACCCAAGAATGTGCTGCCAGAACCAAGGTAAAGACCTTCCAAATGATTCCACAACAATGCTGCTGTTAAAATGTAAGTCAATATAATGTCTCATGTACACAGAAGAGAAAGTATACACTTGGGATTTATATGCCCCTACATAAAAGCTATGGGTTTCTCATTTAAGTAAAAACTGATGGTGTATTCTTACTATGGTAGAAAGGACTCTTTGAAATCCTGGGGCCTATAGGTGAGAAAATATAAAAGGTCTAACTTTAACATGTATCTAGAACATTTGGGGTAAAAAAAAGAACTGTTCATCTCATCTTAATTTGACACATCACTTGGATATCATTTGAGTTGCAGATTCAGTATCAATTGAGGAAGTCTGGACTAAATAAGTTGGTAAGAAGAGTTAGGGTAAAATACACCTGTCCTTGAACAATATATTAATCTAGATGTTCTTGTAACATGTGGTAAATAATCTGGTACATTTGGAAGTTGCTTAGGAATTCTAACAAACAAGTTGTCACCAACTTATGTGATATTTTCAGGGCACACAAGTAGTCACATTTACAATTTGCTGTTGTATTGTTTCAGTGAACTCTTTCCCTAAATTTCTATGTTAGAAGATTGAGCTCATTTAGGATTGAATAGAGGAAGGCTGTCTGATGTCTCAAAGCCCCAGAAATCTTGACTCTGCTTGTGCTGCCCAGATTGGACTGCCAGAAGACTTTATCTGTGGCTTGGGTAGGTTCACCACATTAACTTGTGACTAGTTTCATTTTGTATTTCTTTTATGAGTTTCAGCCCATCTTAAATTTATAAATAGATACATCGTAAATATTATTTTGTTAATTTTGGGGTAGTTCTGAAGGTTGGAAGTTAGGCCAGTACAGAGTGCTTGAACCACTCATCCAGCCCTTTGTGATTTAGTTATTCTTTAGATAGGGACTACATTTTTTTTTTTTTGCTTTAGTTCTCCTGCCTAAATCTCCTACATAGCTGGGATTAGAGGTATGCACCACCATGTCTACCTTATTCTTTGAATTAGGATATGGTGAGTTTGCTTATTATCTGGGCTGACTTTGAACCATGATCCTTCTATATCCACCTACCAAGAAGTTGGAATTACAGACATGAGTCGGAGTGCCTGACCTAAACATTCTTTTACCCTTTAACATATGTTACTGTAAATCTGAACACATTCTAGATGAATCTGCTTCTAAATAGTACATCACAGTTTTATCTATAGAGTGGAAGTAACATTAAATTATATTTAATCAAATTTCCTTAAAGAGCTATTGTCAGAATCTAGTGTCAAGAATTAGATCTCTTAAAATATGACTCCGTGACTTATTTTTTTTACTATAGTAGGAAATTACCCTTTATTTCTCATTCAATAGTGCAAATACAATACAATTTATTTATCTATCTGACTATTGACATTTGGCTATGTCCAGTTTAGACTGCTTTGGGAAATGTTGCTGCAAATTTTTTTTCTCTGTGTGTGTGTGTGTGTGTGTGTGTGTGTGTGTGTGTGTGTGTGTGTGTGTGTGTGTGTGTGTGTGTGTGTGTGTGTGTGTGTGTGTGTGTGTGTATGCTGGTCCTGGGGCTTGAACTCAGGGCTTGGGTGCTGTCCCTGAGCTTTTGTGCACAAGGTTAGTTTTCTACCACTTGAATCACAGCTTCACTTCTGGTTTTTTATTTTTTTGGTAGTTAATTAGAGATGATGAGTCTTGCAGACTTCCCTGCCTCATCTGGCTTTGAACCATGGTCTTCAAATGTCAGCCTCCTGAGTAGCTAGGATTATAGATGTGAGCCATCACAGCCCACCTTGCAAACTTTCTTACATTTGCCTTTTTCATGAATACATGAACATGTTCATCGTTAGTATTTTCCAGGAAGAAGGATAATCTCTGGATCACAGGGAGAGATTTTATGTTCACTTTGAATAGATAATACCAAACAATTTTCCAAAATGCCTGTGGCAATATTGCTCTCACAAAAAAAAATGCATGCAAATGAAAGAAGCCAAGAACAGAAGTGTCCAAATTGCATAACTCCTTTGTATAGAAAGTGTAAAATCAGGCAAAAGAAACTGGTGATGGCAGAATTCAAGAGAATAGAATTCAGAATTCTCCCAGGAAGCAGTGAGCACAAAGGGCTCTAGAGGAAATTTTGGGATGTGGCTAACAATTTATGTCTTGGTAGCTACTAGTGTGAGCTTACATTTTGAACATTCATATCATTCATCAACCTGTATACATACAGTCATGAAATATTCTGCATGTTTTATCGTAACAAAAGCTTAATTAAAATATTATTTTTGTGTCTGCGTATGGGAGTGTGTGTGTGTGTGTGTGTGTGTGTGCGTGTGCGCGTGTGCACACACCGTACTAGGGCATGAGCTCAGGGCCTCATGCTCTAAAGCTGGTGTCCTGTCACTTGAGCCACAGCTCCACTTACAGCTTTGTGCTGGTTCATTGGAGATAAAAGGCTTTCAGACTTTCCTGCTAGGCTACATTTAAGCCTCAGCCCTCATACTTCAGCCTTGTCAGTAGCTAGAGTTACCAGTACTCAGCCTAAAATATTTCTATTAAGTGAGCTCTCTTAATGTGGGAGAATCCTCATCCTCTGGGTGACCTAAAGAACAGAATGGACAAAAGGTCAGTAAGAAACACTTCACATCAGATTTCATGAGTAAAGTTTGGATTCCCTTTTTCCTTGCATTCTATCATTTTCTGATGCTAGGCTAAAGTTTCATTGTCTTCTACCATTCTTCCTGTCTGCCTCTCATTCTGAACCATTTCTTCTGAACTCAAGCACTGCCCTTCTGTTCTATTTGCTACAGGGTGTCCTTAGATTTTTAGAAGATTTCACTGAGCTGTTCAGGTACATCTTCTCTGATCCTTTGTCATACTGTCCTGGGTAGCAGGGGGGAAAAATGACAGTATTGTTAACACTTCACGAGAAGTGCTCTTTCTCTCATTTTCCAACTTGAACCAACTGCCAATGTGTTGGGGCTGATGTTGACATGTTGTTTGCTATTTCAGTCAGTCCTTTTGGCTTTGGGGCATGTGAAAGGAATAGTAATAGAAATGGAAAACAAATGAGGGAAAACAGGAAGATGGAGTACAAATGCAGGGAGAAAGGAAGCCACAGCAGGGCTGTCAACAGACGGTGAGTTAGAGGGAATGAAGCAGGAACTAATTGCAACAAAGGACAGGCCTCTGTAAACCACACATCTGGAGCCACAAAGAATATTCAAACCTTGGTTGGAATAATACAGAGGTATGATGGAAAGGGGAAACAAAGGAGGAGGCTACAATGCTTGATCAGAAATGTACTCATTATCTTGCCCATGTAATTGTAACCCCTCTGTACAGTATTTTCACAATAAAAAAAACAAATAATATAGAGGTAGAGGTGGGAAAAGAGAGAGGGAGAAGAAAGAATAATAAAAGAATATACATATATATGTCACAATCAAACCCCTATGGTGAACAATTAAACAAATAAAAGAAATTAACCAATGAAAAGAAACATAATCATAAGCTACTTAAAAAGCAAAGTAACACAAAAGTCCTAGTGCCTTGGTAAAGATTTAACCAGAGATATAAAGCAATTCCCCCTTTAAATTAGCGTTGGCTGAATCATTTTAAAAGATGGATTGCAGTATACGCTGTCAGCAAATACCTGAAAACGTTAACCCCTCGTTGTAATTACTGTTGACTTTGCCTATCACTGTCTTCCATGCGGCCTTCCTATGTCCATAAAACCTCATAGCTTATTTTCTTAACTATATTTCTGAGGAACCAACATACTGCTTTCAGAGCTCCCCTATGACCCAGAAATCCCACTTTTGGGAATTTACCCAATAGATCACAAACAAGGCCATACTAAAGCTACCAGCACAACTATGTTTATTGCAGCATTATTCACCATAGCTAACATATGGAACCAACCCAGATGCCCCTCAGTAGATGAATGGCTCAAGAAAAATATGATATATATATATATATGATGGAATTCTATGCCTCTATCAGAAAGAATGACATCACCCCATTTGTTAAGAAATGGAAAGACTTGGAAAAAATTATATTAAGTGAAATAAGCCAGGCCCAAAGAAACATAGGTCCCATGGTTTCCCTTATCTGCAATAACTAGGACAAGCAGAAGAGGTCAAAAGCTATGTATATATGACCATATAACCTGATGCTAAGCAAAATGAACCCCAAGATAGGGACACAAGTGGTTTTATCTTTCTTGCTGTTGTTTTTAATGTATTTATAATGCACTATGTGATTTTTAAAATTTATTTTGTATGTTTTTCTCTCATTTTATAACCCTTGTTTTCACTGTATTTCATTCCAGTGCCCTGTATCTTGTATATACATTTTTCTAATTTGGGGAAGGCAAGGGAAAAAACAAAATGCTGAAACAAGGATACAGGTTGACCCATTGTAACAATGAGATGTACAAGACACTATGTTGGAAATGAAGTTTACAACTTCAGGGTGGTAGAGAGGAAGGAGTTGGGGCGGGAAGGGATGGTAGAGGAAAAAACAAAGGAGCAGGTAACAATGCTTGAAAGGAAGTGTACTCATTACCTTACTCATGTGACTATGTAACTGTAACCCCTCTGTACAATATCTTTACAATAAAAATATATATTAAAATGCATTTCTGCTACTTGCAACCAAAAGAATACTACTAACAAAAATATTTTTAAAAGATATATATATATATATATATATATATGGATCCTTGAGCATGGAAGCATTTCAAAATGGAAAGCTGCAAGTTTTTATTAACAATTACCTGATTATCTCTTGAAGTTAGATATTTAATATTTCAGCAGCAAATTGTGAGATTATCAGAAATTGAGAGTATGTCTAGAGGTTACTGACTTAAGAGGTAAGAAGTTCCTATCTAAGTACTTAAGGATAGAACCAGAAACAACAGACTAAGTATTTAACTTTGTTGGAAGGAAATCTGAAACTCCTTTCATGTGTTTGTGTGTGTGTGTGTGTATGTGTGTGTGTGTGTGTGTGTGTATGTGTGTGAGTGTGTACGTGTGTGGACATGTGTGTGGACATGTGTACTCAAGCACTTATGCCATTACAGGTCCTTGAACCCAAGGCCAGTGTACTCGCCTTTCATTTTTCCACATGTCTGGCCCTTTACCACTTGAACCACACATCTACTTCCAGATTTTTGCAGGTTAAGTAGAGGTAAGAGTCTCATGTACTTTTTGGCCCAGACTGGCTTTGAGCTCTAACCCCATTGGCCATTTGAGATGCAAAATTAGTTATTTGTTTTTGTGGAGGTTTTTTTTTTTGTGTGTGGAGTTTTTTGTAGTCTTGGATCTTGAACTTTGGGCTTGGACGCTGTCTCTCAGCTCTTCAGCTCAAGGCAAGCGCTCTACTACTTCCATGAGCTGCAAAACTAGTACAATATTTTCTAATAGGCCTTGCTTTTGATGAGAATGATGAATTATGGTTTGAAATGGAGACATGAGACAAAGAAGTGAATCAGAGAACTCCAATTTCATCTCCTACTTTTCTTGTTACCCCACATGTCACATCTTACTAACAACAACATACATCATTGTGGAAAGTAATTTGGGCATAGGCTGTCTAGATCTGTACCATTCAATCTGGTAGCCATCAGCCACCTGTGGCTGTGTTAACTGAAATTAATAATATGCAATTTAAAAAGCTCAGTTTGAGGTGAGACTGAAAGATTTCTTATTTTGCCAACTAGCAAAAGCACATTTTAAACAAGGATGCTACTGAGAACCACCTAAGTTCTCAGGGTAGTTGTGTGTAACATGTTTTAGGAGAAGACCAATTTTAACTGTTTCTCAGGCAATTTGCCAGTGTTAACACTAGAAGAAGTGAAGAACTAAAGAACCGAAGAGGGTGTTGTAATGCCTACTTTCTATCTTGTCCTGAAACCACCAAGGAAGCTTTTCTAGCAAGCTGACCATGAGAGTCTATATAACCAACATTCACACAGCAAGACCAAAAGAGGCTATTCATAGAAGCAGGTCACAAAGGCTCAATAGCTCTTTGCATACGATTATATACAATACTATTTTTCAAAATGAACTCTAAGAAATGGAAATGAGAGATTTTTGTTGTTGCTGTTTTTAGTTGTCCTTTGCTTTTGTCTTGTCTGTTAGTTTGTCTTTTGGGAGGGTAAGAGGGACACCAAAATGGTGGGACAATGGGTGAACAAATACAGCAGGGGTACTTACTAGATACTATGTGGAAGATGAATCATATAACTTGTGGGTGGGGACAGGAGGGAAAAAATTTGGAGAGAGCGAGGGAAGGGGTGACATGGTTCAAAAAGAAATGTACTCATTACCTGACTTATATAACTACAGCATCTCTGTACATTACCTCCACAAAAGCAATAAAATATATTGAAAAAAGAATTTAGTCACCCATAACATACATACCTAGTCATCTCCATCTGAAACTGCTGAAGGTCTAATACATTTTTCTTTCTAATTTTTGAAGTATGTGTGTGTATGCGCGTGCGCACACACACACACACACACACACACACACACACACACACACACATTACTCTCTTTTCCTCTTCTACTCTTGCATATGAGTTGTATTAGAAAGAGAAGGCTGTTAGATATATTGGTTAGCCTATCTAGTTTATTCTCCTCCAGAGTTAGGCTTAGATATAATGAAGTCATCTAGAGAATGAATCCTGGGTTGTTGCACTCAGAATAAGCCTCTCACTTTCAGAATGCTAGCAGGATGCAAGCTTGAACAGCCTGCCTCTGAGTGAGGTGAACAGTAAATCATGTCCAGTATGATCTCCTAAAGAATTTTGTACAATAAGAGGACATGTGTGTGCTAGAGGAAGTCAGATGGGATATATACAGTGGCTAACTTCTTGGCTGAACTAATTCCAGGCTTGTTAGAATATCTTGTCTGTCTGATATATATTTTTATTTTACACATCACGATTCCCAAACTTCTGGCCCTTGTAAAGTTAGCAGAGGCAAAAGTCCTTTCTCCAAGGTTTTTGCCACAGTCTATCCTATGGCCAGAACTGAACAGTCTAGAGATGAACACCTGTTCATGCTTAAAAATTCAACTTCTATTCATGATTGATTTGTTTATTCAGGGTGGGACAAATCATTTTCTTTCTCCAGATCTATGTTTCTTTCTATGAAAAACAAAAGTTTGCTACTAAAAATATCATTATTTTCCAGTGGGTATTCTATGAAATGTTAATGGACACCAAGCAAGGGGGATATAAAACACTTTAATGATCTAATCTAAGTTTACCAAATTTCCCTTACTATAAAACTTCTCAGGACATTTAATATAATAATGTGCCCTGTGAATTGTATAGAAAGACCTAAATGCATAGTATTTCTTAAATTTCTTTGATCTCAGATCATTGCTTTCTCAATAAGACTTTCACAAGGCTTCCACAGACACGTTATGAGACATGTTGTGTCGAATCTCTACTACTCCGAGACTGCGTGACCATAGCATTCACTGGCTTATGGCACAGCTCAGTGGGGAAGAACTCATTTCTATGTCAGGCCTCCACAGTTTGGAAACAGCCCCTCATTTCACTCAGAAATCCTGTGAGGCACCCAGATGCATTGCTTGCACGGTGCCAAGCAGGCGGCTTGACTGGATTTTTGTTCAAATCAGGCGAGCCTGTTGGCACTAAGTACAGCCAGAGAGATCATGCATTCCTTGGCTACTTTTCCATTAGCCACGCAGCAGCTGCAGCCCATGGCTGAACTGTTCTTCTGCTTAACTGGGCATGCATCCAGCAGCACTGAAGAATATAGAAGGGAAAGAAAGGGGTAATAGACTCCCTTTTAGGATCTGAAGGCCAGTAAGCTACTGCCTTGTTCTAAAATTCCAATATTTGAAGAAAACTAAAAGGTATCTCAGTTATACTCAATGGCTACTTGATACCTTGTTATCACTGTGTTAGTTGTGTCTATTGGTAAGAAACACACTGACGACAAAGCTAACCAATGCATCCATACAGATCTAATAGGCACAAAGTTCCCAATCGTTTTGGTAGATGTGTCTATTGGTAAGAAACACACTGACTACAAAGCTAACCAATGTATCCATACAGATCTAATAGGCATAAAGTTTCAGATCATTTTGGTTTAAAATACAATTCACTATAGATTTCATCTGTTGGCTTAGTTTTACCTTCTGGGGTTATTCAAAATGAACCTAATCCCCCCTCAAATGACAACTCTGAAAACTCTGGGTTCTGAAGAACAATAACAGCAGTCAAATGGCTTTGAAAGTGCTCATGGAATAATAGACAGCTATTCAGAATATTGTGTTTAGCATGCTTTCAATCTTTTGTACTGTCTTCAATGGGTACAAGATTTCTGACTTAGGCTGCCTCCATAACAGTATTAAAAGAAAATCTACACAACTAAAGTATGCCATCAATGTAACATAATAGTTTTGTTAGTTTTGAGTCAGTATTATTGTTGACATTGAGCTGTCAGATAGAAATCCCCAAATATATATGCAACAGCTGAAGTCAGATCATACACTGGCAAGTGAGTTATTGTCTGACTGGGGACCATATAATGAGTTCTGCAATGGCCAGTGAGTGAAGCACTCTCAGGAGTACCCTAGCCAGGGATTTGATCTAGGGTACCGTTTGATCTGTGGCCAAGTTGGTCACAGATATCGATTACAGAACATTCTAAGAGATATGCATATCATTAACTTAGTAACATAATCTTTGGAACTCTAGGGTGTTTATGGTGCATTTAGATATATGTAGCTAACATGTGTTTCTGCCAGTGAGAAATATTTTGTTAGGTGAATCACCATAAAATTGTAGAAGAGAAAAAGCTTTTAAATGCTCTAACTACAGACATTAGATATGCATTAATCAATCCTTTTGAAATTTTTCCATTGATCACTTTAAACCAGCATCAACTTGAAGCAAAAGAAATCTTACTTTTAGTACCTGCAGTTACTTTAGAGAGAGTTGCCCATTCAACTGATGCACTCTGGGTATGCAAAATGCCAGGTTCAAAGTATCTGGAGTTTAACACTGTGATTTCTACTGTTCACATGAGAATTCAGTGTATTTCAAGTCTGTCCTTAGGAAAATTTGGGCCAAATCATTCCTGTTCTATTTCAGTCAAGAGATCATCTTCAAGGAATAATTTATTCCTTGGGAATAAATGAGGGAAAATGTGATTTTTGTTATCTATCCTACATTATATACCTTAAACTACTTAGCCTTTTTTAGAATAATTTTCAGTTTTTATTAAAGGTTAATTATTGTTTTTTATGATAAGCAAGTCACAGAGTACTATGAAATTCTTTTAAAACAACAACAAAAAATGATATTCTCCTTAGTCTTCTCATTTTGTTTTCTCAGAAACTAAATTTTAGTTTGGTGTACTTGTTTCCATTGGGCTGTAAACACCATATAAAGTGACTGCGTGTTCTGGACAAGTATATGTGGAACAATGTGTGCTTAAAAGTTAAATAGGCTTTTACTATGCTATAGTGACACATTCCATCCAGTGCAGGAATACTAGGAATTGCTAGAGATGTATAGACAACTTTCCCTCTTTCTATTACTCTGGATAGAAAGGAAAAAGGAGAGAGAGACAGAGATACAGAGAGAGGAAAAAGGAAAGAGAAAAGAAAGATGGAGAGGGAGAAGGAGAGACAGAAGAGAGACAGAAGGAGAAGAAGAAGGAGAAAGAAAAGGAGGAAGAAATATGGATAGGAAGCATAAAGTCTCCAAGTCAGAGAAGAGAGAGTTAATCACAGGACATCCTAGCAGTGCAAACCCACACGGTTTGCATGAGGGTCAATGTTCACTTGTTGCTTTATCAGATTTTTACCATAGGAAAGGAGCCCTGAAATTATAGGACTCAAATGGAACGTGGACTTGTTTCTTTGTTCCAAGAAGAGATAGTCCTTCATTATAGAAAGTATATCTTCTCTGAGTTGAGGATGGGAAGAGATTTTTAAATGTTTTTATTGTGAAAATACTGTACAGAGGGGTTACAGTTACATGAGCAAGGTAATGAGTACATTACCTAATCAAGCATTGTTGCCTCCTCCTTTGTTTTTCCCCTAGGGAAGAGATTTTACGACCTTGCTATATGAACAAATGTTTCCATAATCCCCCTACTTATGGCCTCAAGTGTAAGTAGACCCGATGCTGTTGCTTTATAATTCAGAAATTCTTTTTTTCCCCCTTTACTTTTCTATAGCCTTTCTTTTTCTCCTTCCTAACTAGCTTTCCCATTAGAAAAAACAAAAACAAAAAAAAACAGAATATGTGGGAAAAATCTAAAGTCCTTACTTGATGAGAATTCTTCACAATTTTGTAAGTGGACACAAATCACATTAGAAAATAGATCTCAGTCCAAGGACTAAAACCCAAGAATGTGTGAAAATATGACAACTTGGAATTAAAGTAAGGAAATCCCAGATGTTCTAAGGCTGTTTGTGTTTAGCCAGGACAACATGAAATTGATTCAGAAGTATTTTTCACTTCTTTATCCTAGCCTGACTTCCCTCCCACCAAGTAGTGCTAAGCCCTTGGAACTCTGTGATCTTTTACACGCAAAGAATGCAAGCTTAGTGGAACACTGGTTTGAACAAATCAAAGAGGAAAGACAAATAGACTTCAAGTAATATTACATATTACATTCTAGTTCCAAAGCAAATTATATTATTCTTTTCCTTGGCACGAATATTACAAGTTAATTAAAGGTAAGTATGCTTGCAAGTGACAATATCACATGTTTGAAACTCTTTGGACATACAAGAAACAGTAGGAGCATCATTTCTGGTACTTCAGTGTATTTGCCTATGGAAATTCTGCAGGAAGACTCATCTCTCAGGTCTCCCTATGCTAGCTTTGCTGACCACTTCTCTTTAGCTGAAGATCTTTTTCTTTGTCACCCTGATCATTCAAACTTGGATTTCCTAAGTGTTCATAGTTTGCATTATGATCCTAATACATCATTTGCTTAAAGGATGTTTACTGACTCATTTTCCATATACTTCCTCACGTCTGAAATGTAAGTGGTGCTTGCCTCTTATCTCCTGGTTGATGGTCTGATTTGTCTTCTTCTCTGGCTGGTGGTAGCATTCTTTCTATTCTTCCTTTATGGTCTCAGTGTGACATACCTATGGTTTGTTGAAAAATGATAGCAATAGAGCAGTCCTGAAATCAGAGGTGAGGGACAGTCACCAGAGGGAAAAAAGAAGACTTTCTCTGAAGTCTTCAGGTAATAGAACTTTAGACAGAGCATCATGCACCAGCTGTTCAGCTTCAATCACAACCATTTTACTCTTTTCTATTCCAATTACTTACTCTTGTGTTTCTGAGGCAAGTCATGATTCAGGTTGACATATGGAATGGTCTTCAAATCAATACATCTTGGAGCTTTGAAACATATGATTTGATTTTGTTTTTAACATATTTGCTTATACTTCATAACCTTTAACTTTGGCTCCTGCTTACAAAGTGGATTCTCAATGAGATCTGTGCTTAAAAGAAGGCACTGCATAAAGCACTTACTTGAAATGATCACAAATACTTCTCCTATGAGAATCTGGAATTCATTTATATTAAAGAGAGTTGGAAATTTCCACTGTAAATTGAATTTTTTTAGTGTTACAATGATTTTTGAACTCAGGGCCTCATATTTGCTAGGAAGATGCTCTTCAATTTGGACCGTACCTCCAGCCCTTAAAACATGTGTATGCACATATATGTGTGTGCATTTCATTATATATATATATATATATGTAGATACACACACATATATATTGAAACGTGGGATAGTAACATGCTATTTGGAATGAATATGGTTCTCTCATTTGCTTTTACATGACCTTCATGTTTCCTAGATCTACAGTAGTACATCAATCCTTCCAACTTCCTCATTGCTTCATAATATTTTGAAATTTCATTCTTTCAACAAGACCAGTTACATCTGCCTGATATTTCATCAAATTCTATTAATATTTCATGTAAGATTCTCAGTCTCCATTCCACATAACCATTTTGTTGCCTCATTCCTTGTCCCTAAATTGATAAAGACAAATGTTTCATGTTGACAGATGCCCATGAAAAAGGGCCACCAGCTCTCACCAACAGTCTCCCACTAGATAGATCCCTAGCAATCCTCCAGTAGATCCCTAGCAATTCTTCCATTTCTCCCTCATTACACTTATAATCCCTTGTGTTTCTATGTTATCCTGTTTTCTCCCTCAATAAATGATCTCAAGTTCTTTAGCAGTCCTGGAATTAACCACGTACATCATTTCTAGGCCTATAAAGTCATCTTTCCCCTAGTCCTGCTATAGTCCCTCTTTCTAATTTTCTCCTCCCAAAATGCAAAGGAAAGGGGCCCTATCCTTGTTTGAGCTTAGCCTTTCGTATTTCCTTTTTTAAAGCTGAGTCCTGCCCATTGGTTATCATTATTGTTTTCCCTCCCTTCCTTCTGCTGATTCTTTTCCCACCATTAGAAACCTGTTCAAGTCTCTTTTATAAGATATAAGTTGCCACCTGATGCCTTCTCCCTCAAGCTTGACTTCCATTCAAACCATAGTTTGTAAAAAATCAGTTCATACTTACTCTCTTCCTCTTCTTTTTGTATCCATATTTGCTTTTTTAGGTATGCTTTTTCACAAGTCTGTGTACATGTGTGAAAAACACCCAAAGCCTAAATGTACAACTTGATGAATGCTCCTAAGGAAATACCCACCAGCTCCTGAGAACTCTGCTTGGTAGCTACTTGTAATCATGAGCCCTCAAAGTTCACCTTCTCTGAAAATCCCTCCTTTAAACATTTTTTATTATGAGAAATGATGTAAGTACAATAACACAAACATGCAATTTAATGAAATAACATAAAGTGAATTAAGATATACTCTAAGTACAGAAAATGAGGGAGCATCAGCTTTCCAAAAACAACTCAACCCAACTCCACACTCTACTTCTTATTAGTACAAAGTCATCTAGGAAGACACCATTATCCTGGCATTGGTAGTTATCACTTCCTGTTTTACTTAATACTAAAGCCACTAGGTATTTACATCTAATAACACAGTTACATTTTGGTCTTCCTATAAATAGCATTGTGTGCTACTTACATTGAAGGAAATGATTCCATTCTTTCAGTTAAAAAAATAAAAAAGAAAGATTTATTTCTTGGGAGTGGGGATTGATATGGTTAACATGCAGTATCTTCTACCTGTAAGCATCCTCTACACATTTGCATAGAGCAAACATCTAGGAGTGAAAATGTAAAGGCATGTGATATGCAATATTTTCAGACTGAATGCAAGATGATAACCTGTTTCCAATAAAATTGAGTGATTTATGTCACCCCTATCAGTGGAGAAGTGTACAGCTCCACTTTCTTAGCAGATGCTCTTCTCATATTTTATTTTAGTCTTAGTTTGCCAATCAAAATTGATTTTGTTTTCTTATGAAGACTCATCTAAGCTCTTTTCCAATGCTTTGCAGATTTGCTTCTTTTTCTTTCATCTTTTGCTTATGGGTTTATTATGCTACTTTATTTGTTCCAGGTATGACCCCATAGTCAGTTATATGGACTGAAAATAATTTTTCCATTCCTTACCATGTTACTTTCCTATGACTGCTTTTGGTAAAGCAATTTTTCATATTTTGAATGTCATAATATATAAATAATCTTTATCTTACGATGGAGTTTCTTGCTGATAAATCCATAGTGAAGGAAAAATATCATAAATGAAAAATGCATTTAATATATATAACCTAAAGCTTAACCTAGCCGACCCTAACCTATCCTAAACAGACTCAGAATAACTTGCTCAATACTTCTTTTGCAGTGGAGTATTGAATATCTCATACAATTTTTAAAGACTTTACCAAATTGAAAATCAGAATGATGTATTATATGAATATTCATTATTAACAGGTACAGCTATGAATCCATTGGCCTAAAAAATCTTTTGAAACATCGAACTAAAATTAATTGATGCTGGTGTTATGGAGATAAGGTCATCATTTTGTCTTCTGATGAGGCTCAAGAACAACTGGTCGAAAGCATTAGAACATCAGTACTCGATGGTTCAACAACCATGGTGTTTTTTTCAGGAACGTAGCCAAAGGTTTTATTTTGTCTTGTTTTTGACAGTACTGGGGAAGGAAGTCAGGGCCTCCTGCTTGCTACAAGCACTCTACCACTTGAGCCAAATCCTAGTTCTTTTGTGTTTAGTTTGGCAGAATTGTTTCATACTCTTTGTAGGATCCTTTACCTTAAATCTCCCAAGCAGCTGCAATTACAGGCACGAACCACTTCACCTGGCCTATCCTGGCATATTTTGAACTCATTAGCCAAACAGTCCTGTGGGTTATGTCTCTCAAAGTCATTTCTTATCCTCAAGATGAAGTTTCTTATTTCCTTCCACAGTAACAGGTGCCACAATTTTCTAACTGGCTTGCCAGTTGGGTGGTTAATCTATGAAGAGGAGGTTTTCCAAGAAGCATGACCTTTGTTATTAAACTTAGGAAGATTCCAGAACAAACAATACCTGACTTGGTTGTCTACTCCTTGCCTCTTGGTATTTATTTACTTCCTTTATAATGATTGAAGCTCAGATTTGTTTTGTGGAGTGGCTCTTCACCAGAAGCATGTAGGAATACTGTTTTGCATTTAATTATAGGACTTTTGCAGGTGCTCTGAACCTAATTGTCACGATATCATAAGTTTGAGAGATTTAAATTTGAGGGTTTGGATTTAAATTCAGGGCCTCACACTTGTTAGGCAGATACTACATCACTAAACCATGACTCCGGTCTTTTGTTTCAATGGTTAGTTTTTGAGATAGTGTCTCATTTCTTGACCAGGCTCATGCTGGACCATTAGCCAGTTGTTTTAGACTTCTTATGGTGGCTGACAAGGTTAAACAACCACGTCCAGCTTTTTCCCTTGAAATGGATTCTCTCAAGCTTTTCTTCCCAGGCTGACTTGAAACTATAATTCTACCATTTAACTGAGGTGATAGGTCCACAGCTATTGGTTGAGAAGAAGGCCTCAAGCCACAATCCTGCCAATCTCAGCCTCTCAAGTAATTAAAATTATAAAGCATGTGTCACCAGTGCTTGGCTCAAATGTGAGTTTTAAACCAATTCTCCACATGACTTCTAGAATGTTCTATTTAACAGCCATAATATTCTCATTCTAAACATTTTTCAATGGGTTGCACTTTGCAATTTGCCTTCACTTACTACTGCATTTCCTACGGGGGTTTTATTCCTTACCCCTCTCACTCTTGTCTGTTTCCTAAATATGATACAATGCTCACTTAGGAAATTTGTTCCAGTATCTCCTCTCTAAAACAATTAATCCTAAAAGCCTCATGCTCAATTAGTTGGAAGGTGATTCTGTTAATTTACTGCACTCTTCTTGGAACCCTTGTCATCTACTGAAATGACCTTTGACAACCTTTCTCTGCAAAGATTGTAAAGCAGGTGCAGGATTGAATCCCACTCTACTTTATGTCCCTAGCACCTAACACAACACCTGATACATTCTAGACAGTCAGTAAATGATTGTCAAATGAACGAATGAGTGAATATGGAAGGAATATGAGGATCATTACATCGAGTGGTATACCTCATTAGCTAAAATTGTATATATAAAAATTTTATGAATTCATTCAATGTCACCAGTACCAATGCTCTCATTAACATAGTGGCATGTGACACCCTATCCCTCCTATTAGGAAAAGAAAATGCATAACACCGTTAGACAAGAAATGTACTTATTACCTTACTTATGTTACTATAATCCCTCTGTACATCACCTTTACAATAAAATAAAATAAGTTTATAAAGGGAATAAAATGCAATATTGAATCAAAAGTTCTACTTTATATATTGCAGCTATGTTCTCCCCAGAGATCTCACACTACCTTATAAAACAGAAACGCAAAATAATTTTCAAGAGATACGAAGCAAGATCATAGTACGCAATACAAAGTGATTTCAGTAGTACTGAAAGTATGCAGACATTTCAAAGCTATCTCTGCAATAATTGCTGTTTCCTTTTTGTTCGAAATTCAAGTCTTTAACAGGGGAAATATGATCAAATAGTATTTTTCTTAACATTTGAAGCCTGGTTATTGTACATTTCAAAAGCAGAACACATATAAATGAAGGTGACCATTTTTTTGTATGTGATTTTTAATAAAAATTATACCACCACAATTAAGCCTAGGGTTTCTAGTGCAGTTTATAGCACACCATTCATCCAATGCAAATAATACTAAATAGGCAACTGTGCCATTCTGATGAGCTCACAACCTAGTCTGATTTCATTCTGGTGGCTGTTGTTGGGATTCACTAATGAGCTCTTTGGGCTGTGGTGCTCTTTGTTATTGCTCTATATCTCCTGTAATTTCCTACATGCTGGAAAGTAAAAGAGGTCATTAATGATCCAGTTTATTCCATGATGAGACTTGCCTAACTTCAGGTGAGGCCATATTGAGGATGAGGCTTCAGATACAGCACCCACTCATCAGAATGGGATATGGAAACAGTGGAGAAGAAGTCAATGAGTCGATGTCAAAACCAAGTCAACAGGACACTGATTTAGAAACTCAAGCAAGGAAGTCACAGATTCAGAAGGAAGAAGGTATTTTGGATCAAGGGAACAACATGTCTGTAAGCATACCATGTTGAGACTAAAATCATTCATGAAAATGTAATGACTTAACAGTTAGCTAAACCTCAGTTTTTAATGTCTGTTGTGCTGTACATGGTCAAGCATCATAGGAAAAGTTTGCATCAGTACCCACTTACCCCTCTGTTTGGACAGGCTTCAAGCTAGAAGCTTTAAATAAGAAAGGATGGTTTAACCACCTTGTTTTCTTCTTATTTGCCTTCTTGTATATCTGCTAGCTATTCTACTCTTTTGTATTGCTACAAGAAGAGGTAGTTTCTCTAAGGAACACAACAATCAAAGACATTTTTATGGGGTGTTTAAGCTATAAGAGTTCTGTTTCTGATGCTAAGTGGAATTTAAGTGAATAACCTGAGTAGATGTAAAAGAATATGCCATATTATAATTCACAGCAGGGAGAGTGAGCAGGGAAATGATGCATTTCAGTCTCTTTTCCTCTTCTCTCCTTTCTTAGTGTCCCTTTCTTTCTTGTTCCTCTACCATTGCCCTTTTCCTCCTTTTACTTAATCTTCTTGTCTTTCCTTACTCTTTCCTCCTCCCTCCCCACTTACTCTCCTAGAATTCTGGCAAAAGCCTGTCTGGAGTGACCATCAGTCTTCCATGGCAGAGCTGGTTCACAATGCTTATGTGTTATTTAGTGACACTCAAAACTGGGACAAAAACAAGAAGGGAAGGTGGAGAGAAGAAGCCAGGAGTTTTCTTCTCAAAAAGATCAACATCAGCACCCAGGCTCAGAGTTCAGACCCCACAACCAGCCCAAAAATAGATAGATAGATGGATGGATGGATGGATAGATAGATAGATACATAGATACATAGAACAACAGATGTGGAACAAAGCCTGAGGCAGACAGATCAGTGTATTTATTGTGAGTGGAGTTGGTGGGGGCTAGGTGTATGCCTAGAGCTTAGTGAGTGAGTGAAGCCTGGAATAGGAGTATACAATCTGGATGAGTTTGCACTTTCTTGCTTCTTTTTTTATTTCCTTGAGTTTTTTCTCCTTCTTTTATCATTCTTTATGAGAATATCCTTAAATATGGTGATGACTAGAAATACATTAATATAGAAAATGCTTATTACTTCCTTACTTTTTAACTTTTTTCCCATTTAAGTGGTTGTTGCTTTGACCTTATTATGACATTAATAATGCACTGGTGGCTCACTCCTGTAATCTTACTCAGGGTGCTGAGACCTGAAGATCATGGTTTGAAGCTAGCCCAAGCAAAAAACTCTTTTTGATTTTCATCTGCAATACCCACCCCAAAAGCCAGAAGCGGAACTGGTTCAAGTAGTAGAGGACTAGACTTGAGTGAGTGCCTAGCTCTGAGTTCAAACCTCAGGAGAGGCATGCATGCCCATGCATGCTCACACGCGCGCGCACACACACACACACACACACACACACAAACACACACACACAGAATGAACTAGAAAAACTGCAGATGAAGAATAAATAGTAGAGGAGCTTTGACGGTAAGAGGAAGAGCAAACTACCTCTCTAATGTGAGGTTAATGGGATATACAACATACAAGACAAGATCAAAATGCCACAGCAAGAACATAAGTCATATATCCTGCTAATGTAAAACAAAACTAAGAGAACTTCAACAGGCAAGCTTGGAGACTTCCAAGTACCTAGAGGGCAAAGACCAGTCTGTCTAAAGAGCACTCACCCACTGGGTAAAATGCCCTGAGAACAAGCCCAGCTCTTTTGAGTTGGTGCTGGCACAGACTTATCAAGTATGAATAGGAGAAAAAAGAAATCTATAACAGAATAAAGTAATGGAGGCAATCTGAGCTAAAGAGAAACTGCTGATAACCTTTGGTATTGCTTGAAATATGTTACAAATGTGAACATAATATTGATTTTTTTCTAATATAATTCTTTCAATTCAACTGCTATGTACACCTTATGCAACTGACAGGTAATAAATGAATTAGAAATGTAATCTCATTTGTTTGTTGAGACATTAACCTAGCAGCAATACTTAAAATTTTGACTAAATAGACTGGAAGGAGAAAGAAAAAAAAACATTGGAAGGCTACTACAATAGTGGTGCAGGCTTTGTATCTGAGCCATCTAAAACATCCAGAGACTTGAAACATAATGAGCACAATGAAAATAGAGAGGAAAAGATATATTTCCAAGATAGTTATTAGCCAGCAGCACATGCTAGGAAAAAGTCATAGTTCACTGTGGTTTCCATAACTTCCACTAAGGGCAATTTATGTGCAAGTACACATTTATCACCTCTTCTTCTAGAGTATGAGAAGTCCAAGGACTTTGCCCCTGCAGATCCATGGTCTAGGAGGGCAAATAGACAATGCTTTCCTACTGTGTCCTCACATTTTGAAAGGGACAAAAGGGCTCCTTTGGGACTCTTCTATATTTTATCTACCAGGGCATAACTGTACATATAGGTCTACTTGACTGAAATCCTAGCTAGTCAGAAGACCAATGGAGTTTTTAAGGTTTGGTTTTGTGACCTTTTTTTTTTGTAGTGCTGGAGATCAAATCCAGAGCCTTGAACATTCTAAGAAAGCACTCTAATTCTAGCTAGTAAAGAGATTGAGATCCAGAGGATTTCAGTTTAAAGTTAGGGTGGACAGAAAAGTCTGTAAGTCTCAGTCCAGCAAAAAGTAAAGTTAGAGGTGTGGCTCAGCTGGGAAGATACCACTAGCTGAGCATGTACAATTTCCTGAGATCAAAATGCAGTTCTGACCAAAAGGAAAACAAACAAACAAACAACAGTTTTAGCCCAAGTTGTAGTGACCCACCAGTTCAGCCTCTGGTGAAAGTCTTCTGACTTATGACAACATAGCAAAAGCATGTACGAGCACTGGAGACTGGGCATATGGTAAGACAAGAAGAAAAGAGGCAGATGCTGGGTGTACTTTTTTTATTACAATCCTCTCATATGAGAACTATTCAGAGTCCTTGAAGAAATACATTAAACTCTTCCAAGGATTGTTGGTTCTTTAATGAACCAAGTATTTGCCTTTTGAATCAATCTTTTTAAGGTTGAATCACAGAAACTTATGGAAGACATACTCAAACTATATCCAAGCCAAAGCTGAGCTGAGTTACACATCTCGTCAAATTCATATACTAAAGTCTTAACATCCAACATCTCAGAATGTGATTGTATTTGGAGACCAAATTGTTTAAACAGGGATACAGGTGGACCCATTGCAACAATGAGATGTACAAGATGTTATGTCAAAAAACAAACTTTACAACTTTGGCTGGGGTTGGAGGGGAAGGGAGGAATGGGAAGGGGAAACAAAGGAGTAGGCAACAATGCTTGATAAGAAATGTACTCATTACCTTGCTCATGTAATTGTAACCCCTCTGTACAGTATTTTCACAATAAAAAATAAAAAAAAAACATTGGGATTGTACCTCACCCCAGTTAGAATGGCTACAATCAAGAACTCTAAAATCAACAGATGCTGGAGAGGATGTGGCTAAAAGCGAACCCTATTGCATTGTTGGTAGGAGTGTAAACTTGTTCAACCACTCTGGAAAGCAGTATGGAGGTTCCACCAAAGACGCCACATAGAGCTGCGCTATGACCCAGTAATCCCACTTTTGGGCATTTACCCAAATGATCACAAACAAGACCATACTAAAGCTACAAAATTATGTTTATCACAGCATTATACACCATAACTAACATATAGAAAAAAACCCTAATGCCCTTCAGTAGATGAATGGATCACAAAAATATTTATATATATATATATATATATATATATAAATATGTAATGGAATTCTATTCTTCCATCAGAAATAATGACATTGCCCCATTTGTTAGGAAATGGAAAGACTTGGAAAAAATAATATTATGTGAAGTAAGCCAGGCCCAAAGAAACACAGGTCTTATGGTTTCCCTTATTTGCAATATCTAGTATGTATCCCTAGATACCAGACAAGCAGAAATAGTGAAAAGCTTTGTATATATTATCATATAAGATGATGCTAAGCAAATGAACCCCAAGATAGGGACACAAGAGTTTTGTTCATTGTCGCTGTTATTTTTAATGTACCATGTGATTTTTTTTTGTTTCTTTTGTATGTTCTTCCCCCAAGGTAAAACCCTTGTTGTCACTATATTTGATTCCAGGTCCCTGCATCTTGTATATACATTTTCCTAATTTGGGGAGGGGAAGGGAAATAACAAAATGGTGAAACAAGGATACAGGTTGACCCATTGTAACAATGAGACATACAAGATTCTATGTTGAAAAGGAACTTCACAACTTGTGGGGGCGGGGGTGAGAGAAGGGGAGGATTTGGGGAGGTAAGTAAAAACAAAGGAGGGGGTAACAATGCTCAATAGGAAATGTACTCATTACCTTACTCATGTAACTGTAACCCCTCTGTGCAGCATCTTTACAATAAAAAAAAGAAAAACTATTCTGTTGCTTAGGCCACCCAGTACTTGATACTTTGTTATAGCTTCTCTAGCAAACTAATACAGTACATAACTTTCAGATGATCTGGAATTGATTAGAATCCTGGCTGGTCCAACTCCCAGAGCTGTCTGTTCTTACTCATATCTTCAAAGAGGTTTACCTGAGCCTCTTTCTCTTTCCTACCCTCAGAGACTGAATTTTCATGGTTCAGACTCACTATAAATTAAAATATTTGCCAAGAAATTAATGCCAAGAAATTTTCCCTCAGTAGAGGAGCTGCTACTCAAGACTGATGGATCTCTTAACTTGTGATGACAATGATTCGGACTGAGAGAAAGATTTTAAAATACTCTAATATACTAGGTGAAGAAAAATGGAATTTCATGATAATGTGCCAAAGCTTTTGAACTCTAGCTTCCATCGATGACTGGAAACTTACTGAAAGTCTAAGAATGGTATTCTTGGATTGCTCAACTGATAAGAGAGAGAGAAATAAAGAGAGAGAGAATACTTGTTAATACAAAGTTTTGCAATGAAATAAAAAAAAAGGAAGAAGGTAATTTAGAGATTAATTTAGACCACAACAATTCAGCTATCCCTGAGATTCTTCTAGGGTCAAATTCTCATAATGTTTTCTTCTGTGTTCAGTAATGTTTTTCTGTAATGCCAAGATGGCTTTACATAGCTGTGGAAGTCACTATGCCAACACGAATGACAATAACATCACAAATTCATTTAGGTGATCTGTTCTGAGCCCTAACACATTCCTTTGCATGTCTGCATGTTGTTTTTGAATTTCCTATAACCTAGACCTTATGGATTGAAACCATAGTGACTCTGTGCCTTCTCCTTTCTAGAACCCCATTCTATTTAACGAATTCTTTTATAATTGCTGGTTAGAAATTCCCAGGTAGGTCATGTTTTGTAGCTATTTATGAAGCTTTTATAATGATCTACAGTGACCATCTATTTTCTCACTAAAGAGTACAGTGGTAGAAAAGGTATTTCTATAATAGGTCATCAGCTTCTAAATAGAATAGATCCCCTGTGCTATGATATATTATGAACATATTTTATTTTGGATTTTCAGTAATAAGCTTCAATTGTTAACCCTCTTTTTTTTTTTTCAGAAAAAAAAAGGACAGTTGAGATTATTGCTGAATTTCTTTCTTCTCTTTCATCCTAAACACTTGGTCCAGGGTCTTCTCATGGATCTCTAAATTGTCCAAGTAGTTCCTCAGGCTCTCCTTTAGCCTATTCTGTGCTGCCAGATTAGTAGAACTAAAGTGGATGTTTCCTCTGCACAGAAAGCACCCATACTTTCCCATTAACTAGCTAGTGGATAAAGTCCAAATTCCTGAGTTAACCATAATCTTTTCCCACCCAATCTTCCAATCTTTCTAACCTTATCCTCAAATACTCCTCCACTGGGAGCTAGCTAAACTGGTTTCCTAGACTCCAATAAGACTCACTGTCTATAATATTTCTTTCTATTCATCAAACTTAGTGTCAGTTATCACTTGCCATCCAAGTTATCTCTCCAGATGATTAAACACCTTAAATGATACTTAATCGGATTGTATATTTCTTGAGGGTATAGTCAATATTGTTCAGTTCTTCATGCACTTCAGAAAGGCTAATGTAAATCATTACCTCTACTGATTTCAGGAACTGTGATTAAGCATTTTGCGAGGGTAAAGGGATGAATAAAACATAGTTCCTGGCCTTGAACATATCATCCCTATATGGGAGATGAAGGAATATAAAGAAATATAGAAGTTCCAATCTTCAGATATCAACAAAGGGATATGAGAGCAAAAGCTTATGTAGGGAAGAGATGCTAGAATAGGGTATTCATATGGCAGAAAGAAGCATGGTATTTACACTGGGCCTTAAAGGATAAATATAACTTTTCCTAGACAGAGAGGCGAGTATCATCAGCATCTTGGGGTGCGGGGGGCAGGGGAGAGGCTGCCTTTATATAGCTAGTGTTAAAAATCAATCAGTGGGAAAAGTCTGGGCAGTTTTCAGTTTGCTCCTTCCAGGAGCCTTCAGGCTTCTCTGTTAGGAAGGAAAGAATGTTTATATTAATTTCTTAGGCCAGACCACTTTTACCACCACTTGGTCAGAGGAATTTGAGACGTGTGCACCTTTTAAAGTTAGAATTCTGCCTTGTCTTTCAACCAATGCCTAAAGGCAGGTGGCCACTTCTGAAAGCACCTCCCTGAATGTGTGAAGGTGCCCCAGCCCTCCCCATTTCTCACCTCAGCTTCCTTCTACTCACTTATTCCGTGTAACTTCCAAAAATCCCAACCCTATATCTGCATGCAGGTAGATGTTAAGTGCCAGGTTTCGAGACTTCTGAGAAACATTTGGTTTTAATTCCCATTCAACCCTCTGAGTTGAAGGAATTTTGTTGGGTTTTTCTATGTGAGGGAGTTTTATGCACACGCACGCACTTACACACATATATAACTTTTGTTGTATTGAATACAATATTTTTGTATGTGATGTACTACAAAGAAGACCTTTAAGATCAATTTGCTTGCTTTATTCATTGGAAATATTAATTTTTTTTAGATAGGCACTCTAAATGGAAACAAGGCTAGCCTGGAATACAGCTCTCCTGTCTCAGCTTCCCAAGTGCTGAGATTATAGGTATAAGTCATCACACCCAGTAATACTGATACTTGTTTTGGACTTATTGTCATTGTTTAGTACTAAAACACTGGTCATATGGGAATTACATTTCAACTCTATAGAAGATAGTTATAAACTTCAGAAGGGATACAGAGCAAGAGAAAAACATAAACATAATCCCTTCAACAGAATATTTTGTTCAGCTACCATCTCCATAAATGGGAAAACATCTTGACTTTGGCCACTATGGAGAAGAAGTAATGTTCCAATCATTTTTGCTTTGGTCATGGCCCCATAACGTGTTTCTTTTCAACTCTTGAAGCCTACAAGTGTCTTTTTTTTGTTGTTGTTGTTGTTTTTTGGGGGGGTCTGGTCATGGGGCCTGAACTCTGGGCCTGGGCGCTGTCCCTCATCTCTTCAGCTCAAGGCTAGTGCTCTACCACTTGAGCCACAGAGCCACTTCCGGCTTTTTTTCTTTTTGCTTATGTGGTGCTGAGGAATCGAACCCAGGGCCTCAGGCATGCAAGGCAAGCGCTCTACCACTGAGCTACCTCCTCAGCCCACCTATAAGTGTTTATAAGAGATAACACCTTCTTGGTACCATGTGAGTTTTCCTGTAACTCATATATCAGTAAACTGTTCCTGTTTAATAAAAAGTTTACTATTCCAGTTTTACTATTCCAGTTTGGTGAATATTTTAGTCTTTGTGGCATGAACATGCACTTTGCAGCCATTTTTCAGATCTGCTACTCAATTACGGCATGACAGCACCTACATTGTGCAGTATGAGAAATGCATGGCTCTGTTCTAATGAAATTCATTCACAAGTATAAGTCAGAGTGGATTGAATAGATGGACCCTAGTTGTACTTGAAGACACAAAAACATGTATTCATCAGAGTTCTCAGGAAAACAGAAATATCTCCTAGTGGTCTTGCCTCTCTGAGAAAGCTGCTACATATTTACTGGTGAGAGAAAGCAAGAGATATTTGTAGGAAATAGCTCATCCTATTCTGGTGGGTAGGAAATTCAGTTAACAGCTGTGTACGTGTGCTGACCAGGGCTTCAACTCAGGACCAGTGGCTTTCCCTCTTCAAAGCTGGTGCTCTTCCATTTTTTGCTTGCTACTGCAGAGAAGAGTCTCATGACCTTTCCTGCCCAGGCTGGCTTCAAACTGTGATCTTCAAGTCTTAGCCTCTTCAGTAAGTAAGATTATAGGCATGAGCTGAATGTTTTCTCTTGCTTCGTGAATCCACAGAAACAGCCAGCATGCTCGACACTCAGGCAATAGCTGATGCTGCAGTGTGAGTCTGAATTCCTTCTCACTTTTTGCTTTCAAAGTCATCAACAGATGATACTTAGCCCCAGAGAGGAGAAAATCTGCTTTGATTAAAGTCAAATTATTGCAGATATGTTTCACATCTAAAATATAATTTTAAAAAATCAGACAACTGAGCCTGTCCTAGATGTTATAAGGTCATGAAGGCCAAATGTTACATTATACAGTAAAATAAGTGTAGACATGGAAGACGCATCATTGGGTATCAGGAACATATCTAATTAAGTGCTAGAATACTACATAAAATGGTGATGTGGCTGAACAAGGTGATGAAATTGACTGTTTTCACTTTTAATAAGATTATGGCTTGAACATCAAATGAAAACAATGGCACTTTGAGAATCCCTAATGTGTTAGACAATGTTCTGAACATCTCTCCTGTGTGGTTCTATTCAGTTCTAATAAAAAAAAAACCCACACACAAAAAAAACTGATGGTTTAAAACCTGCTGTTGTCCATGTGGAAAATCTCATTGAGAGAGTGCTTATACATCATTATGAATGACCAAATAGTTGTAGTCTCAGAGCATTTTTTGCTCATATGATACCCTACTTCATTGAAAGTTTTTATTAAAAAGATGCGGAGAAAATACATAAAAGGAGCGCCCCCCCCCTTTCTTCTGGCAGAATTTGAACTCAGGCCCTCACACTTGATCAGCTGGTATTGTCTCATTTGTGCTATCCCTCCAGCCTGGTTTTGCTGGTTATTTTGGAGCAGAGGTCCCACAGACTTTTCTGCTACAGCTGGTTTCAAATCATAATCCACCATAGCTCAGCCTGTTGAATAGATAGGATTACAGGGGTGAGCCACCAGCGCTGAGCTAAAAGAGCCTCTTTTCAATAATGAGTTATTCCACTTACAAAAATGCAAAGTATGGAAGGGACAGTGACCTTCCCTGAGAACGTGCAATGTACTGAGTGAGTTGAGGACGTTATATTTTTCCTCTCTCAACCTTGGGAGGGCTATGAGCTCAAAGAAGCCACTCTGTTTCATGGAGCTAGAACTGCTGGCAAGATCTCACGTAAAGAAATGATATTAAGTCCATTTCTGTAAAAGTCATGCTCACTTCATTGTATCCCATTGCCTCCTATTACAGTACAAAGAGATCAAGAACTTCAGGACTATACAAAGGCACTGAACAACTGGCAAAGTCAGCACCAGAGCACAACCATAGCTCCCAGCTACTAGACTGATCCTTGCCATGTTGGGCAGGGTGCTGCCACACATTCTATGCACTCTGCTCAACATTATCCACTCTCAGCAAGCACCTGAATAGTGGTGCTACTTTTGTCTTTCTGATACATATGAGAACAGCGCAGGGGAGACATGTTGGAACAGACATGAAATGCTTCTCATCAGCTGCCCATGGGCCTTCTGTCTTCTATGGATAATTCAGTATGGTCCTTAATGATGTTATAAATATCAAATGGAACTTGACATAAGAAAGGATCTCTACCTCTAATTAGGAGACAGTGATTGAATCCTATAAAACATTGAGTTTCAATGACATCTCCTATTAGAGGAAAAGCATCACCAGTGGGTCACAATCCTATGTTGAAACAATTTCTCACAGTGCTATAAGAAGAAATATATCTTCCTCATTCCAAGAGCATATTTCATTTCCAGCCCCTCTCCACTGCTCTCTGGAAAACACATTTTCTACTAGTTAGAGTAAATAGATGAGGGACCAGGTGTCTCTGTATACAGAAGTATGAGAAGAGCAAGTCTCAGAACCTCAACAATGCCCCTATTTTCCTTCATATTGTTTGGTATTTGATTGTTTGTTTCACAAGTCAGTGTTTTAGTTTCAATACAACAAGAAGGAAACTGGAAGAGAATAATGCTTATAATCCTAGCTACACAGTAGGTTGAGATCTGAGGATCACAGTTTGAAGCCAGTCCAAGCTGGAAAGTCCATGAAACTCTAACTTCCAATTAACCAACAAAAAGAAGTGGAAAGTCTGGTTTACATGATAAGCGTAACAGCCTTGAATGAAAAGCTAAGCAATAGTATGAGGATCTGAGTCTAAGTTCCAGTACTGGCATAAAAAACAAACAAACAACAACAAAAACCTAAATCATACAAACTTAAAGTTGAGTTTTGAAGATGAAAAGAATGTACTTAATGTGTGTGGAGGGGCGTATATATGAGAAAGAAACTAGTAACTAGAGCTTGACCTCAGGGCCTGGCCTCTGTCCCTTAGTGCTTTTACTCAAGGTTAGCACTCTATACCACTTGAGTCACATCTCCATTTTTAGATTATTTTGGTGGTTAATTGGAAATAAGAGTCTCACACACTTTCCTGCCAAGGCTGCCTTTGAACCATGGCTCTCAGATTTCATTTTCCTGATTAGCTCTGATAAAAGAAGTGAGCCTCTGGTGCCTGGCTTTTTAATGTGGGTTATTTTTATAAGGAGGTCAAATTCATTGTCTCTATTCCATCTCTGCATGCCCAATCACTGAGCTGCCTTCCACAGGGTTGTCGCATAGAGAAATGAATCATCCAGATGAGATTGTTCGACAGTCCAGAGGGAAAGCAAGTGGCCAGAGCATGGCTTCCACATAACAGTGATGTTATTTGTTTATCTGTGCCCCACATGCTCCACATACATTAACATAGGCAAAAATTCCCAATGAGGGGGAAAAATGGAGAGTCAGGAACAAATTGGAACTGACACTGATCTCCATAGCAGGCACTGGCAAGGGGTGAAATTATTTTTCAAACACTTTTGCTTCTCCTGGTAAAGTAGTTAGTGTTATATTTTCATGCTAGAAGGAAAAAGTGATGAAAAGATTTTAAACCCAAAGAAACAAAACCCTTGATTTGTTTCCAGCTTTTCTTTGTGCAAAACAGGATCCCATATGGCCAACATTGGGCTTAGCAGGTCTGAAACAAATTGGATGATGCACCTTTTAGATTTGGTTTTTCTGTTCCTCCTCATTTCCGTTAGGATTTTGTTGCTTGAAATGCTTATTAGTCTTGCTCTGGGCATTTAGTTAGGAATGGGGGTGGATGGCCATTTCATAAAGCTTTTAGTATTTATGGTTTCAAACTCACACATTTTCAGTGTGAATTCATTATTTTGTGTAGGGGCATGGGTGTGTGCATGCATGCAATTGTGAGAGGGTGTTTGTGTGTCGGGCAAAGGGAAGACAAGAGTACACCCACCGGCTATACCACCCTTCTGCTATGATGCCTCCTACTGAACCATAAAATGCTATGTCCTTGAACCTCGCACAATGGTTTTCATTAAACAGCTTTTACAGTGGTGCAGAATGGTTTCTATAGACTTACAAGGCAGCCATAATCCAAGCACATGCAGATGGCTCATGCCTCTATTCCTAGCTACTAAGGAAGATGAGATCTGAGAATTGTTGTTTTTTTCAGACACAAAGTCCAAGAGACCCTTAACTCCATTTAACCAGCAAAAATCTGGAAGTGGAGCTGTGACTCAAGTGGCAGAGCACCACCAGCTTTGAGTGAAAAAAACTAAAGGAGAGCATCCAGACCCTGAACTCAGGTTCCATTACTTTCTCTCTCTCTTTTACACACACACACACACACACACACACACACACACACACAAACTTCTATTCTCATCCTAAGTAGTGGCAGTCTGTCTTCAAGGGGAGAATTCTAGAGAAGGACAAAGAGAGAATTTTCTGAGCAAGTTTGTTGCTGGTGCCCTCCCAAGTTCAAAGAGAAACCCCTGTCTCATTAAAATGACTTCTGGCTTCACCTGGGGGGGATTTCAGACTTCAACAGTTAACTTTTCTGGAGTTATAACTTTTATGCATTTCTCTTTTTATTGGGTAGACATTATGATTGGTTTTACAAGCAAAATAAACAGCTTAGGAACAAATGAAAGACTTTTTCTCATTTCTTCTTTAACTGTAAATTTAAGAGCTTGAAATGAATTTGGCAAATAACTCATAATGCTGAGGAGAGCGACGGCCGAGAGGCAAGATTTCCAAAAAATTCTTGAAAATCCAAGTAATACCAGGAATAAATCCCAATTTCAACTTGTTGAGCTGTGTGTCTCTCTTAGAACATATTTTCTTTTACTCATCCCTCAAAAAAATATAATAAAATAAGAAGAAATCGATCACAGAATGTTCTGCTGTTCTTCAACCACAGAGCACAGAGCTGGGCTCCAACCCAGACCAGCTGTTCCTAACCCCCAGCCACAGGGATCAGGCAAGCACATGGGCCCAGGAGGCCAAGGAGGCAATGTCCCTATCACTCCCAGTAGGAGCTAGGGCCTTCAAAAGTGCATTGAAAGGTTAGAAGCAACTGATTTTATTATTGTGAATTTCATATATATATAGTATATATTTATAGAGAGAAAAAAATATATATTTAAGACATATTTATATACTCAGATGTTGCACTTGACAGATGAACTTATTCTGACCTTTTACATCATCTTGAATTATATAAAAGGAACCGCTGAGGAAAGGTTTTTACTATATAGCAAGCAGATCGTACTGGACTATTCTTTCCTTACAGGCCCAATTAAAATCCTATTCACTTGGGCTGGGCTGTAGAGCCCAAACCATCCAAACCATAAGTAAGTAAATAAATAATCCAATTTTTCTCAGTTGGAAAAAAAAACACCTCCCTAGTCCCATCCCCATCAAAATTATCTCCCTCTCAGCTAATGTCTGTCTCTGTTCATTAACTCATGCTGTGTGTGGCTCACACTTGCAATCATATTGCTCCACTTCCTGTGCAGAGAACCAGCACTCATTAGTCAGCTCCTCCTGAATAGGGAACAGGTTTTACTAGTCTCTATGCAGCAGCTAATAAAATGTTAGAAAGACATTTCAAAATAAAATTTGTTGACAGAACTCCATCACGCAAAGTGTTACAGATTGATTAAACAAGTCTAAGTTAGGTAAACATGATTCAGAAGGTTCTGGGTGTCCAGTTCTAATAGAAGTTGCATGACTTGACAGATGGCCTGTCAAAAGCCATGAAATAACCAAGATTGCTTGTACTAATCATCATCATAATCAGCACCACCTCCTTTAAATGGGCAAGCTCGGACAGTTAAGCTAAAGTGTTTTTATATCCATTTTCATAAATTAACCTTCAAGTAATTATGAGGGCTTGTAGGGAGATTTTGTTCTTCATATTGCTGAAGAGGTAAATAAGGCTCAGAAAAATAGAGTAAGACATGTCTAACATCATAGTCTAAAATTATCACCATGCTCTGACCATTCACATGTGAGTACTTTACTCTGTGCAGCTGATTTTCACTAAAACATGGTGCCAGCATCATTAAGAAAACGGGGGTCAGTGGCAAGATTGGGACTTGGTGAAAGAAGCCTTCAATATAATGGGCATTCATTAACTCATTACTAAATGATAGATCTAAAGTCCTCTCATCCAAGTCTATGTCCTACGCTGGTTCTTACACCTTCCATGTAACCCAAAGAATAAGAATAGAGAATACATGATTTTTTCCAGTACTCTAGTAATATTCTCTTACATTTTTTAACCTTAGAGGTCAAGACAATATCAATACTAACTTTTCTCCAAAGAGAGTAACTGGAACTGTCAAATGTCTAGACTTACTAGCTCTCTGTTAAGCTTTGCCACTTAAATTATCTTCCAAAGTCGCATGCCAACTTGTGTTGCTACCAGGAGATGGTGGGACCTTTAAGATGTGGAGCCTGGTGGATGGAAGTCAGATCTTTGGAGATGTGCCCTCAAGGGGTATATTGAGACCCAGCCTCTTTTCTCTCCTTTCACTTTCCAACCTCCAATGGGAGAACAAAGCTCCTTTGCCATTCCCTTCAGCCCTGAGATACTGTACTGCCACTGGTACAGAAAGCAAAGACAGTGAGTCACCTTGCACTGAAACTTCTGAAACCTTAAGGCAAATGGTGAAATAAAGGACAAAGGAGGAAACCAATGTAATGGTGATACTCATAAGACACTATGTAGGATGTGGTCTGTACGACTGGAGGGGTTTTGCAGAGGAGGGAAAGTGGGAGAAAATGAGGGAGAGGGTAACAAGTTAGACAAGAAATGTACTTACTACCTTAGTTATGTAACTGTAACCCCTCTTTACATCACCTTGACAATAAAATTTTTAAAAATAAATAAATAAAATCAGTCTTTTCTTCTTATCAACTGATTATTAAAGGCATTTTGCCTAAGCAAAAAAAATATGTAATTCTCTTTCAGTGCATTTGGCCTTTTAACCATTCTGGCAGTCATAAAATCATACCACCAGATTTTAAAAATCCAATAGCCTATCATTCATTCACTTATAACGGGATTGAAAGCCAATATAATAGAATAAATGTGTCTAATACAAAAATTACTGATAGATGGTTGGGGGTTAAGGGAATCATACCAGGGTACTGTGGAAGTCTTGACATTTTTGCAGGGGGGGGCTTTTAATTTTTTTATTGTCAAGGTGATGTGCAGAGGGGTTTCAGTTACATAAGTAACTTGTCAACCTTGTTTCCCCTTCCCTCAATTTGCTCCTACTTTCCCTCTCCTCAATCCCCCTGCAAGTTGTACCGATCATTTCCAACATACGCTCTTGTGTATGTCGCTGTTGCATTGAATCTCCCTTGTCCTTTTTCTCAGCATTCCGTTGTTCCCCTTCTCTTCCCTAAATCAAATAAATGTATATACAATACCAAGGTACCAAAGTCAAATACAATACTCCAAATCTTGACATTTTTATATGATTTTTTCTCCTCCAAGCATGTTTGTATGACATGCCAAACAGTCACAGCAGAGAGTGCATTATCCACCAAACGAAATAAACTCAGAAAAGCACTCAGGACATAACATGGAACCCCTTGCCCATTCACCCCCATATTCTTTCTCTGTCTCAGTTTGGCCTTGCATACTGTGCTTACTGGGTGGTTGACCCAGCCTTTTATACTTGTCTGTGATTTAGCATCCTTCTCTATCACTTCCTCCTTCATATTCCTTTTGACTAATACCCAATATTTCTCATGGTATTTATTTAACATAAGTTTAGGATATACTTCAAGTTTGCTTCTACTTTTTATTAGTGCAAACCACATTTTGTGTGGCCTACCTGCTGGTCACCTGCTTGGTCACTCTGATTTTTGAGATGTTATTTTGTCTCACCCAACTTTATCCATTCAGTGGTGAGTCTCACAAAATTTTCTGCCAGACTGGCTTAGAAGCACAATCCTCATAATCTCAGGTTCCTATGAAGCTTGTGGCATCTGCCACAGCACTCAGGTATTTATCAAGAAGGGGGCCTCACATGTATGCCTCTCTTGGCCTTGAATGACAATCCTCCCAATCTCAGTCTCCCAAATAGCTAGGACTATATGCATAAACCAGTTACCTAGCATGCATCTTTACATTAATGTGTGTGTGTGTGTGTGTGTGTGTGTGTGTGTGTGTGTGTGTGTGCCAGTCAGTCTTGGTGCTTGAATTTAGAGCCTGGGCCCTGCCTTTGGGCTTTTGTCATTGAGGCTAGCACTCTACCAATTGAATTACAGTTTCACTTCTGGCTTATGGGTGATTAATTGGAGAGAAACAGATTTTCCTTCCCCAGGCTGGTTTTGAATGGTGATTCTCAGAACCGATGCTCCTGACTAGCTAGGATTACAGGGGTGAGCCACTGGTGTACAGCAGGTCTTATTTATTTTTAAAGTATCTAATATTAAAGGGGTTAGGACAAGGTATCTTGATGAATGTCACCCTTTCTGTCATTTTCTGACCTATACGTCTCAACTCTACCTATCTCCCATCTTCTTAAGCCACATTTGCTTTAAATCTATAAAATGGAATGATAATAATGCCCATCTTGGAGAGTTGTATTAGGTAAGATGAAGACAACTCTTATTAAAGTACTTTGTGTAAGTTAGGTGATCTTTTCAGTATAGCAAGAAAGTTGTACATTTAAACAACAATATCTTGGTTCCCTACAAGTAATTGCTTTTAAATTTCTGTGGGTCTTTCCTTTTTTTAGGGACAAATAGGAAGAAAACAGCATTAAAAGGTATCTGGAACACACTAAGCCTGTGGATAGAACTCTATATACTTTTAAAAAGTTCTAATATTAATAACTCACAGATTTCATATTTAATTTTTATTAAAAATGAGAAATCAAATCAGGACTACTTTCTGTGTCAAGAACAGATCATGCCCTTATTCCTTCAATGGCAGCAAGGTAATCCACCACAATGATTAAGTATTTGGCCTTAGAATCCTTAATAGACATGTCAGATCCAAGCTTTGCAACTTACTGGCTCCTTGAACTTGAGCTGATTACTTAACATTTGCTCCAATTCATTTTCCTTCTATTCTGCAAAACAGGATTACTGTGGCCTATCTCTTAGAGAAGTGTGAAGGTTTACATTGGATGTGAAATGTCTGGTACAATATGACTCTTAGGAAAATTATAAACTGTTTTATACACATGAATATTAAGGTTCACACTTCTCATGAGAGAGCTAACCAGGAATCTATGTACATTATATTTGCTCCTTGATTTTACTTTATGGTTACATAGTTTTTATCAAGGGAAAACAAACATAAATAAAACATAGTCCTAGAGTAGAATATAACATGTATCTAAACACTAATAATGATGATTTTTGCTCTATGCATAACATTTTTCAAATAGGCAGTAATGGACCATGAAAAGAATTACATTTATATGACTATCCTGACTTAAGATTAAATTCAATACAATTTTTACTTGAGAATATGTGTAAGAATACATATATATATAAAGTTATATATTTACATATATGTGTACATATATGGGTGTTTATATACATATATCGTGTTTTAATAAATATGCACAATGTATAGCATTATGATCAAGAAAACAGAAATATTTACCATATTGAATATCATACCTCATGTTGGGAACATTCAAAATTTTGTCTGCCAGCTATTTTTGGAAAAATTATGGCAATTAATTAATTGATTAATTTTTTGGTAGTACTCATTTAAACTCAAAGTCTTGAACTTGCTAGGAAAACACTGTACCATTTGAGATATATCTCTACTTCAAAACTACACTATCATTTTAATCAAAATTAAATAAGGATATTTTCAAGTGAAATGTGTATTCTGCTTTATATTTATAATTTCTAAGATGTTTTACTTATATTTGGCTAAATTTTTTTAACCATTTCTTTATAATTAGATTTTTGGTTTGTGTCATGTGCATAAGAGTTCATTTAGTGTGTTTTGATTCACTTTCAATATTTCAGCTAGCTCAAGTTCAAAAATTTCTTTGGATTGCTTGTTTCAATAGATGACTGTTTGTCATACCTTTCAACTCTAGAATTGGCTTTCAACTTGAGTCTCAAGGGTAACTTGGCTCATTGTTTGATAGCTCACAAAATGCAATATGTACTTGTTTAATCTTTAACTTAATATCTACAGATGGAAAAATGCACTTGGCTCTTCAATATTTCTAGTACTCTTAGTCAAAGAATCTCATGAACTAACCTCTTGCTATCCTGTGAAGCACAATTTTAATGTTTTCCTAAATGAGAAAGCTATTGGGTATTATGTGTAGATACGGTGATTATATTTCCACAGCCACAAGTATTCCACAGAATACTTTTTTTCTAATTAAAAGGCATGAAGTCGTGGCATGCTGGGCTCAGTGGAGTAAGAAATTTAATGGTCTCCTTTCTCGAGGAGATATATCATATCCTACTTTTTCTGCAGGGGACGAAAGGTTTGACTTTGCGTAGGGACAAAAGGTTTGACTTTGTGTAGGGAAAAAGTGGAGAGACTTGATAAATATTTTATTTTTCACCAACCTCTCAATGCCAATCCCACATCTCCAAGAAGTCAGTTACAATTTCATGAAGGTGCATCAAATGACATCTTATCCATTTTTTTTAGATGGAGGGAAAGAGATTTGAGGATGAGGAATGGTTCAAATGCCAGTTTGAGCAAACAGATTAAAAATAGACGATTACCTAAATGCTGAGTAACTCACATTTGAAAAGCACACAGACACTCACATGTAAAACCGAAGAGTTTGGGCTATTGAGAAGAAAGGTCATGGCCTGGCTTCATTCCTGACCTCTTTTCTTTAGTTCAAAGAGATTAAATCCATGTTCCTAAACCAGCCAGGGATGAGAACATCATGGCCACTTTGGCTTTGAGATAAAGAAGGAAGAGATGGAGAAAGGGACTATGAGCTAATGGAGCTTTTCCATCCCTGTAGCCTGGGCTTCTGCCATTCCATCCCACACAACACAATCCCCAGCCATACTGGCTTACTTGCCACACATGGAGCTGAGTCTGTGCCTTTGCTCAAATGCCATTCCACCCCCATTTCTGTGCTGTGGACTCCTACTCAGCTGTCTCATCCACTCTCTAAAACCTCTCTTGACTCAAAAACAGCAGAACTGGTTGATCTTTCCTGTTGGTTTCAAGCCCACATGTTCAGTTCTGCCATTTCTCTAAGTAATTACCATTTCTTTTTAAACTTCTACGTTGAGCTGCAGACTTCTGATGGTAAAAGACTGAACATTTCTAATCTTTTTTGTTCAATTCTGTACAGGCAGCATATGAACCATAAAGAAATGCTGATTCTTACACTCTAGTAGATCGATGCTGGCATAGATATAGGAACCAAGAGAAACATATCCAAGGTCAAAAGCTAGGAGACAGCATGGCACAGGACCTTTGTTGTATGTGTGGGATAAGTGGAGAAAAAAAGGAAACTAAACTCATATTTCAGCTGTATGGTACATGTTGATAAGGGGTTAGAAGATAGGACAGCAATGTTCGATGTACTAATGTTTAATTTGGTTGAATTAAATTTAGTTTTCCATAAAACTGAGTCCTGAGATCTATAGGAAGTATAAAGTAAAGGTTTGAATACAGTATAAACTGTCTCTTTAAAAAATCCTGTTTTCAAAAGAAGTGGCTGAGATCATTATTATATCATACTGGGTAGAAATGCATTCTTCACTGTAATCATGTCAAATATCTCATCTAGGAAGAGAATGGTCCTCCAGAATAATTGAGAAGTAATGGACAGTATCCTAAATTCCCCCTCCCTTGTTATAGATACCAACAAAAGAAGAAATGAAAAGCTGGGAGCACCTTCTAAGGCACAGATCAAACATACTGTGTGAAAGAAAGTCAAACTCATTAGTAAATGTTACAGTTGTGAATGTCTATAAGAATGAAAAATTAAGACACATTCAACACTCAACACCAATGTACCAAAGAGCATAATCCCAGATGAGATAATCTGCAAGGCTGGAGTGAAAATGAGCTAAGGCTGTTAAGGGATTATATGCAAACGATGGCAAGACATCAAGAAGAATTGAAAGGAGGAGGAGGAAAAGCTACTCAGCTGCTAGTAATAAAGAAGTGGCACATTTACAAGATGCCTTCCCTGTGTCAGAAACTGGTAGGAAAAGAAAATGACTACCTAAGACTCTATGCAGCCATCAGGAATACTGGCTAAAGAGTCCATATCTCTTTGTTTCTGGACTTGTGTTTATTAGACTTTCTCCTCTATTGTTTCCGTCTTCTCTCAAAGGTTGGTTAATGCATGAAAGAAGAGCAATGAATGGAGAATTTGCTGATCTCTTTCCCATTCTGCCTGCTGCTTACAAATGTTACCTCCATCATGATATGTAACGTTACTCAAGTTGGCAGTTGAGATGACAACCCATTTTTCTATATTATCCAAAGCATTGACGAAGGAAGTCTATAAGTAACAACTTGGTTAAAAACAAAACTAAAAGAAAGAACTTTGTATTTGCAGAAAAAGGCATTAAGTTGGCTTCATTGGCTAGGCGATTGAATTTGTGAGCTGTTAAATGTCAAGACTGACCCCTGCGGGAAGAGGGTGGGGGGGGAGGTAGGATGATGTGGTGGAGAGCAGGCTTCAGGTCAAGCTTTATAGAAGAAGTTTAATTGTTCTGGCTAGGAAGTATGAGTGACTCATTGAGCTCAAGTGGTCTCTATCTCCCAACACAGACTTCAAATGGGGGAGGATAGCATAGCACTAGTATCTTTAAAAGAACTGAATCAGTTCACTTGGGTCTTTAACTACATCCATCCAGATTCATTTATTTTGGACACAAAATTTGAAAGCAGGCCAATGATAGCAAAAAAAAAAAAAAAGAAAGAAAAGGTAGTGTCTTTGTTGTCCCTTTTAAACCCGTACAAACCTTTTCACTGTGTGTGAGCCAGCTTTTTTTTTTTGCCAAGGAAAATTACATGTCCTTTGGCTTTCTCTGAGCTTTTATTGAAGAATGTTAAATAGTTTATGACTATAAAGAATTGTAAAGTCATCCTGACACCAAATTGGTGGATGGTATTTTCCAGTTGTGCTTTGATTAGCCTCTCAGAAACTTCCATCCCACACTGATATGAGTGTTTTCACTTCACTATGGAAGTTATCATGCTAGTTTCTTAGGCTGAAGACTTAGATGCAGGGAATACAGCAAATGAAAGAGCTACAATCTACATAGGTTTTTCTAGTCACAATATTTGCCACTTACCTGTCAATCTCCTCCCAGATGAGTCTTCTTCTTTTTCTTTTATTAGATATTTTTTATTGTCAAAATGAAATACAGAGGGGTTACAGTTGCATAAGGAAGGTAATAAGTACACTTCTTGTCAAACTTGTTACCCTTTCCCTTATTAGTCTCCTACCTACCTTCCTCCCTACCGTACCCACCACCAAGTTGAAAAGATCATTTCCAACATATTGCTTTGTATATATCACTGTTGCATTTATTTTTTAATAAGTTTTTTATTGGGAAAATACTGTACAAAGGGGTTATAATCACATGAGCAAGGTAATGAGTACATTTCTTATCAAGCATTGTTGCCTCCTCCTTTGTTTTTCCTCTACCATCCCTTCCCTCCCATCTCCACAACTATATTCCTACCCTCCCACCACCCCACCCCCTAAATTGTAAAGTTTGTTTTTTGACATAGTGTCTTATGCATCTCATTGTTGCAATGGGTCTACCTGTATCCCTATTTAAACAATTTGTTTTTTCCCTTCCCCTCCACAAATTATACCAACATCAAATAAAGTGAAAACAGGGGTTATACCTTGGGGGAGGGACATAAAAGCAACAAAAAAATCACATGGCACCTTATAAATGTGTTAAAAACAATAGCAAGAAAGAAAATAGCATTTGAGTCCTTATCTTGGGGTTTATTTTGCTTAACATCATCTTACCTGAGATATTCTGCTTGTCTCAGATATATACTAGTTATTGCAAATAAAGGAAACCATGAGCCCTATGTTTCTTTGGGTCTGGCTTATTTCACATAATATAATTTTTCCCAAGTCTTTCCATTTCCTAACAAATGGAGCAATGTCATTCTTTCTGATGGAGGCATAGAATTCCATTATGTATATATACCACATTTTCTTGATCCATTTCTACTGAGGGGCATCTGGGTTGGTTCTATATCTTAGCTATGGTAAATAATGTTGCAATAAACATAGTTGTGCTGATAGCTTTAGTGTGGTCTTGTTTGTGATCATTTGGGTAAATGCCCAAAAGTGGGATTACTGGGTCATAGGAAAGCTCTATGTGGAGTCTTTTGAGGAACCTCCATACTGCTTTCCAAAGTGGTTGGACAAGTTTACACTCCCACCAACAATGCAGTAGGGTTTCCTTCTATCCACATCCTCTCCAGCATCTGTTGTTGTTAGAGTTCTTGATGATAGCCATTCTAACTGGGGCGAGGTGGTATCTCAATGTTGTTTTGATTTGCATTTCTTTTATGGCTAGAGAGGTTGAGCATTTCTTCATGTGTCTATTGGCCATCCTTCTTTCCTCTTCAGAGGAGTTTCTCTTTAAGTCTTTAGCCCACTTATTTATTGGGCAGTTGTTTCTTTGAGGATTTGTTGTTGGGGGATTTAATTCTTTGAGTTCCAGGTATGTTTTAGATATAAGACCCTTGTCCATTGTATGGCTAGTGAAGATCTTCTCCCAATCCGTGGGCTTTCTAGCTCTTGCTAGCTATGCCCTTTGCCATGCAGAAGCTCTGCAACTTCATGCAATCCCATTTATCCAACTTTTCTTTGATTTGTTGTGTTTCTGGGTCTCTATTAAGAAAATTTCGTCTTGTGCCAAGGAGACCTAGGGTTTCTCCTATTCCATCCTGTAATGTTTTCAGAGTGTCTGCTTTGACTCTGAGGTCTTTGATCCATTTGAAGTTTATTCTGGTGCAGGGTGATATATAAGGATTAGCCTTAGTTTTCTTTTAGTTTTCTACAAGTGATTAAACAATTTTGCCAGCACTATATATTGAAGAGGCTGTGTTTCTTTCATTCTATTTTTTTAGCTCCCTTATCAAAGATTAGATGACTATAGATCTCTGGGTTCATTTCTGGGTTTTCAATTCTATTTCATTGGTCCTGAGGTCTCTTGTTGTGCCAGTACCAAGCTGTTTTAATTACTATGACTTTGTAGTAGAGTTTGAAATTTGGTGTTGATATTCCTCCAGCACTGTTCTTTCTGTTAAGGATCGTTTTTGCTATTCAGGGTCTTTTATTGTTCTATATGAATTTTTGGGTTGCCTCTTCTATTTCCTTGAGGAATAAGGTTGGAATATTTATAGGTATTGCATTGAATTTATAGATAGCCTTGGGGACTATTGCCATTTTCACGTGTTGATCCTTCTTTTTTTTTTTTTTTTTAATTTAATTTTATTTTATTTGAGAACATACTGTACAGAGGGGTTACAATTACATGGGCAGGATAATGCATACATTTCTTACCAAGCATTGCAGCCTCCTCCTTTGTTTACCCTTCACCTCCCTTCCCAGCCTCCCCCCTCCCTCCCACCCAATCATACCACCCCTCCCCCCCCCCCCGACATTGTAAAGCTGGTTTTGACATGACATTTTGTACTTCTCATTGTTGCAACAGGTCCACCTGAATCCTTAAACGACTTGTTTGTCCCCATCTCCTCCACATGTTATACTGACATCAAATATACTGAAAGCGGGGGTTACACTGTGGGGGAGGGACATACAAAGCAACAAAGAGATAATATTATAAATGCGTTAGAAACACATGCATGAAAGAAACAAAAACATTAAAATACATATTTGAGGTTTCGTTTTCCTAACATCACATTATTTGACTTTTTCCGCTTGACTCATACCTATACTAGATATTGCAAATAAGGGAAACCATGGGACCTATGTTTCTTTGGGCCTGGCTTACTTCACTTAATATAATTTTTTCCAAGCCTTTCCATTTCCTAACAAATGGGGAAATGTCATTCTTTCTGATGGAGGCATAGAATTCCATTGTGTATATATACCACATCTTCTTGATCCATTCATCTACTGAGGGGCAACTGGGTTGGTTCCATGTCTTAGCTATGGTAAATAATGCTGCAATAAACATAGTTGTGCTGGTAGCTTTAGTGTGGCCTTGTTTGTGATCATTTGGGTAAATGCCCAAAAGTGGGATTGCTGGGTCATTGGGGAGCTCTATGTGGAGTCTTTTGAGGAACCTCCATATTGCTTTCCAAAGTGGTTGAACAAGTTTACATTCCCACCAACAATGAAGTAAGGTTCCTTTCTGTCCACATCCCCTCCAGCATCTGTTGTTGTTAGAGTTCTTGATTTTTGCTGTTCTAACTGGAGTGAGGTGATATCTCAATGTTGTTTTGATTTGCATTTCTTTTATGGCTAGGGATGTTGAACATTTCTTCATGTGTCTATTGGCCATCCTTCTTTCTTCTTCAGAGAAGCTTCTCTTTAAGTCTTTCGCCCACTTACTTATTGGGCAGTTGTTTCTTTGAGGATTTGTTGTTGGGTGGTTTAATTTTTTGAGTTCCAAGTATATTTTAGATATGAGACCCTTGTCCGTTGTATGGCTAGTAAAGATCTTCTCCCAGTCCGTGGGCTTTCTATTGATCTTGCTAGCTATGTCCTTTGCCATGCAGAAGCTCTGCAACCTTATACAATCCCATTTGTCCAGCCTTTCTTTGATTTGTTGTGTTTCCGGGTCTTTATTCAGAAAATTTCGGCCTGTGCCAAGGAGACCCAGGGTTTCTCCTATTCCATCCTGTAATGTTTTCAGAGTGTCTGCTTTGAGTTCAAGGTCTTTGATCCATTTGGAGTTGATTCTGGTGCAGGGTGATATATAAGGATCTAGCTTTAGTTTTCTACATGTAGTTAACCAGTTTTGCCAGCACCATTTACTGAAGAGGCTGTCTGTCTTCCATTCTATTGTTTTAGCTCCCTTATCGAAGATTAGATGGCTATAGGTCTGTAGGTTCATTTCTGGGTTTTCAATTCTATTCCATTGGTCCTGAGGTCTGTTCTTATGCCAATACCAAGCTGTTTTGATTACTATGGCTTTATAGTAGAGTTTGAAATTTGGTACTGATATTCCTCCAGCAGTGTTCTTTCCGTTGAGGAGCGTTTTTGCTATTCGGGGTCTTTTATTGTTCCATATGAATTTTTGGATTGCCTCTTCTATTTCCTTGAAGAATGAGGGTGGAATTTTGATAGGTATTGCGTTGAATTTGTAGATAGCCTTGGGGAGTATTGCCATTTTCACGATGTTAATCTTTCCAATCCAGGAGCATGGGAGGTTTTGCCATTTTTTAAGTTCTGTGTTGATTTCCTTTTTCAAGATTTTAAAGTTTTCATCATAGAGGTCCTTCACTTCTTTAGTTAAGTTAATTCCTAGGTATTTTATTTTTTGTGGGGCTATTACAAATGGAGTTGCTTTCCTAATTTCAGCCACACTTTTCTCATTGTTGGCATACAGAAAAGCCATTGATTTTTGGGGGTTAATTTTATAACCTGCTACTTTGCCAAAGTTTTGAATCAGCTTGAGTAATTTGGGAGTGGAGTCTATGGGATTCTTTAAATACAAGATCATGTCATCTGCAAAGAGGGAGAGTTTTATTTCTTCTTTCCCTATTTGGATCCCCTTTATGTCTGCATCTTGTCTTATTGCTGTAGCTAGGCATTCTAATACTAGATTGAAGAGAAGTGGAGAGAGTGGGCATCCTTGTCTTGTTCCTGAGTTAAGAGGAAATGGCTTTAGTTTTTCACCATTGAGTATAATGCTGGCTGTAGGTTTGTCATATACAGCCTTTATTGTATTGAGGAATGTTCCATGGATTCCTAATTTTTTCAAAACCTTCATCATAAAGGGGTGTTGGATCTTGTCGAATGCTTTTTCTGCGTCTATTGAGATAACCATGTGGTTCTTGTTCTTGCTCCTGTTGATGTGATGAATAATATTAATTGATTTGCGTATATTGAACCAGCTTTGCATCCCTGAAATGAATCCTGTTTGATCGTGGTGTATGATTTTTTGGATGAATTGTTGAAGTCGGTTGGCCAAAATTTTGTTGAGAAGTTTTGCATCAATGTTCATCAAAGAAATGGGTCTATAGTTCTCTTTCTTTGATGAGTCCCTGCCAGGTTTTGGGATGAGGGTTATGATGGCTTCATAGAATGTGTTCGGTAGTGAGCTTTCTCTTTCAATTTCATTGAAGAGTTGGAGGAGAATTGGTGTGAGCTCTGCTTTGAAGGCCTTGTAAAATTCCGCTGTAAAACCATCTGGTCCTGGACTTTTCTTAGCTGGGAGGTCTCTTATTGCTGTTTCTATTTCAATGCTTGATATGGGCCTGTTAAGATAGTTTACCTCATCTTGGTTTAGTTTTGGCATGTCAATATTTGCTAGGAAGAGGTCCATTTCTGTCAAGTTCTCAAACTTATTAGCATAAAGTTTTGAGAAGTATTCCCTTATAATGTTCTGAATCTTGCTTGTTTCCGTGGTGATGTTTCCATTCTCATCTCTGAGTTTATTAATTTGGGTGTGTTCTCTTTTTTTTCTGATAAGATTTGCTAAGGGTCTGTCAATTTTGTTGAGTTTTTCGAAGAACCAACTCTTTGTTTTGTTGATTCTTTCTATAGTTTTTTTGGATTCTAATTCATTTAATTCTGATTTAATTTTGATTATTTCTTTCCGTCTACTGGATTGGGGTTTATCTTGCTGCTCTTTTTCAAGGAGGTTTAGATGTGTCATTAAATTGTTAGTTTCAGATCTTTCCAATTTGTTGATGTAGGAGCTCAGAGCTATAAACTTGCCTCTGAGTACTGCCTTTGCTGTGTCCCAGAGGAGCTGGTATTTTGTGTGTTCATTTTTGTTGAATAGCATGAACATTTGAATTTCCTTTCTAATCTCTTCCATGACCCACTCATGATTCAGCAGTGTGTTGTTCAGCCTCCATGTGATACCGGACTTTCTTTGGTGGCTTTTGGTGTTGAGTTCTAACTTTATTCCCTTGTGGTCAGAGAGAATGCAAGGTATAACTTCAATGTTTCTGAATTTAGACAAGTTTGCTTTGTGGCCTAAAATGTGGTCTATTTTAGAAAACGTTCCATGTGCTGCTGAGAAAAACGTGTATTCTGATGCTGCTGGGTGAAATGTTCGGTAAATGTCTGTTAAGTCTAGTTGATCTATGCAGCTGTTTAGATCTGCGGTTTCTCTATTGAGTTTTTGCCGAGTTGATCTATCTAGTGGGGAGAGTGGTGTGTTAAAATCCCCAACGATTAATGTCTTTGGATCTATATGGGATTTGAGGGAAAGTAGTGTTTCTTTGATAAATTTGGGTGCTCCATTGTTTGGCGAATAGATATTTAGAATTGTAATATCCTCCTGAAAGAGAGATCCTTTAATTAGTATGTAGCGACCTTCTTTATCTCTTTTCACGAATTTTAATTTGAAGTCTATTTTATCTGATATTAGGATTGCAACTCCCGCCTGTTTATGCGGTCCGTTTGCTTGGTAGATTTTGTTCCAGCCTTTAACATTGAAAATGTGTTTGTTTTTACGGGCAAGATGTGACTCCTGCAGGCAGCGGATAGAAGGGTCTTGTTTTTTAATCCAACTAGACAGTCTATGTCGCTTAATTGGAGAGTTCAGTCCGTTAACATTAAGAGATAGGACTGAGAGGTATTTGGGAGTTCCTGCCATGTTATCTACCTTGTTGGGGGCTGCGAAAACTGGGTTCTTCCTATGGTTCTTGGATTCTCAGTTTGGGTGCAGTTTCTTGGCCTTTATTGCGGTCTTGTTGGTTTTCTATGTGTAGGACATCTTTAAGAATCTTTTGTAGGGCTGGTTTGGTGGAGATGTATTGTTTCAATTTTTCTTTGCTATGGAAGGTTTTTATTTGGCCTTCAGTTATGAAGGAGAGTTTAGCTGGGTACAGTATTCTTGGTTGATAGTTGTTTGTTTTTAGGGCATGGCATACATCATTCCAGGCTCTTCTTGCTTTGATTGTCTCTGCTGAGAAATCTGAGGTGATTCTAATTGGTTTCCCTTTATAAGTGATTACCCTTTTCTCTCTGACAGCTTTAAGGATCTTTTCCTTGTTCTGAGTTGATCCTGTGTGGATTATAATGTGACGGTGGGATGTCCTATTCTGGTCTGGTCTATTTGGGGTTCTAAAGGCTTCTTGTATCTGGACAGGCCTATCTTTTTGCATGTTTGGGAAGTTCTCTGCTAGGATCCTGTTAAACAGATTTCCTAGACCATTAACTTCTGTTTCTAGGTGCTCCTCTACACCCATTATCCTTAGATTAGGCCTTCTGATGGTGTCTTCCAGGTGTTGGATAGATCTATCATATTTCTTGGACTTGTCTTGGATGGTTGTATGTTCTTTCTCTATAATATCTAGGCTGTCTTCAATCCCTGAGATTCGATCTTCTGCATGTTCTAACCTGCTGTCAAGACTCTCTACTTTGTTTTTTATCTCTTTTCCTTCTAGTTGGTCAGCTTTGATGGCTTCAAGTTCTTTGTTGAAGCTCTGTTTTAGGTCTTGTATGAATTTCTTTACTTCCTTAATTTGGTGTTCAGTGTTTGTCCTCAAATCACTTAGTTGATTGGTTATGGTTTCTTTGGGCTCCCATTCCTTCTGTTGGGTTCCATTCAGCATTCCCTTTGTGGTCTCCCTGACTTCCTTCATCTCTTTGTTAATGGATTCCATGAATGCCTTTAGTGATCTTTGTGTGTTCTCTACCTGGTCTCTCAATTCCTGTATTACTCTTTGATTAGCTTCCTCCCGTTCGCGGGATTCCTGCAGATCTCTTTGAGTGTTCTCAGCCTGCTCACGCCATTCCTCCCTTTCTCTTTGAGTATTCTCAAGTTGTTCACGCAAATCCTGTATCAGTTTTTGAGTAGCTTCCTCACGCTTATGATATTCCTGTATAAACTTCTGGGATGCCTCCTCTCTCTCCCTATCACGCTCATACAGAGTCCTTTGTACGTTGTCAAACTTTTCATTTATCATGTTTGCCAGCAGTGTTTGTAGAGCTGTTTGGGAACTCTCCTCTGGATTATTCATTATCTGTTCTAACCCCTGATTATCAGGATTGGGAATTGAGATACCCGAATTTGCCATTTTTCTTGTGTTTTTCCGGCTTACTCTGCCCATTTGAGATGAAGATAGCACCAGTTTTGTGCTAGAACACTATCTTAAGGCAACCATCAACCAAAGTTTGCATTTGTACAGTCAATAGTCTACAGATACAATCTAGTTCAACAGATACATCTATTCGACATCAAACAACTATATGTTAAAGGACTTTAAACCGCAGAGAAGAATTTGGAAAACCAGAAATTATTAGGGTTAGGGAGAGATGTGGGTAAAAAATAGGAATAGATTGGTGTGGGAAGGCACAGGGAGAGTTAACTATGTCCTAATCACAATGCAGGAAATAGGTTGGGTAGGATGTAAGTAGAGAGAGAGAGAAAAGGGAAGAAAGGGAAAGGGGAATGAAAAGAGACCAGAAAAAAAAATAGAGACGTAAAAATTAATGTTATTTTAGAGATTAAAAGACCATCTATTTATAGAGGGATATGAATATGTTGAGAGAAAGGGAGGGACATAGAGGAGATGAGAAAAACTTTTAAAAAATGCTTAAAATATTATATAGGTATAAAGAGGTAGTACTGTTATTAATGAATTTAAGTCTCAGAGGTTTTGAATTGAGTAATAAGTTTGTGGATTAAGTGTGTACACAATGGGGGATAGGGTCTACTGGTTAACTACGGGTTTATCTGAGGATGTGCAGGACAAGAGTTAAGTCACATAAAGGTGAACAAAGAGGAAAAGTTGGAAAGGATAGGAAAGTGAGAAGAAAAGATCAGAAGTTCAGTAGAGCTAGAAAAAAAACAAAAACAAAAAGATAATTAAGAATGAATGAAAAAGAGAAAGAAGACAAGAAAAGAAAAGAAAACACACATTCACGTATTCCTAAAATAAAAATTATAAGAGGAGAAAAAAAAATTAATGGAAAACAATTATTTTTTCAGAAGAGGCAAAAATTAAAGATTAATAAAAGTTTTAGAAAAGCAAAAAAAAATTTTTTTTATATATATATAAGGTAACAAAAAACGAAAAAAAAACAAAACAAGAAAAAGAAAAAAAGAAAAGAAGAAGAAGAAGAAAAAAAAAGTTCTTTGATTTTTTTTTTTTTTTTTTTTTTGGGAGGGGTGGGAAGAGTCCTGTATCTCCCTTTTGTCTGTAACCAGAGTCTGGTTGGAGTCTCTGGTCAGCTTGAGGTCCTGTGGCTTGATTGGTTTCTTAAGTCAGTTTGTTGGAACAGGCAGAAAAATGCTCTGCTTTACCCAAGATTTTGAGATCCCCCTCCCAGGTTAGTTTACTGGGAGGGTGATCTGCTTTGAGAATCACAAAAGAGGGGGATGCAGTGATGAGGCTAGGTTCTGGGTAGAGTTGAGGTCTTTCAAGGAACAGTAGCTTTTCCCTGGGGCTATTTTGTGAAAAAAAAAACTCACAGCACCCAGCCTGGAGCCATTCTCAGGGTTTCTGTTTTTCAATTGATTGTGGTGGCTGCTAGAGGGAGGGGCAGCCTCTGGCTCTGGCCACCCAGCGAGGAGAGCCACTCCAATGGCTGGTGCCTGAGCTGGGCGACCCCTCCCTGGATGGAACTGAGTCTGTGAGGTCACCTCGCCGCCAAGTTCCCGTGAACTGCCAAATGACTAGCTCTATTCCAAGGCCTGAGCTGGAGCTAGCCGCTCCTCCGAGCTTTGTCGGTATCCAAGATGGAGATCACCGGTGCTGGGGGGGGAGGGGTGGCCTTCCCTCCTCTGTTCCCAGAGAAGGAGTGAGGAAGCGGGGCTTCTACTCACGGGGAGTCTTGGATCCCGGGTCGTCTCTGGTCTGCAAAGTGCAGGATGAAGTTGTCCGCTCCTTGTCGGTTCTTGCTGGTGTTGAGTAGAACCCGCTCGTCCGCTGCGTCTGGCTCCTTTGTCCCGGACTGCGTCTCAGGTATGCCTCCGCGGCGGTGGTCGCCGCTGCGACCCTGCCGCCGCAGCGGCAGCTGCTCAGATGTGTCTGCTTGGCTTCCCCTCTCTTGACTAACTCTCTGTCCTGTGATGGCACACTTGGTGTGATTCTCTGGCTTGGGACTGTTCACTGGAACTCTGAAACTGTTTTCTATGCAAGAGCTTGTTCAGATTCCAGCTTCTCCTCCGCCATCTTCCCGGAACTCCCTGATCCTTCTAATCTAGGAGCATGGGAGGTTTTTCCACTTTCTAAGCTCTGTTTTGATTTCCTTTTTCAGGTTTTTAATGTTTTCATCATAGAAGTCCTTCACTTCTTTGGTTAAGTTAATTCCTGGCTATTTTATTTTTTGTGGGGATATTATGAATGGCATTGCTTTCCTGATTTCAGCCATGGTCTTCTCACTGTTGGCGTACAGAAAAGCCATTGATTTTTGAGGGTTAATTTTATAGCCTGATACTTTGCCAAAATTTTGAATCAGCTGGAGTAATTTGGGAGTGGAGTCCATGGGATTCTTTAAATACAAGATCATGTCATCTACAAAGAGGAAGAATTTTACTTCATCTTTCCCTATTTGGATCCCCTTTATGTTTGCCTCTTGTCTTAATTTCTCTTCGTAGGCATTCTAATACTAGGTTGAAGAGAAGTGGAGAGAGTGGACATCCTTTTCTCATTCTTGAGTTAAGAGGAAATGACTTTTATTTTTCACCATTAAGTATAATGTTGGCTGTAGGTTTGTCATATACAGCCTTTATCATATCGAGGAAAGTTCCATGGATTCTTAATTTTTCCAGAGCATTCATCAGAAAGGGGTGTTGGATCTTGTCAAATGCTTTTTCTGCATCTGTTGAGATAACCATGTGGTTCTTATCCTTGCTCTTGTTGATGTATGAATTATGTTAATTGATTTGCATATATATTTTTTTGGGGGGGAGGGTCCGGTCGTGGGGCCTGAACTCTGGGCCTGGGTGCTATCCCTCAGCTCTTGAGCTCAAGGCTAGCACTCTACCACTTGAGCCACAGCGCTACTTCTGGCTTTTTTTTTCTTTTTGCTTATGTGGTGCTGAGGAATCGAACCCAGGGCCTCATGCATGCAAGGCAAGCACTCTACCACTGAGCCACCTTCCCAGCCCCATTGATTTGCATATATTGAGCCAGGTTTGCATTCCTTAAATGAATCCTGTTTGATTGTGGTGTATGATTTTTTGGATGAATAGTTGAAGTCGATTGGCCAAAATTTTGTTGAGAAGTTTTGCATCGATCATCAAAGAAATAGGTCTATAGTCTCTTTCTTTGATCAATCTTTGCCTGGTTTTAGGATGAGGGTTATAATGGCTTCACAGGAAGAGTTCAGTAGTGAACTTTCTCTTTCAATTTCATTGAAGAGTTGAAGGAGTATTGCTGTTTGAAGACCTTGTAGAATTCTGCTGTAAGTCCATCCAGTCCTGGGCTTTTCTTAGATGGGAGCTTATTGCTGTTTCTACATCAATGCTTGATATGGGCCTGTTAAGTTAGTTTAACTCATCTTGGTTTAGCTTTGACATGTCAATATTTTCTAGAAAATCATCTATTTCTTCTAGGTTCTCAAACTTATGAGCATAGAAGTTTGAGAAGTATTCCCTTATAATGTTCTGGATCTTGGTTGTTTCTGTGGTGATGTTTCCATTCTGATCTCTGAGTTTGTTTATTTGGGTGTGTTCTCTTCTTTTTCTGATAAGATTTGCTAAGGGTCTGTCAATTTTGTTAATTTTTTCGAAGAACCAGTGCTTTGTTTTGTTGATTCTTTCTATGTTTTTTTAAAAAATTATAATTCGTTTAATTCTGATTTAATTTTAATTATTTCTTTCCTTCTACTGGATTGGGGTTTAGCTTGCTGCTCTTTTTCAAGGAGGTTCAGATGTCTCATTAAACTGTTGATTTCAGACTTCTCCAATTTGTTGATGTAGGAACTCAAAGCTATAAACTTTTGAGTATTGCCTTTGTTGTGTCCTAAAGGAGCTGGTAATATGTGTGTTCATTTTTGTTGAATATCATGAACATTTGAATTTCCTTTCTAATCTTTTCCATGACTCACTGGTGATTCAACAGTGTGTTGTTCAGCCTCCATGTGTTACAGGGCTTTCTTTGGTGGCTTTTGGTGTTGAGTTCTAATTTTATTCCCTTGTGGTCTAAGAGAATGCAAGGCATAACTGCAATGTTTCTGAATTTGGACAAGTTTGCTTTGTGTCCTAAAAAGTGGTCTATTTTGGAAAATGTTCTGTGTGCTGCTGAGAAAAATGTGTATTCTGATGCTGCTGGGTGAAATATTCGGTAGATCTAGTTGCATAAATCTAGCTGATCTATGTAGTTGTTTAAATCTGCAGTTTCTCTGTTGATTTTTTGCCGAGTTGATCTATGTAGTGGGGATAGTGGTGTGTTAAAGTCCCCAACAATTAATGTCTTTGGATCTATGTGAGATTTGAGGGAAAGTAGTATTTCTTGGATGAATTTGGGTACTCTGTTGTTTGGTGAATAGATATTTAGAATTGTAATATCTTCCTGAAGGAGAGATCCCTTAATTAGTATGTAGCAACCTTCTTTATCTCTTCTCACTAATTTTAATTTGAAGTTTATTTTATCTGATATTAGGATTGCAACTCCCACCTGTTTGTGGGGGCCATTTGTGTGGTAGATTTTATTCCAACCTTTCACTTTCAGAATATTTTTGTTTTTATGGGCAAGTTTTGACTCTTGAAGGCAGTACATAGAAGGATCTTGCTTTTTAATCCAACTAGAGAGTCTGTGTCACTTAATTGGAGAGTTAAGTCCATTAATGTTGAGAGTTAGGACTGAGAGGTGTTTGGTAGTACCTGCCACGTTATTCCCCTTCTAGGGGGCTGCAACAGTTGGGTTCTTCCTATGGTTTTAGGATTCTCATTTTGGGTGAGGTTTCTTGGCCTTTATTGTGGTCTTGTTGGTTTTCTATGTGTAGGACATCTTTAAGTATCTTTTGTAGGGCTAGTTTGATGGAGATATATTGTTTCAGTTTTTCTTTGCTATGGAAGGTTTTTATTTGACCTTCGGTTATGAAGGAGAGTTTAGCTGGGTACAGTATTCTTGGTTGATAGTTGTTTGTCTTTAGGGCATGGTATACATCATTCCAGGCTCTTCTTGCTTTAATTGTCTCTGCTGAGAAATCTGAGGTGATTCTAATTGGTTTCCCTTTATAGGTAGTTGGTCCTTTCTCCTTGACAGCTTTAAGGATCTTTTCCTTGGTCTGAATTGATCCTGTGTGGATTATAATGTGACATGGTATGTCCTGTTCTGGTCTGGTCTATTTGGGGTTCTAAAAGCTTCTTGTATCTGAATATGCTTATCTTTTTGCATGTTTGGGAAGTTCTCTGCCAGGATCCTGTTAAATTTCCTAGCCCATTAATTTCTGTCTCTAGGCACTCCTCTACACCCATTATCCTCAGATTAGGCCTTCTGATGGTGTCTTCCAAATGTTGAATAGATCTATCGTATTTCTTGGATTTGTCTTGGGCCAGGTGACTTTGCCCTGAGTGAAGCTGAGCCTGGCAGGTCAGGTCAGGTTCCTGTGACCTGCTAATGGCTCCAATTGTTTCCTTCCAAAGCCTGGGTTGGAGCTAGCTGCTCTGCCCAGCCTTTGTCAGTATCAAAGATGGAGATCTTCTCCAGTGGTGGGGGAGGGACTACCTTTCCACCACTGCTCAGTGAGAAGGAGTGAGAATATAGTGTTCTACTCATGTCAGACACTTGGATCCTGGGCCATCCCTGATCTGCGATCAGCAGGATGAAGATTTCTGCTTCTTGTCAGTTCTTGCTGGTAGTGAGTAGAATCTGCTAGCATGCCACGTCTAGCGCCTTTGTCACAGACTTTCTCTATTGGTGTTGCAGCCCAGGCCACTACTGCAGCTACCGCAGCTGTGGCTACCGGCAAGGGTTCAGGGCTACTGGCAAGGGTTCAGATCTCACCAACCTGCCTGGATTTTCCCTCTCTGGCCAATCTCTCTGTACTGTGATGGCACACTTAGTGTGATTCTCTAGCCTAGGACTGTTCACTGGAACACTAAAACTTCTTTCTATGTGAAAACTTGTTTAGCCTCCAGCTTCTCCTCTGCCATCTTCCTCAGGTCTCTTGCATTGATTCTTTGTCTCACCATTCTGTTGTTTCCCTTCCCTAATTCAAATAAATGTATATACAGTAACAGGGTACAAAAATCAAATACAGTGACAACAGGGGATATACTTTGAGGGGAGAACATACAAAAGAAACAAAAAAAATCACATAGTACATTAAAAACAACAACAGCCAGACACCAGTGGCTCATGTCTGTAATCCTAACTAGTCAGGAGGCTGAGATCTGAGGATCACAGTTCAAAGCCAGCCTGGGCAGGAAAGTTTGTAAGACACTTATCTCCAATGAACCTCTCAGAAAATTGGAAGTTGCACTGTGGTAGAGTGCTAGCCTTGAGCTGAAGAGCTGAGTGCCAGAGCCCAGGCCAAGAGTTCAAACCCCCTGACTGACAAAACAACAACAACAACAAAGAAAAACATCTTGTGTACATGTCTTGGCGTTCATTTCCCATAGCATCTTCTTATATGGTCATATGTACATAAATATTGAGGTATTTTGCTCATCTTCTAATATTATCCTAGCTGTATGCTAATTATTGCAAATAAGGGAAACCACGGGAACAATGCTTCTTTGGGTCTGGCTTACTTCATTTAATATGATTGTTTCCAAGTCTTTCCATTTCCTTAAAAATGGGGCAGTGTCATTCTTTCTAATGGAAGCATAGAATTCATAAAAATAGATAGATAGATAGATAGATAGATAGAAAGATAGATAAATAGATAGATTTCTATATATAAATCACATCACATCTACTTGATCCATTCATCTACTTAGGGGCATTATGTTAGCTATGGTGAATAATGTTGTGATAAACAGTTTTGCGGGTAGCTTTAGTATGGCCTTGTTTGTGATCATTTGGGTAAAGGCCCAAAAGTGGGATTACTTCGGTGAGCTCTATGTGTAGTTTTTTGAGGAAACTCCATACTGCTTTCCAGAGTGGTTGAACAATTTTACACTCCCAACAACAGTGCAGTAGGGTTCCCTTTTGGCTATATCCTTTCCAACATTGTTGTTATTAGGTTTCTTGATTATAGCCATTCTAACTGGGGTGAGGTGGAATCTCAATGTTGTTTTGATTTGTATTTCTTTTACGGCCAGAAATGTTGAACATTTCTTTATGTGTGTGTTGGCCATTCTTATTTCCTCTTCAGAGAAGTCTCTCTTTAAGTCTTTAGCCCACTTATTAATGGGACAGTTGTTCCTTTGATGAGTCATCTTTGGCAATGGATATTACTAAAATTTAAATTTAAGGTATCATCTTATTGCTCAATCAAGGAAAATTCACTGCTAGAAGCATATTGTCATTCTCTTGCAGAACCAACAGTTTTCCCAATCCCCAACCCTCCAGATTTAGCAGAGGGATTGACAGAAAAATAAGTATTCTCAAGAAAGAAAATATCAAAGAAACTTGACCTACACAAGGGAGAAGCACTCTGCAGGGGCAATAGGAGTTGCCTAGGAACATAGGGGAAGTATTGCTCCCAGACAGTGCAGTAGAGAGACTCTGGGCAAAGAGATGCTCATGGATGACTAGGAAAGGTATCATAAAAGAGAAGATAGAAGAGCTGTACTAAGGCAGGATTATAAAGAGGGACAAATTGCTAGGCCAAGATCTTTGGATTTTATTCTATCATAATGGCAATGTTAAATGAATCAGAACATAGTAGTCTTTGAGGAATAGTATAAAAGTTTAGGATGGTTTTTATGGGGTGGGGGGGAGGGTTTGTCCAGATTCAAAGCAGAGCAATAGTATAAAAGGTTAAAGTTACTAGAACTCTTAAAGGCAGCACTAATAGAATGATAATGAAAGAAGATGAAGAGTAATGAGAGGACTAAAGTAGTTGAGAATCCATCAATCTTTTATAGTAGTAAAACAAAATAATGGCTCTGTTTGGGTTAAGTGTCTTCTTATACCCCATGGATCACTCAAGTGAAGGTCTGCAGGGTCTAACAGACTCTGGCATGTTCCAGAGTAGAAGATGAGATTGGGAAGTCGATACTGTGAGGTGTGACCCTGGGAAGCCTGGGGAAAGTGTGCAATCAAAATGGGGAATAACTGGACTGGCACGTCTAGTCTGGCAGGGCAAACTGAAAAAGTGGAGTTGCTTCTGGTCTCTCCCAATATATCACCAAGATGACAGTAGCAAAAAGGCTTAAAGGAAACTCAGACAGAAAAAATACAGTTAGGAAGAGAAGAGCAAATGAGGGACATACATCAAGATTTGGAAAAGGAGAGCCTAGAGGAATAACTGGCCCCTGACCTAGCAATGTAAAAATGATAAATAACTAAATAAATAGAGGTAAGATGGTGCTTGACAAAGCCAAAACTACAGCTGAATATCATAACACAATCTAGGAAAAGTCAGGAATTAGAGATGGTGGGTACTTTTGAATACCAAACATACCAGTGGATCTGAACATATGAGGACTGCCCTCAATGTTGAAAAAAGAAGTGTCATGTCCCTTCATCAACCCGATGCACCCACAACACATCCTCCTTGTCCTGTGAGGTAGGAGATAAATTGGTTGTCTCTCCAGGGTGTGCCAGCATAGGGAACTCTGGACTTGAACTATTAAGGAAATACTGAGTGCAGAAAGCCATTCCCCAAATAAGCAGTTCTAGGAAACCTACCCATAAACAGCAGGAAATCTATCTCCTCTTCCAATCTAGTATCTAGACAGAAGCTAGATGATTTCTCTGTGGTAAGGTATTAAGCAAGAAAGCAGACCACTACCAACAACAGTAGGCAATGGTCAATTAATAACACCACTACCATCAACAATAATGCTGTGCTGTTTAATTATAGTGGTCCCATTTTGTGAACAAAACATAATATATAATGTACAAATTATCAGAACTTAACTGAATAACTTAACAACGGAATAATGCCAGTGGAAAAACTAATGGAAAATCATCACTCATGTCAAAACATGAGTAAAACATTGAAAGCCTCCAGAAGTTTCCTTTTCATCCCTTCCAGTTACTCTTGCCTTTCTCTTCTCAAATGTACTCAGCCCCCTCAGCATTAACTCATTTGTACTAGATTCTAACAGTCATTTCAGTGCCTAACCGTGGATACAAACGGCCATAAGAAAATTACAGTAGTCACCAAACAAAACTATGAGTGTCTATGGGTACATAGTAAGTAAAAACATGTATGTGTGTAGAATTAAGTATATTTACATAGCACCTATATTTGTACATGAGTTATATATGTGTATACATGCATGTGACTCACACATACTTTCATATGTGTACATGTATACATGTGTATACATGAAAACACACTTTCCTACTAGCCAGAAAACCAGAATAGAATGCAATAAAAAGAGTAGGTAAGATAACTTAAAAGATGTAGAAACTGAAATAGAAAGCCAAGTGCCAGTGACTCGTACCTGTAATCCTAGCTACTCAGGAGACTGAGATCTTAAGGTTGCAGTTCAAAGCCAGCCCACATAGGAAAGTCTATGAGACTCTTATCTCCACTGAGCTACAAAAAAGTTAAAAAGAAGCAAACAAACAAAAAGGTCAGAAGTAGAGCTATGGCTTAAGTGGTAGAGTACTAGCCTTGAGAACAAAAACTCACGGACAGTGCCCAGACCAGGACTGTCCCCCCAAAAAATGTAATAGAAGAGCTAGATGTCAACATGTAAAGATTACAAATACAGTACACAATGTGACTCTTTTAAGGCATTCAAAGAAAAAATAATTAAGGAAAAATAATGATTCCTCATAAAGAATTTCAGGATTGGATTGGGAACACTCTTCTCAAAATCAACAACTACAAATGATGGAAACACATATGCTAAAACCTAGGGAAATGTCTTCCAGCTTGAAGTTCTCTACCTAGCTAAGGCTAAACTACCATGTCAAGTTGGATGCAAGAATGAAATTTGTTTTTTATGATTTAGGAAATTTATCTCTTGCATACACTTTTGTGGTAAATTTGTAGAGGATATGATTCATCAATAGAAATGATGACAATACCTTTCAATTCCATTTTGCCATGGTGTGTGTGTGTGTGTGTGTGTGTGTGTGTGTGTGTGTGTGTGTGTGTGTGTGTGTCTGTCTGTCTGTCTGTCTGTCTGTCTGACTGTCTGTCTGTCTGTCTATGTGTGTATCAATACTGGGGCTTGAACACACAGCCTCATGTTCTCTCCTGGTATTTTTGCTCAAGGCTGGTGCTCTATTCTTGAGGAACACCTTTAGTTTTGACTTTGGGCTGGTTAATTGAAAATAAGAAATTTGCAGACTTTTCTGCTTGGGCTGGTTTTGAACTATAATCCTCAGATCTCAGCCTCCTGAGTCTCTAGAATTACAGGGATGAGACACCAGTGCCTAACTTTACCACATATTTTTCTACATAGTTAACATAGCTTTTACTTCAGTCTATTAGAATACAGACTATTACTATCCCCTATTTATAGACAGAAAAGTGTAGGATTGAAGAAATTAATAATATGCCCATAATCAAACACCTAGTAAGTAATAAAGCCAGGATCTCTGTCCCCAGAATCTGGGCTTTTCAACAAAAGAAGAGAGTACACAGCAAGAACCTGATGAGGAAGGAAATTCCCACTGAGGAGCATAACCAGATAAATTTGCATAGCAGTATATAATCACAGAGATCCAAGACCTCAATGACTCCCTAGACCTACAAGAATCACAAGCATTAGTAATGACTGTTCAGAAAATAGGAAGGGTGTCACAGCATTGATCCCATTTGCATCTGGAGTTCCCCAAATATAGGAGATATGACTACCTCTACCTCCTTTTACATTGCAATTAGGAAGCTACCAAGTGTGAGGGTCCCTTGGCTTATGAGCCTTATTTATCACGTAGGCATATTGCGACTGCATGACTAATCCCTATTCCTCAAGGCAGCTGCAGACCATAAATTGTCTATTAATGAAAATTCTAGGTACAACCTTTGGAAGGCATTCCTAGAATAGTAGTAAGTATGCAGTGATTCCTGCTGAACACTTACAGCTGTTTTAGCTGTATTTCCATTACAATTACTATTTCAGGGTGGTTTTTTTCAAGGCATCTCAGGAGTCCCTGAGAAAGGAGCTGAAAGTTACAGACTTTCTGTGAACCTGTCCTCCGGAGTCATCGTCAGTAGAAACTAGAACAGAAGGACATAAGGCTTCAAGATGTCTGCAAGGAAAACAATGCAACTGGAAGATAACGTGATTTGTTTGAGCATACCAAAAGACTTACATTTCCAGCAAGGAAACTGGGATGAAGTTAGAACATACTGTTTTATGGTCTAAGTAGCAAAAGCTACAATAAAATTTGTGATGAAAACATGTTGAGAAGATGAAAGATGAGGAAATATGTATGTAAATGGATAAATGTTCTAAGGTCTTATTTTTGAGAGAAGAGATTCAATCACTAGGTTATATGAAAACATCAAAAACATACAATAATAACAACATAGAAATGACTATACGCACAGCTATCAGTTAGTTAGAAATAGAGAAATACCACAGAAAACATCTAAAACAGTTGAAAGTGATTTCTCTAAGGATCAGTAAATATCCAAAATTGGAAGAGGGGGGAACAGAAAAAAATTTCATTTTTTAACATGAGACTTCTAAAACTATCTTCTTTTACATGGTATCTAAACATAAGGTTGAAAAGTAATTTTTCTTTTTCTTTTTGTGCTGGCCCTGGGGCTTGAACTCAGGGCTTAGCACTGTCCCTGAACCCTTTTGTTCAAGGCTAGTGCTCTACCACTTTAGCCACAACTCCACTTCCAGTGTATTTTAGGTGGTTAATTGAAGATAAGACTCTCATGGACTTCCTTGCCTGGGTTGGCTTTAAATCATGATCCTCAGATCTCAGTCTCTTGAGTAGCATGGATTACAAGCATAAACCACTGGCACCCGGCTATGTTTTAAAAGTATACATATAAACTGGGTGCCTGTGGCTCATGCCTGTAATCCTGGCTAGGCTTAGATTTGAGGATTATGAGCACAAAGAAACTCAGGGACAGCACTCAGGCCCTGAGTTCAAGCCCCAGGACTGGTAAAAAAAAAAAGCAACAATCCACTATGTATATATATATATATACATATATATATATATGTATATATATATATATATACATATATATATACATACATAGTGGATTGTTGCTTTTTTTATATATATATACATATATATATACATATATATATATGTATATATATATCTTTCAAGTGTACATATATACTTAAATATAAGCATACATAAATACATATAAATGTGTGTATGTATGTGTGTGTGTCCATGCAGTACTAGAATTAAACTCACATTAGGGAGGCTACCACTTGAGCTACACCCTCATCCCTCAGCCCCTTTTTGTAGTGTTTATTTTCAAGACAAGACATGCTTTATGCCTACGCTACAATCCTCTTACTTGCCTGTGTTGCTGGGAATGATAGGTATACATACTGCACCCAGCCATTGTGTTTGCCCTGTAGCAGGGATAGCGGGCACATGCCACCATGCCCAGACATTGGTTGAGACAGAGTCTCAGGAGTTGTTTTTTTTTTTTTTTGGGTCCAGTCGTGGGGCCTGAACTCTGGGCCTGGGCACTGTCCCTCAGCTCTTCAGCTCAAGGCTAGTGCTCTACCACTTGAGTCACAGAGCCACTTCTGGCTTTTTTCTTTTTGCTTATGTGGTGCTGAGGAATCGAACCCAGGGCCTCAGGCATGCAAGGCAAGCGCTCTACCACTGAGCCACCTTCCCACCCCCTCTCAGGAGTTTTTATACCCAGAGCTGGACACAAGCTATGATTGCATCTTCCAAGTATCTGGGATTACTTGTTTGAACCACTGTGTCTAGTTTACTCTTCTTTTATCAAATAAATCATTTTGTTTTGAAAAAAACTGAAAAATAAGACATAATTGAAGAAAAACTGCCGATTTTTTAAAAAGCACAAGAAATTCTAGAGAAATGGAGATTTGGACCAAAGAATAATGAAATACAACTCAACAAAGGCTGAGAAATGAACAAGATATGAGGAAATTTGGGAATAAAGAGCCAGGCTCTCAGACATTCAATTATTGGGTAACTTTTATTAGAAAAGTTTTTCAATTTTTGCTAGCATATATATATATATATATATATGAAAGCCTATGATTTAGGAAGAGACAGGAAGAAGAGAGTATCAGAACAACAGACTAGGAGATGGAAAATTAAAAAAAATTGAGATAGGAGATATTAGTTTTGGAAGAAACCAAAAAAGTTAAAAATCTACAAAAAGTGTAGAGAATGATTTATCTATTCAAATAACAAAGAAGTCATTTCTCATAATTCAGAAAAAAGCAATTCATTCATTCATTTACTCATTCATTCATTCATTCGGGCCTATGGTGTCATTGTTGTTTGGAACACTGGGAGCTGGATACGGAATACAGATAAGAATAAAATGACGGGCTGGGAAGGTAGCTCAGTGGTAGAGTGCTTGCCTTGCATGCCTGAGGCCCTGGGTTCGATTCCTCAGCACCACATAAGAAAAAAGCCGGAACTGGCACTGTGGCTCAAGTGGTAGAGCACTAGCCTTGAGCTGAAGAGCTGAGGGACAGTGCCCAGGCCCAGAGTTCAGGCCCCATGACCGGACCCAAAAAAAAAAAAAAGAATAAAATGACATCTTAGAATTCAAATTGTTCACAATCTAGTGCATCCTATGACCTGAAAGATGCCAATAGGAAATCAAAGGTGTGATTTTACATTTGAGAGGCCTCTTCCATCAGCTGGGGCCCAGGATCGCAAGGTTTGGGGAATGCTGTGCTGGATTAGGCTGCTGCCTGCCTGGTATTTATTTTAATGCTGGAAATGAAGTATTGGAGAACGTGAAAGTCGCTCTCGAAGCAGTCATCATCAAAGGTTAGGAATGTGCCCTGAATAGACTACCCTTCCCTTTCTTCTCATGCCTTCCTCACTTCTGCCCAGGCTTTCTTTTCTCCACCCTGAACTATTCCTGGCAATGAGAAAAATCAGTGTAACTGAATGGCTGCCAGAATCATCATCACTGTATTACTTCCAGAAGGTGACAAATGATGTAGTCAGTTTTTTTTTCAGAGAAGTAACATAGTGCAGGAAGAGCATGTATTTTGGTCAATATTAACTTTTAGGTATAGACAGTTCTGTTTCAACAGGTCTCGATTCTGTCCTCAAGTATCACCTCTTTGCTATTAATCTCTAATTGCATAGTCTTGGTTACTGCTTTTCCCCAGGCACTTGCAAACTTTACCAAGGGATATAACATTTTCTCCCTACTCTCTAATGTAGACGCTCTCACACTTGGTTTCTCTGTTTCATCATTGACTTCAACAACAACAAAAAACCCTTCTTGATAAATAGAGGAATTCAAACTTCCAGAATGACCACTTACCAAAAGATAGGGATATGTATCAGGAAGCCTCTGGGTCCTAACCATGGAAAGAATCATAGACCTACTATAGATGTGGCTGAGTTAAAAAAACAAAAAGCAATAAAAATGAGGAAAATAGAGTATAACTTAAGAGTCTAGGAGTTTCCAGATAGGTAGAATCAAGTGATGTTCATTAGGGTGTCAATAAACATTTTCTGTCAGGAGTCAGAAGGAACTATTGTCATCTTTGTATACCATAGAACAACACAGGTATGACAACTAACTAAGCTCTTCCCCATAGCAGGAAATAAACTATGGACAATTTGTAAACGGATGAGCAAGACCGTGTTTGAATAAAACTATATTTATTTCATATATTCAATGCATAGATGATTTTCATAGCACAAAAATAGCCTTCTTTCTGTCTTATTTTTTCCAAATAAATGGAAAATTCAAAAATCATTCTTAGCTTATGTGCTATACAGAAGCATGGTTTTGGCTGGTGGCCCAGGGTTGGATAATTCTTATCTATACAGAGGCAAGACTAGAAAGTCATCAGGAAGCCAGCAAATCAAAGTAGGACAACAACCAGCAGGTGATGAGTGCGTGTACATCATATGAGCCTAAACTAAGACAAGCTACAAAACACATACGGAAAAACCATGGCTTCAAATGAGGGCTCTAATGGGCACATAGCTGAGTTGTATATCTTAATTTTAGTACATTTTAAGAATATAAGAATTGGAGAAGAATCAAGACCTACGAAAAATCATGTTAAGCGAGGTTAAGCCAAGCTCTGAAAGACACCAGCAGGTGATGAGTGCGTGTACATCATATGAGCCTAAACTAAGACAAGCTACAAAACACATACGGAAAAACCATGGCTTCAAATGAGGGCTCTAATGGGCACATAGCTGAGTTGTATATCTTAATTTTAGTATATTTTAAGAATATAAGAATTGGAGAAGAATCAAGACCTACGAAAAATCATGTTAAGCGAGGTTAAGCCAAGCTCTGAAAGACAAACAGCACATGCTTTTTCTCTCATATGTGGAAGCTAGATCTAACAGCATTGGAACAAGGTAAAATCATACACTTCTCTAGGCAATCACACACAGTGAGATCAAAGGAGAATACTCTTCCGGGAGGAGCACAAAGGTGCCATGCCTATGTACATTTGATCATATAAAATAATTTTATTGAAATGAATTCCAGGAAATAGAAACAAGAGTTTTTTTGTTTTTCTTTTTGTCTTGTTTTCTTGGTTAGCTGTCTTTGGAGGGTTAAGCAGGGGTGCAGGAATGGAAGGAAAAAGGGAGAAGAAATGCAGCAGTGGTACTCACTAGACACTATGGAGGCATACCTTGTTGTAAGGGTAATAGACTTTAATCATACAGAATCAGATGCCTAAAGATGCCCCCCGAAGAGTCTTTTTCCTTATTTATGCATAAGAAACAATAACTGTGGATAAATGAATATGAATGTTATTGCTAAAATATCTATGGATGTGCTCATTAACACAATATAGTTTACTTTTCTAACAAATGACCATTTTAATGGACTGAAAGAAGATATTATCTAGGGAAAATAGAGGCATGGGAATCAGAAAAGAATATTAGAAAAATTGAAAAACCTTGAATCACCCAGTCAGAAGAAATCAAAGGCAATCATATTTGTCTTTAACATTAACGCAGTCAAGTCCAAGGGAATATATATTAATTTTATGGAAGTATTCAGATACAAACCAATCCCTTGACTTACTCCTTCTGTATGGAGTAGTTTTCTGCAAGGCAGAGAACTATGGTGGTGAGAGATGTGATGGAGGATTTTCTCATCTCATAGCAGACAAGAAGCAAAAAGAGAGTATAGAAAGAGGCCATGACAAGGCAATCACAAATCATGTATTACTCCAAGAGGAAAGCTTGAACTACTCAGAAAGCAACATACTGTTACTGAATCAGACTTTAACCTCTTTTCCTCCTCATGGTATCCACTTAACGAAGATTAACAAGAACCTCTGACAAAATGCCACCAGCCCTAACTAGATTTCCTCATTAGCTGGAGGGACTTCAGGTTTTCTCCTTTATTTTCATTATGAACATTCTTACTCTCACTTCTTTCTGATCTCTCCTTGAATATGATTTGCAGTAACAACACTGGTAAGTGTAAAGTAGAGAAAAAGGATGGAAAGAGAATGACCTGCTATGTTTTCTTTGTCCATCAGTTGTTGGGCACCTAGGCTGATTAATGTAAATAGTGCTATGATAAACATGGGTGTGCAGGTATCCCTCTCGTGAGCTGGTTTACTTGCCTTTAGATATATGCCTAAGGGTAGTATAGCATGGTCATAAGAACGTCTGTTTTCAGATTTTCAATGAGCCTCCATGCTGATACCTATAGTGTTTGCATTAGGTTAAACTCCCACTCACAGCATATGATGATCCCGTTTCCCCCACATCCTTGCCACTGTTTTTAGTATTTTTGATAACAGCCATTTGGACACAGCCATAATGAAGAATGAAATTAGGTCATTTGCAAGGAAATAGAACTGGGGATCATCATGTGAAGTGAAATGAACAAAACTCATGAAACAAAATATTGCATATTTTCACACACATGCAGAATGTGGGTCTAAAATGATTTTTAAAAAACCCAGTATTAATAGGACTTGAAAATGAATATGCTGAGAGGGAGCTCCAGAAGAAGGGAAGGGCAAATACAGAAGGTCATGAGAGAGTAAGAACACATAGTACCTTACATATATGAACAGGGATTGAATAAAGTGATCCACCAAAGATTGATTTTAAGAAGGAAATAGGAGGCAGAGAAGGTGAACTTGCTCAAAATATACTGTACATGTAATGTGGAACTGTCATATCAAATCCCTATGTATTATCAGTGAATGCTAAAATTAAGAATTAAGAGACTGGGACAAAGAGAGACAGAGACAGAACACACACACACACACACACTGACTACTAAACAATGTCAGTGTTCTCATCCTCAACCCTGCCCCTCAGTCCAGAAACTAGCTTCTCAGGCAATATCACCAGCTTTAGACTCATTTCTTTCAACCTAAAGTGTTTCTGAACTTAACCTGAGTATCCCTTTATTATTTGTGTCCTACAAGATTTATTATAAAGCAAATGTAGTCACCTACATGTGACTGGCAATATCTGTCATAGACTTTAGCAAGATGAATAAGGCATGAAACCACTGTTTCAAGAGTACATGGTCTTATAATTGCGTTAGAAACAAATGCATGAAAGAAAAAAAACATTTAAAATACATATCTTAGGGTTCATTTTCCTAACATCACCTTATCTGACCTTTTCTGCTTGACTCATACATATACTAGATACTGCAAATAAGGGAAATCATGGGACCTATGTTTCTTTGGGCTTGGCTTACTTCACTTAATATAATTTTTTCCAAGTCTTTCCATTTCCTGCATTTGTTTCTAACGCAATTATAAGATTATTTCTTTGTTGCTTTGTATGTCCCTCCCCCACAGTATAACCCTTGCTTTCACTGTATTTGATGTCGGTATAATTTGTGGAGGGGAAGGGGAAAAACAAGTCGTTTAAATAAGGATACAGGTGGACCTGTTGCAACAATGAGAAGTACAAGTTGTCATGTCGAAAACGAACTTTACAACTTGGGGGGGGGAGGATTGGGTGGGGGGGAGGAAGGATGGGAAGGGATGGGAAGGGTAAACAAAAGAGGAGGCTACAATGCTTGATAAGAAATGTACTCACTATCTTGCCCATGTAATTGTAACCCCTCTGTACAGTATTTTCACAATAAAAAAATCAAAATAAAAAAAAAGAATTGGTGGAAAGTCTAAAAAACAACAACAAAAAAAGAGTACATGGTCAACCAGGGAAAACTGAACCATAGCACTAAAGTATAATGAGTCACCATCAGTGTTTGAAGAACATATGGGATTTACAAAAAAAAGTAGAAGTGTCCAAAGCAAAATGAAGTTCTTTGTCTGTCTCCCAGGGCTGTGTATGATGATATTGTAAGTGTGTTCCTAGGAACAGGAGAACATAAAATATGGCGTGGGGGGGGGGAAACTCTGAGGTTTTAGTTTGAATTTTAGCTCTGCTATAATCAGGGCAACATTGGGGAAGTTATTTAAACTGTTCAAATGTCTATTTCCTTATATGTGAAAATAAGGATATTAATACCCCATTTATATCTTAGATGGTCATTATGGAGATTAGATTAGAAAAATGAGAACAAAGTTCTGAAACAAATTCTGAGAAACAATAAGTTCATATATTTGTTCAATTTAAAGAAAGCATCTAAATTAATACTCAGTACCTCTCTTTCTCTCCCTCCCACCCTCCCTCTGGGTGTATGTTGTTGTTGTTGTTGTTGCTTGAAACAGGGTCTTACTATGTAGAACAGGCTGTTTTCAAGCTTAAGATCATCCTGACTCATCTTCACAAGTGCTGGGATTACAGGCACTGCTATCATACCTGGATTTTCAAAATGATTTTGTTCATAGAAATATTAGTAATTTGGGACCTGATTAAATAGAACAATGAAAAAGAACACACTCCTTCATTAACTATGCTTTCAACAGACTTACTGCATGAGTTATGTACATTGTAACTATATTTGACAATGTATTTATTTACTTTATGACGTGTTCTTCCCCTTCCTTCCCCTTGGTAGTACTGGATATTGAACCCAGAGACTAGCTCACATGACTTGAGCCATACCCAAGTCCTTTAATTGACTTCTGAGCAGACAATTTTAAAACAAGATTCTTAGACATGCCTATATTTAGACAGTTGTAGAGGGCTTGTTTAACATGGGCATGCAATCCCATGATCATTCTGGAGCACTACAAAATAAGTGTCACATTATCACCAGGATGTTGTTATACTCATGAACATTAGGGAGACTGAGGCAGTCATAATCTCTAGGGAGGCTGAAGCAAGGGGATTTGCAGTGAGAAGCCATCCTGAAATCAGGGTGAGAGAGCATGTCTCCAAAAATTTAATGTAGTATTATCTTTCCTTGTTGCAAACATATCTCAAGCAAAAAAAAATTGGAATGGAAAAACAACTATTAAAAATTATGGAGCCAGGTGTCAGTGGCTCACACCTGTAATCCTAGCTACTCAGGAGGCTGAGATCTGAGGATCACGGTTCAAAGCAGCCCAGGCAGGAAAGTCTGTGAGACTCTTATCTCCAATTAACCACCAGAAAACTGGAAGTGGCGCTGTGGCTCAAGTACTGGAGCACTTGTGTTGAGCTGAAGAGCTGAGGAACAGCTCCCAGGCCCAGAGTTCAAGCCCCACAACAGACCAAAAAAAAGTTATAGAGAATTTGAACCAGGTACTGATGGCTCATGTCTGTAAACTCTAGCTACTCATGAAGTTGAGATCTGAGGACTGAGTTCAAACTCAGCCCAGACAGGAAAGTCCATGGGACTCCCATGTCCAATTAACCAGCAAAAAGCTGGAAGTAGTGCTGGGCCTCAAGTTGTAGAACACTAGCTTTAAGCAACAAAATAAAAATAAATAAATAAATAAAAAGGTCAGGACAGTGCCTGGGCTCTGAGTCATGCCCTCGGCCCAGCACACACACACACACACACACACACACACACACACACAAAGAATATGTAGAGAATTAAAAACAAAATTCTCTCATAGCAAACATGACTCTAAGTTTCAAGAATAAAAACATTTAATTTTAATATTTGGGATTAATTTTCCTTCTATTATCTCAGTGCTATCAACACTCAATTTAAATATAAAATTCATGCTATTGTTATCCCCACTTTAGAGATGAGAAAAGTTGGGTGTGAAGTGCTGGTTACTGGGACCACAATTTGATTTGTGACTTGGGATGTTAAAGCCAAGTATGGTATCCGGGGTGGTTCCTTTAGAACTCAGCAGACAAAGAGCTTGACGGTGCTTTCCAGTTTCTTTGCAGAACACTGTGTGCACAGCTAAACACAAAATGGGAGAAAAATACTGTTTCTTCTTTGTCTTTTTTCCTAGCAGTATTGGGGTTTGAGTTCAGGACTTCACACTGGCTAGACAGGCATTCTATGCCTCAAGTCATGCCCCAGCCCTATTTCTTCAATTGTGTAATGTAACGTAATGATACAGACTATAGGTGTTTTGGACCAGGAATTATCTTAAAGATCCACTGTCATTAGGGAGAAATTATGTGGATCATACTTAATGCACCTGAGTTCTCTTTTTTTACATTCTGCACAGAATGAGACTACACAATCTAGTGGTGATGTGTGTTCAGTACATATGTCATCTGTAGACAGAGACATGGGATGTGCTAAATGGAAAACCAAATAGATTCTGGCCGTCTGTACATTGCTGAAAGTTCAGATTACAAAATAGCATTTGCCTACTCTCCTTTGGATTGCTAACAAAGAATTCACTTATAAAATAATATTGAGAAATGGAATTAAGTTGTTGAAATAAGGAATCAATATTGCAAAGGAAAGGAAAATAGCCTCATGAGGAACCTACATGATTGTATACATATATTTGAATTTGTTCATACATATATATAAATACATATATTTGATATATATATAATTTCTATGCTATGTGTTGAATTTTTTGCCATGTAACAAAGTGATTTATGTATATAATGTGTCTTGATCTGTGTCAAATTTTCAACATCCATTTATTTTTAAATAAGAAATTCAACTGGCAAAATATTCCTATCAATATACTTTTCTTCTTCTCAGTACCAAATTCCCAGTCTAGTAACTTACCAAAAACCAGGTTGATGGAATATGTTAGGAAAAGCTCAAGATTGAATGGCTGCCTGTGGAATTTATCAAGTAAGGACCACAAGCCCAAGAAGAGATGCAGATCTATGAGCTGTTATTTCAGAACAAAAGAAAGAGTAGGTTATGCCAGCCACTTCCATTTTCCTATGCGGTGTGCACATTTTCTTTTTTCCGTTCTTTACCTTCCTTCCTCCCTTCCTTCCTTCCTACCTTCCTCCCTCCCTCCCTGCCTCCTTGCTTGCTTTCTTACTTTTCTTATTTTTCTTTTGTCTTGTTGTTTTTCTTTTCCTTTTTGTTTTTTCTTGCTAAAGATGCTGTTTGTCCACAGAGGCAAAGAGTAATATTTGAGAAAGAGGTTGTACAGATGGGTTGGACAGCGGGGTTCAGGTCTGCGCGTGGGTAAACATGTGCTTTCTCACCCCGAGGAAAGTTTAGCTTGGCAGTCTTTGCTACAAGGCATGACTGATATAAGAGGAAGCCAAAACTACAGAAACCTCAACCATCTCCAAAAATAACACCAGAATCGGGACCTTGAAACTCCTCACACGTGTGTTAGGCTGCCAGTGATGAGGCTCCGGATGCGAAGCCGCACTTTCTGGAGCCTGAGCTCTCTGGAGCTGTCCAATGAATGGACTGTACAAGAGGTTACAGTAAGGACTGAGGGAGGGGTGTGTGTGTGTGTGTGTGTGTGTGTGTGTGTGTGTGTGTGTGTGTGTGTGTGTGTGTGTGTGTGTGTGTGTGTGTGTGTGTGTGTGTGTGTGTGTGTGTTATTCAATGTAGATACTTCTAGAAGCTGCTAGAACAACAGAAGGAAAGCATGGCATAGTATCTTTGAAACTTTAACTACTACCCCCAAATTCCTAGGGGACAAATAATTGAGAAAGTGAATTTTGTCAAAATCTGTAGGACTTTGTGCTTATCGAAAAAATACACCACTAAGAGGATAGAAATGATAGCTACTTAATGGAGGAAAGTACATATGTGTGAACTATACATAGCTTGCAGCTATGAAATATAAAAGAACTTCCACAAATTTTTTTTACCGTGAAAGCAGGGTTATACTGTAGGGGAGGGACATACAAAGGAACTTCCACAAATTAAATTGTTTGAAATAACAACTTTCAAAATATTAGGCAAAAGGAGCAAAGAGTTTTGATAAAAGAAAGTATACAGGTAGTCAAGCAGAAAAGGTCAGATAAGTTGATGTTAGGTGAAATGAACCCCAAGTTAAGGACTCAAATGTTTTTTTCTTTCATGCGATTGTTTCGAACATATTTATAAGATTTTTTTTGTTGCTTTGTATGTCCCTCCCCCATGGTATAACCCTTGGACCCATTGCAACAATGAGATGTACAAGTTGTTATGTTGAAAAATGAACTTTACAACTTTGGCAGGAGGGAGTAGGAGGGGTGGGGTGGGGCAGTGAAATGGGAAGGGATGAGAAGGGAAAACAAAGGAAGAGGCAACAATGCTTGATAAGAAATGTACTCATTATCTTGCCCATGTAATTGTAACCCCTCTGTACGGTATTTTCACAATAAATTAAAAAAAAAAACTTCTTTAAAATGCCTAAGAATGATATGACACTTGATACCTAGTCAGATGGTAAGTAAAAACAAACACCACGTATCAGAGACCAAGGGTGATGAGAGCACTAACAATTACATATTAGATTGTAATTAGGTAGCAAAAACATTTTCTTTCAAAGTTGAACTGTACATGTACTTTTTAACCCAGAAATGTACTCATAGGAATTTAACCAGATGCTATTCAAATATTGATCCTCATAGAGACTGGAATATAAGGCTTAATAATGACAAAGATCTGTGACAACCCAGTCATCAACAGAAGAATGGATAACCAATCACAGGTGGAAGTATGACTGATAAACACATAAATAAAATTCAAAAGCCTCTTGTGTTAAACAAGTAGGAATACAATGACAAGATTCCATACGAATACAGTTCAAAAACAGGCAGAATTACTTTTAATTTTTGGCAACTGAACAAATGTGAGAAGATCAGAATTGGTTGGAATTTGAGGCCAACACCTTCTTTGACTAGTTAAATATTCTATACCTCAGTTCAGGTATCAGTTATATGGGTCTACATGATCACTACAGTCATCAACTTGTGTACTTACAACTATCAACTTTTCTATATTTCAATTACACTCTAAATTCAATAATGCAGTAGATTATTCTCTTATCTAATTTCAGTAGACAGTTAAAAATTGTAGGCATAGGAAAATCTAAAAAGATATGTGAGTACTATATCTTTGCAAGATTTTATTCTACTTTTATCATAAAAATTAGGACTTTTCCAATATGTTAATAAAGTAGAAGTAAAAATATCCAGTGCTTAAATGAAAATAAGTTTTGCTTTTTCTAGCTTTACATAAGAGAGTAACCCAGGGATTCATTAGGCTACTGAATAACTATTTTGTTATTTATTCAAATGATTAATTAGCATCAATCAAATATCTGATATCTCACTTCCCAGGGCCTGCTCTCTTCTATTTCTGACCAAGCCTATGTTGAGTACAGCAATGTAGAGGGAGTGAGTCAGGATACCATTAATCTGGTAGATAGGAAGTGACAGCAATGGAAAGAGACTGGCATCCCACTGTCCCCTCCCGGAGCACGCCCTCCAATGACAGAAAACCTCCCAGTACACACGGCAGGGTTTCCACCATTTTCCAACAGGGACAGACTGAAGACACATGAGTCGTTGGAGCACATTTAAGATACAAACGATAGAGCCCACACTGAGGGTACCAGCTGGGGGCAGTGAGTGGGATCACCTCTTACAGTTGGCAGGTCATGCAGCAAGTCTGAGTCCTGGCTCCCTCTCCTAGGTCTGTGTAACCTTAAGCAAGTCTGCAGTGTCAAACTACTTGTCTACCATATAGATCCCAGTGGTTCTCCCCTACCAGGATAGCAGAGGGCAGACTGGTCATGGTGGTGGACAATATGTGACAGGTTAAAAAGAATGGTCACTGTTAGAGACCATTGTTGACAAGAAAATAACATTTGATTTAGAAGTCTGAAGCTTGTGTTCTCATTCCACAAATTCACTCAATTGGAGTTTTTTTCCCTAGCAAGTGAATTAAACTTGGTGTGCTTTGGTTTTCTTCTTTGCAGGTTCCAAGGCTTGGGTTGGTGGTTTCTAGGTCATTTATGACTTTCTAGTTGCATGTAAAACATGCCTAAATAAAGAAAATATATGCTATCTCACACAATGAAAAAAAAATTAGGATCTGGTTTATAGCATGACTAAATTCAGATACAAATGATGGCATCACAACTTGGCTTCTATCTCTTTGCTTTCATCATGAAGACTTGAAAAAAACCCAACTAGTGTAGCCCAGGGAGACAGGTGAGGTATATGGCTGAAAATTCTTGACAAATTTCCCTGAAGACTGAATGAGTCCAGAAACATAAAACACACAGGCCCCTACCCTTGTACCCAGTCAGTGCTCAGGGATAGTTAGCCATTAGTGATTTGGGGCTGCTGACTCTGTTTGAGTGCAAAATGGCAGCTCCAGCTCCAGATCTTACTTCCTTTCAGATTCATGCTTTTTGGGAAAAGATCCCCAATCACTATCCTAGAAATCTCAGCAACTTTTTATGGCACCTAATGGCTCTGGAAGAATGTGTACATATTTCTGAATATTAGATTTTGATTGTCAAGACTTGAGTCATGCTATGTAAGCCTGCCTGTCTCATCTATTGTTGGGTCTGCTGAAAACAAAGATATTATTCATTGGTGTTTGTGAGTAAGGAATGTAGCCTGCAAGAAATGACACAGAGTAGAAGAACCTAATATGTTAGCATCACACACACACCATACTCTCCCATGTACATTCCTATAGGCACATTGGCTCAAATGTCTATGCAACAGGGTTTTATTTTTTTTAAAGATTTCTATGTCAGATTGAATCATTATTCATAGAAATATCTACGGCAGGTATAGGATTTCTTTGGTCCACTATGTCAGGCATTAACTTGGTTATTTTTTTCCCTCTCGATTTTCATATTTCAGTCTCAGATCACTACACACATTGCCACTGCTCTGGAAAAAAAGAAAAACCCTGATAAATAAAACCCAGGGTTGTTTGGAAAAAGTGCCCATGAATCTTGTCAAGCCACTGTCTTTTATGCATTCAGCTTATTTAACCAACCTTGCATGCATCAACTCTGTCTTCCAGGAAACAGACCTAGTTCCCAGGGATTGTCAAAGGACGTCTGTCTCCCTGCAGATCTAATCTAGTTGGTGCCACTGAAAAACCTTAAATGGCAGCTTTCATCTTATTTGCAAAAACTCTCTGGGTTCAAGTTACATGTTAATCCCAGTTGCTATATCAGCTTTATGGCAGAAAGGGAGGGAAGAGGACTGTTTTTGGCTATGTTTTCGTTTTTTTTATGCATATCATTACCCCAAGCAGAATCCTATAATGGAAAGCAGAATCTAGGTTTAGAAGGAAGAGTAGCTTTGGACCCAATCTCCTCACCATGAAAAGTAGCTACACTAGACATACTGTTTATGATTCTTTCTTTTCTTATGAGAGAAGACTTCTGCCTGTGATAGAAAAGCTTATTGATTGGGTCTCTTTCCAATACTGGGAACATGCCATCCCTCACATACATCTACATATCTCCAAGAGGCCAAGCAAAATGTAGCCACCATGTCTATTATTCCCATTTTATATATGAAAAGACTGAAACTCAGAGGAGTTAACATAATTTGACGGGGGTCATAAAGCTAGTGATAGCAGCAACCAAAATTCAAATAGAAGTGTGCCTGGGAAGTGTGCGAAATACACAGTCTTCCAACCGAACAGATGAACTTTCTACAGCCATTCTGATGCATGTGACTTTGGCTTCCAGCTGCAGATTTTTAACCTCATATTAGGCCACATGGCTGAATTTCATGAGGAAATGTTACTTACAATCTTTTGCATCCATTAACTGGGCCTTCCTTACTGCTAACAAAATATAAGAAGTCTGAGGCCACAACAGTTTTAGAGCATGTCATCAACATACTCTGCTCTACCAGGAAGAAAAGTAAATCTTATTCTCACAATGTGTATGTGCACACATTTGTTTTTTTTTAGGCCTTTGTCTTTTTTTTAAATTTTTATTTTTTGTGAATATATTGTACAGAGGGGTTACAATTACACGGGCAAGATAATGAGTACATTTTTTATTAAGCATTGCAGCCTCCTCCTTTGTTTACCCTTCACATCCCTTCCCAGCCTCCCCCCCTCCCCGCCCCCCCCAATCTCCCCCCCCCCCCACCAAAGTTGTAAAGTTCGTTTTTGACATGACAACTTGTACTTCTCATAGTTGCATCGGGTCCACCTGTATCCTTAAACGACTTGTTTTTCCCCCATCTCCTCCACAAATTATACCGACATCAAATATAGTGAAAGCAGGGGTTATACTGTGGGGGAGGGACATACAAAGCTACAAAGAAATAATCTTATAAATGAGTTAGAAACAAATGCATGAAAGAAAAAAACATTTAAATACATATCTAAGGGTTCATTTTCCTAACATCACATTATCTGACCTTTCCTGCTTGACTCATACATATACTAGATAATGCAAATAAGGGAAACCATGGGACTTATGTTTCTTTGGGCTTGGCTTACTTCACTTAATATAATTTTTTCCAAGCCTTTCCATTTCCTAACAAATGGGGCGATGTCATTCTTTCTGATGGAGGCATAGAATTCCATTGTGTATATATACCACATTTTCTTGATCCATTCATCTACTGAGGGGCATCTGGGTTGGTTCCATATCTTAGCTATGGTAAATAATGTTGCAATAAACATAGTTGTGCTGGTAGCTTTAGTGTGGTCTTGTTTGTGATCATTTGGGTAAATGTCCAAAAGTGGGATTGCTGGGTCATAGGGGAGCTCTATGTGAAGTATTTTGAGGAACCTCCATACTGCTTTCCAAAGTGGTTGAACAAGCTTACACTCCCACCAACAATGAAGTAAGGTTCCCTTCTGTCAACATCCCCTCCAGCATCTGTTGTTGTTAGAGTTCTTGATTGTAGCCATTCTAACTGGGGTGAGGTGGTATCTCAATGTTGTTTTGATTTGCATTTCTTTTATGGCTAGGGAGGTTGAGCATTTCTTCATGTGTCTATTGGCCATCCTTCTTTCTTCTTCAGAGAAGTTTCTCTTCAAGTCTTTAGCCCACTTATTTATTGAGCAGTTGTTTCTTTGAGGATTTGTTGTTGGGGGATATAATTTTTTGAGTTCCTGTGCACACATTGTTTATCATGAAGGGGTCTTCCTGGGCTATAGGTCAGGGCCTCTGGCCCCATTCCAGCTTTTCCTTTGGTTAAATTAGGTTTACACTCTGCTCCCCAAACCCTTGCCTATCCTCAAAGAAAACTGAGAAAGGCTTTCTTTTTTCTCCAAGAATGATAGTCAAAATAATGGACATCAGTGCAGGCTAGTGGCTGAGCCATACATGTCCAGAGAAGAACCTTAGAGGGACTGCTCTAAGAGCTATTTCTGTCTGTGATAAGAATTTGTGAATATTTTAATAAGCTTCATGACTATCCTTGTCTGTTATCTGAATATTATTTATCTTTGTCTTTATCAATTCTCTCAGAAATGCCAGTGCATTGTGCCAGTGTATGCATTGTAGATGTTTGTCATACCAAGCATTGTTAGAATTGCTTGACCCAAATTATACTTGGGCTTTGTCTGCATATACAGAATTGCCACATTTTCAGAACCAGCTAAAAATGGTGGAGCTTCAGTAACAAGCAAGAAAAAAAAAGAGAGAGGTATGGTGTCTCTCATCTTCTTCAACTTCTTATATTTTCACACAGCATTAACTGTCGTTCATTCTACACACCGACAAACAGCCACAACAAAAGACACTATTACTCTGTGAGAAACACATAATTAGTATAGTTTCCTGAGAAAACTCTAGTCACGAAGGCCTTGCAAAAGGGTTTCCTGTTTGGTATCTTCCTCCAAGAGATGTACTGGAGTTTGTCATCTTCGCTTCTTATCACTATTGCACCCACATAAACAGAAACACACATGGAAGATGGCGCCCTAAAGAAGCAGCCAAAAATAATGCAGTGCTCTAGAAAGGGCAGCACCCACACAGCTCTTCTGTAAGAAATGGAGTGTTTTCTAATAGAAATAAGCTAGGTTGTGCAATGACGATGAAAACAAACAAATGAAAACCACTGGGTTTAAGAGTAAAGACAGGTCATGTGACACTAAGTTTCTGTAAAACTGAGCTCCTCCCTCCCTCCCTTACTGCAATCCTTCCTAATCTTTGGTTAAGAGGAATTACTGGAGTAAGCTATTTGTATAACCCACAAGAAGACCTCCTCACCCCCACATCCTTTAGACGCATTAGGTCTGGAAAAGTTAAAATGATTTTTAAGTGTTCCATCAAAATCAGAACCGCTTATCACTGGTTTGGCTACTAGCCTGCATTTAGCTCCCAGTTAATCTCAGGCTTCTGCTGAGCCTCTCCTGCAAGGAGGGGGGGTGCTGAGGGTAGCAAGGCTGTACATGCACAGTCCTGGGAGGAAAAAAGGAATAGGCAGAGGAGGATGAGTGCATTAACCCGCTGTGTTCCAAAGCTATGTAGATAAATGACCCAATTGGAACCCATATCCTTGAAATCATAAGAGAAAAAAGTACCTGCTCAGAAACCTTAAAAATGCTTTAAAGGTCTACAGAATTAATGAAGTCAGCAAAGATCTGCAGTAATCCTTCAAATTTACTAGTTAGGCATGAGATAAGGAATATCTTTAGTGAATTCCTTGCTTAACGCTTACAGCTTACTCTAAATCACTGGCAGGAAAGGACGCCAGGGTGTCTGATAGCCATTGAAATTTCTGTTGGCAAATCATATGAATTCCACTTGACATTTATGTGCGTTTGGACAACACATTTTTCTTTTGTGTAATGTAGCTTCATGATAAGGAAATTAAAAATACCTTTCTAAATTGCCTTATAATGTGTTTTTTAAAAAAAACGCAAGTCTCATAATCTTTGCTAATAATGTATAGCAGAGAGAACTTCTGTGGAATTACTAGTTGTTTCCTAGTGGCATTTGCAGCAGGCAAATGAGCTTCATCATGAGTAAACATGAAGCAGATAAAGGAGAGCAATGAGTAAGTCAAAACTTAGGACATGAACATCAGTCCCTGCCGAGAAAGGCATGCAGAGTAAGGAGGAGGATGAATAGGAAAGTAAGGCCTGAATCTTCTGAGCTCCTGACTCTGTCAAAACTAACAAATCCCTGACCCTCAAGGGTGCCAATTATCTCCATGCTGGACACATCCATTTGAGGGATACCAGGAAGGCATCCATTCAGGTTTATCCTTCACCTGAGCCACACACATATATTTTGCTATTTAAGAATACATCTGATTGGGCTGGGAAGGTGGCTCAGTAGTAGAATCCTTGCCTCGCATGCATGAGGCCCTGGGTTTCATTCCTTAATACCACATAAGCAGAAAAAGCCGGAAGTGGCACTGTGGCTCAAATGGTAGAGTGCTAGCCTTGAGCTGAAGAACTGAGGGACAGCGCCCAGGCCCAGAGTTCAAGCCCCATGACTGATAAAAAAAAAAAAAAAGTATATTTGATCATCAAATTGCTTTTCCATGATCTCCCAATCCATGACAAACATTTCCAGATTTCACCAAGAGACACTTAAACCAACCAACTTCAGTAAAAATGATGTGTTGGATAACAAACACTCACTTGAATAAAGAATACAAGCTATTTACAAGACCTCACACATCTCCATTGATTGAAATCTCTTAAGCCCTGGACATGTCAGCCTGATAGATCTTAGCCCTGTATTGTGAAAAAACAGCTGTTATTAACGGAAAGCACTCTCAAATTATTTATATTTCAGGAATGTCTACGAAGCTGAACATCTGTCTTTTAAAATGTTTATTTGAGAATTTCCCCAGGACCCTCGGTCACCAATTAACCTTCTTGTTATTTTATCTTGGTAGCTAAAGTCATAAGACAAAATAATCTTGCTTTTATTTTCCTCTCAAATTATCCTCTCTTGACGCCCACACTACTCATAGCAAGATAAACCATCTCCCACTGTGTTTGGCAAAATAACATCCCTCACCAAAATTTCTCTCCCTAATCCTAGAAAACTTTGAAAGTGTTATCTCTCGTTAGCTAAAAAAACACTGTTAGTATAGTTAAGTTTATCCATCTTTAAAGGAGAGTTTATCTTAGGTTGCCTATGTAACCCTAAATAACTGTATAAGCCCTTAAAAGTATAGAGATTTGCCCTGCTGTGTTCCAAAAATTGAAAAGACAGTTTTATTGGATGTGGGTAGGTCACAACGATTCAAAATAGACGAAAAGTCTCTATCTACTGTTGGTGGTTTTGAAGATGGACCAAAAAAATTAATAAGGCAATGAAGAACTTGAGTCTTATTTGGTAATCAACAAATAGAGTAAATAAAGTGTATGCTTATGTGAAAAATAGATATTTTATATTTAAAAGTGAGAGAGAAAACAGAGGAGGAGGAAGAAACAGAGGAGAAGGGGATGAAGAGGAGAAGGAGGAGGAAGAGGAGGTAGCAAAAAAGAAGAAGAATGAAAAGGAGGAGAAGGAAGTGGAGGAGGAGGAAGAGACATGAGTTACAAGAAACAAGTCTGTACATTTTCTTCTAAGTAGACAAACTACTTGAAGCACAGAGAAAATCTTGATTGGAGGTCTAAGGGATCCCTGCATTGATTGTATACAGACTGTAGGATCTTCCTTAGTCATTTCCCTGAGAAAAGCATAGAAGACAATATAATAATCCAGGAAAGTAGAAATGACATTGGTCACCTGCAGTGTCTGTACATTCCTTCCTAATCACTGGACACATAGACATTCAGGCACATGCTCTTTGAAGCAGATGCATGTGAGGTTTACATTCACTGTGGGCATATTTCATGGCACAATTTTAACATATGCTATAATTTTTAGGTCTTGTATAAGAAACAGGTCAAATGTACATAGCTTTTGAGCTTTTCGGCTCATCTGATAAGATTATCCTAGATGTACACTAATTATTGTGAATAAGGGAAACCATGGGACCTATGTTTCTTTGGGCCTGGCTTACTTCAATTAATATGATTTTTTCCAAGTCTTTCCAAATGGGGTGGTGTCATTCTTTCTGGTGGAAACATTGAGTTCCATTGTATTTATGTATACATGTGTATATATATATATGTATATATATATGTATACATGTATATATATGCATGTATATATACATATATACAATGGAATATATGTATACATATATGTATACATATATATGCATATATATCACATTTTCTTTATCCATTCATCTACTGAGGATATGGACACAAGAGGTTTTTCTTTGTTGTGTTGTTTTTAATGTACTATGGGTTTTTTTTTTTTGGTTTCTTATGTATGTTCTTACCCCTATGGTATATCCCCTGTTGTCACTGTATTTGACTTTGGTACCCTGCATCTTGTGTATACATTTATCTAATTTTTTTTTAGGGGAAAGGGGAATAACAAAATGCTTAAACAAGGACAAAAGATGGCCCATTGCAACAATGATACTCACAAGACACTATGTCTACAACTTGTGGAGGTGGCAGGAGTGAGGGAAATGGAGGAGGGAAAGGATAGTAGGAGAAAAACAAAGAAGGGGGTAACAATGTTCGACAAGAAATGTACTCATTACCTTATCCGTGTAACTGTAACCCCTCTGTACAGCATCTTTACAGTAGAATAACATTTTAAGAAAAGAAACAGGTGCTTCTTGGAAATAAAGACATGTCCATTTATTTGGCTCAAGTCAACGAAGTAAAATAAAAGAATAGAGACTTTTAGGTGAAGTATTTAAAGCGTTTTATCACACCATCTGCCTTCCAAGTTCCCAGATTCCTTAGGAAGCCCGTCCAACTTCACTTTCAGGCCAGAGTTACTCAAAATCGATATTTACACATTGCCTCTGAGGGGTGCTTGGAACGTGCAAGGCCATGGGAGTCTTTTGTATTTACAAGTTCTTTTCATCATTTTTATGTAAAAACATCTGAAGTATTTCAAGGTTTTAGGAAACTACAGAGAATAATCATTGATTGAACAGCTCTGTAATCTCAATACACCTTCATTAAAAATTACATTCTGCAAATGTGTCATCAGATTCAATTAGAAAAATGGCTATGGGTATCTTATTGGTCCCAGACAGTAAAAAGATGTTTATTTACAGTATAGAATTTATAGGTTTGGGTAGAGAAATCCTCTGTCCTCTTTCCAAAAAAATCACTAGTCATGTAAATTTCTAAAAATATCAAAAAAAGAAAAGAAAGGAAAGGAAAGAAGGAAGGAAGGAAGGTAGAAAGGAAGGAAGGAAGGCAGAAAAGGCTTTGCTAATATTCTTTTTATTTTTCGGCTTTCGTTCTTTGAGTTTCATATTTGTCTTCTTGGTTTTCCCTTAGATCCACTATTATGTTCTTTTCCTCAAAATGAATTACTCATATTCTCCCACACCCTCTCCCTACCATAATAAGATTATTACTACTAAGACTACTACTTAAGGGTTAGAATACATCCCCACCCAACTGGCTGCTTAGCAAAAAATCTATCTAGAGCCTCCCTGGCTTCCTTTCATGTTTTCTTTAACAAGCACTCAATCATCCTCCCTCTTCTCCATCCCTTGGTGACCTACAGATCTCTTTGTCAGTGAAACCACCAGTTCCTCAGAGGGCCTCCCTTCCACTCCCTAGCTCCATTTCCCTTCTTATCTCCAGAATTTCCACGCACATTTTTTTAAAATTCTTTGCTGCCAAAGAATATACATGACAGATCTTAGAAAACAACCTAGAGAATTAAGTTCCTTTTTGAATTAAGTTTAAAAATGTGTACACTACTGTTTGGAAATGGTTACTTGTTTCCATCAATGTCTGATAAGTTTAGCCCACCAGAATTTAATAAAGCTAGAAGGCTCTATTATTGAGTACATGTTGCCCCAGAGACAATATGTATTCTCTCTGTCTCTGTCTCTGTCTCTCTCTCTCTTTCACACACACACACACACACACACACGCACACACACAAAGAAAAGAAAAGAAAAGAGAAAAAGAAATTTGTTCAAAAAGTAGGCAGCTTTTCCAGATTCATAAAAAGTATAGGCAGGAATTGGATGTGGGGCTGGATGGCCTCAGGTAGACATTCTGCTATGTGACATCTGCCTTGCCAGTACTGTGCGCTTTGCCTCACTGAAACAGTTGGAGTTATAGTTTCCCTTGTAAGACTTTATAAGCCTTTCCCTCTTCCACGGACACAGAGAGTAGCTAGAATCTGGGCCAGTTGTTTTATAGTCTGCTGCTAATTGACAAGGCTAGCAAGATGATGAAAAAATAATAATAATCGCTTACAATTCAAAAAATTTAGGAGCACAATGTAATTTTCCATTCACATATTTTGATAATATCACGTTGCTTCTGTGGTCATGAACAGTCTAATCCCATTCATATGTAGTCAGTTACCACAGCATAAAGAATTATTTTATAGATAAAGAGGAATTCTGAGATGAATGGATGCTATGATAGCTTGATTCAAAACATGCCTCAGCATCCATTGAGATAAAGGCTCCAAAACCGTCCCAAAGATTCATGAACCAAATGAGTGCACAGGAATTGTTTAAACATTCTCCTCAAGGTACTGGCCTCAGAGATGAGATATGGGAAGCATATTCTCTGAGTCTTTGTTAGTAACTAGTGCTGGTAAGAAGCAAAGAATCTAAGCTTTCTTTCCACTTCAGTTCAGGGTTTCTACTTCTACCTACAACTGGCACCAAAGATTGCATGACATTAAAAAAATAATCACAAGATTGTATTTTTTTAACAAAGAAAGTTGTTGTTGTAAAATTGGCAAAAAGTTGCGTGTGGTGTCTTTTGTTTTTTTTTTTGTACAGGTGAAAGGTTGGGTGATGTCAACGTTTCTCACAAAGAGTTCATCCATCCCTGCCTCTGAAGCTGTAGGGATTGAATCCCGAAGCCTGTTTTATGACTGTTTCTTTAGGATAGTGGAGGAGTTTGGGGATTTAACATCCCCTGAAGCTGAAGAAGTTAATGGCCCACTGTGTCCCTTCAAATCAAAATCATCTGTTCAGGGACGATTGAAACTTCCTGTGGAAAGTACAAACTTTAAAGGTTTCTATTTTCACTGCTCATCTGAAATCATGTAAGATTTATGATTCCATAGTATGTACAAGTAGGAAAGCCTCCAATTAGATGGTAGGTTGTCCCACAGCTTTTGTGAGTGTCAGTCTAAGGGCAGAGGGGCAGGTAGTAGAGGTCCAGATGTGTGTGGAAACAGATGTGCTTTTCTTTTATGCAACCAGAGATTTGGAATGGTGGGTACAGAGTTTGTTTTTGCACTGGTTTCTTTGAGTTGTTTCTAAAGCAATTATTAAATGGCTGTTATCCTTTGAAGAGTCTTTGTCTATTTCACTTTAGAGATGTGAGAGTATGCCTCACTATAAACCATAATGCAAAGTTGTTGTAAATATGTTAAGGTCATTCTATAGGGGGATGGTGGTTCCTCTATAAAATATATTTCCATAATGTTGCTGGCTGGCACTTTTTCTCTTACTTATTCTCCCCCCTTTGTGTGTTCAAGGGAGCTAAAGACATAATTATCTCTACAGCAAAAAATGCCAAAGTCATTACACAGTACTTAT